>NC_140607.1:26281241-26423741 GCF_057381915.1 Diplotaxodon limnothrissa
TGCATTATAGAAGACTTTGTTGTACAGCCAGCCTGCTGGGTGTCTTCAGGCTGTCTTGTTTGAATAAAACTGACCAGGCAATTAAACCCCAAACCAACCATCCGATAAGTAGCTCATTATCTTTGTTAACAGATACCCTTGAGGGTTAATGAGGTAACATAGCCACAGTTAGACAATGGAGATAAATATTTTGAAAAGTCATGTGACCTTCTGTAACTTTGATCAGTCATAGCTGGATTGGTTTTTTGCTCTCTTGTACAGGGAAGAGCAAGAGTTTTGAAATAGCTCAATTCTGCCATATAACCTTTGTAAAAATGTTTGCGATGAGTTCATCTCTTTGCAGAGAAAGTATTGTCGGTGAAAGCATGTTAAATGCATCTCCACTGTCGGAGCAGATTCTTATTCAGGCAGTTGACTCATCCTCACCTTCAGTATTGTTCACAGTCCTGATGAGAGCACACAGCGATGCAAATGGTTAGTCTTGCCTTCTGGTCGTATGGTTGGTTCAGAATTTAAAATATGGAACATATCAGAAAAACAATCAGATAATAATCTATCTTTTATTATTTATAAAGGAGGATAAATTTATGGTGCAGAGTTTTGATTGTGAAATATATGTCATAGCGCTCTGTTTGCTTCCACTTTTAGATTGAAACGACTGTGAAATGAGTTTCTATTTCCCCAATTTGTTTTTGCAATTCTTGACTTGTTGCCTGTGCACAAGCACTTCTCTGGGACACTTTAAATACTTTCTCTGTTTACTGATTCCTCCACTCAGGTGCACACAAACAAGAAGAATATGTTTCATGCTGCAGCTACCCAGAGAACCAGACTTGTAAATTGAATTATGTAAAACAGTTTAACACTCAAGCTATTTATTTACATATACCCAGCGGCTTACATTTAGTCATTTGTATTAGCAAGGTGGAAGCTGCCCTTCTCTTTATCAGCTCACCGCAGGGGCTCCTGGTGAACGGCCTCTCATTCTCTAGACATCCATCTCCTTGGTTACACCCACTTCCTGCATTTACAGGGTGGGCTTTGTTAAAAAGGTGTCACTTCAACTGTAATGCAAAAGGTGTGGTTGGAGGTACTTATTAACACAGATGTGTGTAGTGTGTCTGCAATCTCTAATGAAAGCAGGCTTTTGTAAAAACAAGCTGAATATATACTGTAATACACAATGACTGCCACTGAGTCTGCAACGTGTTAAAGGAGTGTCTGATTGTGTGCTGTTTACACCTCCTGGATTAACCATAAAAGGATAATACACTGTTAATTCTTCTCCTTACAAATTTTTAAACCCATGCTATATTTCCTAAATGGTTTTTGTTAATGACCAGCTAGTCTTTATCATACTAAACTGAAACATCTGGTGGCTTGTTTTCCACCACTAGAACAAAGACAACCTTAACTGAATTTCCTGATGTCTGATACCCTTGTCAACACGTTCCCTTAGCCATACTCCCACCCTATAGAAAATGCAAAGACGGACAGTGGCACGAAACTGCTCCAGCAGGTGGCTATCTCTCTTGTTTTGATCCATGACCTACATGTTCAGCTGTGGTTGCTTGCGCGGTCTAATAGAGAACCATTAATCAAGGGGAAACAGGAAGAAGTACAATTAGACCAGCCTCAACAGTGGAAACCCCACAGATGCTGCTGGTTGGGTTTGAGGAGAGATGTCACCATTGTAAAGTCTGTGTGTGTGTGTGTGTGTGTGTGTGTGTGTGTGTGTGTGTGTGTGTGTGTGTGTGTGTGTGTGTGTGTGTGTGTGTGTGTGTGTGTGAACTTTCACAGTTTTTCTTTTATCTTCTTTCCATTGTGCTTTATATGCCTTAATGACAAGGTGTCAAAAGGGTGTAAATGGAAGTAATGTCACTGTCGTTACAGTGAAAGTTGCAATGCAAGAAACCACATTAGTTAAAAAAAAATACATAAAAAAGTGAAAGTGTCACAAAGCACTATGAAAAATGTTAAAATACTTACGGAAAAGGAAAAAGTGAGAAACAACAGTAATCCTTACTGTAATGAAGACCAACTTTGAAGATTTCCACATTCTCCCGGCTGAAAAATCGACATATTTTGATATTTGAGCTAAACATGGATTTCAAAGGGACACAAGAAAAGGGGCCATTGTCAAAAATCAAACACAAAACAAGAAGACCATTTCAATTTAAAGCTTGCTTATTTTCTCCAAATAAAGTTCATTTCTAAATATGTAACTTTGATCATTTTTCTTTCTAACCCATTTTATGAATCAGGCAGAAATCTTTCAAATTACTGTCACTTTAAGTCTGTTTTTGCCCATTGTGAAGAGGTCACGTAAAATCACCAATGCTGCATGTAAAAATACTTGCATGTTAGCACACTAATCGCAATAACTAACATTTCTTTAAAATATTCTAATTCGTTATGAGGACAGCTGTGTCACTTATGATTCCTTTCCATACTGCCACGCTCTTTTTCTCTGCCTGACCACTATTTTGCTGTGACAGATGTGTGTACACTTTGCAGCTGTGCCCTCACCTGTTGGGTGAGAGTTAACGAGATGTGAGATGTGACCAGCTGACAAGCTTAAAAAGAAAGGCCTTTTTAGCGTGCAGCACAGTGATCTGTGTGGCTCTGCCCGACAAAGGATGACCCATATGCTGCTTGGCACAGTGACCCATTTTTACTTCATATATACAATTTATTACTTTGAGCGACATGTAATCCTTTGTGCCTGCAACACTTTGTGCTTGATGGACTTTCTAAAGGAACACTCTTTGATTTTTGTACATTGCCTAGTAGCATCTATGTCAACAATTAACACACAGTAAAAACAGCATGCATGGTGATTCACAGCCCTGACAGAAATCTGAAACTGACCTGTGCAAAGTTTGCTCACTCTGCTTTACAACATACTTTTATCACTGTTTATGCCTGGGTGAGATTTACTATGGCTGTGCTTTGCTGCAAATACTCATTGCCGCACAGCTGCTGAGCTCCTCTGCGTGTTACAAAGGAGCTAATGACAACCTTTGTTCTTCAAAATGTCACACCTGGTCTAGTCTCACTCTCTTTTTTTCCTTTTCTTTTGGCGTGCACACAGGTTCTTACCCGTAGGCTACATGACTTAGGATGCATAAGCAGGAAAATTAGGAGGAAGAAAGAAAGAAAGGCTGTAAATTCTGAATATTGCAAAACAGGAGAAAAGGAGGGACAAGAACACAAAAGATACTGCGAGATAAAAAAGAGAGAGGCGAAGGAAACTGTTTGATGTGGGTTGGGTGGATTAGTGCTGATGACAACGCACTCAGGGAACTCACGCCAGTGTGATAATTTGCTGTTTAAAAATCAGTCATAAATTGTTATCATGCAGTGGAGATCTGCTAAAATATTATCCAACCATAATCTGCTCATGTCAAAACACTTGAATGTGCTGCTAATATAGTTTTTAGTCTGTTTAGACACACATTTAAAAATCATCTTCATAAAATGGATTACTGTTTTTTTTTTTTTTTAATTTAAGGTTCTTTTGTTTATGTTTTTTGCCCTATGACAGCTGGAATAGGCTCTAGTCCCCCCCTTTGTCACTGACAGACGGGTGGACGGATGGATGCACCAGAGGTGTGGACTCGAGTCACATGACTTGGACTCGAGTCAGACTCGAGTCATTAATTTTATGACTTTAGACTTGACTTGAAAAAATGTTCTAAGACTTGTGACTTGACTTGGACTTTTACACCAATGACTTGGGACTTGAATTGGACTTGAACCGGTTTACTTGAAAAGACTTGATATTTCACCCCAAATATAAAATTTAACACGCATATTATATAGAGATTGAAAATGTGACGTCATTCAGGGGTAAACCGCAAAGGATTCTGGGAACTCGTGGCAAGAGGTACTAGCGCACGCAGGCTTTCAATTAAAATCAGTTATACAGCGATAAAAAGAAACACAAAAATGTCAAGAAGCTGTTGTATTATTAACTGCAATAGCCGGTCGCATGACAGCCACGGGAAGCCGACGGGTAAAGAGATCGGTTGTTATCGGATTACGTCGTTGAAGAGAAATTGCTCAGCCATGTTTCCGAAGTAACAAAGAGGCGACTGGATTCCAGCCATTCAAAGACAAAATATAACGTCCCAGAACCCTCCAGCTCACAGGTTAGTCTGCTCCAAGCATTTACACTAAGGTCAGTGTTTTTTAGTAGTTAATACGTCATTTTTCTTAACATAATTGGTGATATAGGTTACAAGTAAGTCTGGCGCTGAACAGAAATTGTCGCGCTATGCTCCTTTATTTATTGTGCATAAATAGTGAATTGTCCTGACACAATATTGCGTTTCGCCTCTGTTATTATGGTACATTGACAAAAACATATACTTTTATTCACAGGATAAAACAGTTGTTTTGTATCACTAATTGTCCAGTGCGATTACAGCAGTGACCGGAAGTTACTAAACTTCATGAGTGTATGCACTCACTCCAAGAACCGTATAATTATAAATATGCATATAAATATGCTACGATGAGATATTCATCTAACTAGCAAATGTTGTCCAGGCTATGTTGGTGATGCAGTTTTTTTTTAATGTGTATGATATTTTTGTCATGCGATTTTAAAGCCGGTCCTACAACCGCATCCAAGAATAACATGCAGCTTATCTCAGAACTGTCGGTGAAAATTATTCTTGGAGCTAGGTTTAATTGAGCTGCATTTTAAAGAGGTGCAATTTCACAATTTGTGTATATTTTCTAAGTTCACTATTTTGTCATGTGTTGAGAAAAACACAGATTTAAAATTACATGGTCTAATATTTACATTTAGCATATAACTGCAACATTCTTTTTTTCGTTTTTTTTTTTTTTTTTAAGACTCGAAAGGACTTGAAATTCAAAATTTCAGACTTGTGACTTTACTTGGACTTTTACACCAGTGACTTGAGACTCGACTCTGACTTGCCTGACATTACTTGAGACTTGACTTGAGACTTGAGGATAAAGACTTAAGACTTACTTGAGACTTGCAAAACAATGACTTGGTCCCACCTCTGGGATGCACAGACAACACAAGCATGGTTAGTTTGTTCTATTTTTAGGGCATCAATAATATCCACATACCTGCACAATTAGGATTAAAATACATAGTTTGAAGCTGACGTATTCGACACAGCTTGAAACAGATACTGTTAGCCTTCCTCCTTGGTGATCTTAAATCGGTCGTGTGATTTAAACCTGCTGGCATTAAAAAGTCAACAGACCACCCCATACCACTTTTTCCACTTCAGAGATTTCCTTGCCCTCCTTTATTTTCAACCTTCCACCTGTCCTAACCTGTCCTGGCATCTTTTCTTGCTTTCGGTCCAAATCTGTAAATCTTTGTCAAAGCATGCAAAAACACAGGGAGTTTATTAAAGCACATTAGATAATATTTATTATTTCTCATATGCATACAGTCACAGTATAAAGAGGCCTTCTGATTGTTTTGTCGTTTGTCAGACAATGCTGAGAACATCTGGAGGCTGCTAATCAATCTGAAGAGCATTACCCCTCCCAAATCCCCCTGGATGCATAGAAACCCCAAAATCCTTCTAGAAATATGCTTTAATGAGTAATAATGCTACCACAATGATTGTTCCACCCTTTGCATTTTAATCCTGGCTTGTGTGTGTGTGTGTGTGTGTGTGTGTGTGTGTGTGTGTGTGTGTGTGTGTGTGTGTGGTGACAATCCCCGATCTGAGTGCCCATATGCTGGCTCCTTTGAACTCATTAAACAAGGACTGGAATACAGGGAGAAAAAGAGGGAAAAACACAGGATTGAAAGGGATTATTGCAGCGCAGTTGCTAAAAAGTATTAATTTAGTCTTTAATCTTCAAAAGACAGTATTGTTGCGATGGTCAGAAGGCTGATAACAAAGACCTGTGGTTTGGGAGTATGCACATTAGTGGTGAGAGAAAGAGATACACAGTTAAAAGAAAGACCAATATGAACTGAGATTGGTTGAATGATGAAAGGCATCACACAGAACAATAATTCTTTCTCACAGAAAACACAGTGATAAGAGCAAGACACATACAAAGGTGCAGTTTGAGCTACTGAGTAGAAATTCCCAGAGTCTATAAATAGAAGGGTCTTTTTGATTACACTTGTATTAGGCTCATGTTAAAATTCTGGCGTGGGATGGGTGGCTCTGTCTCATATTGCACTTGTTTGACTGCGTTTAGAAAGATTTCCCCCACCTAACTGAGCTGCTTCCAAAAGAAAATTTGCACCACAGTTGTTGCTGGATTTCCCGATGAAGTAAAGGTCAGACCTGGTTTGTTTCCGAGTCTCGTTTTCTGCACAATCATTATGACAGCAAGTACCACGTCAGCACCAGTAATGCCTCACCGTCTCCCCTTGTTCCTAACTCCTGTAATCTTAGCAATTCTCAGGGAGAATAAGCTCTGTAATAACAGGAATCCTAGTCCTATTGTTTATGGTTTGCACTCTCTATTTTTAGATGTCAGCAGCTCTTTTTTTTAGCCTCTGTGACACAAATAGCTTAGGCTTCACAAAGTCTTCATTGTGTTTCAGCAAAAGGCCAGTGATGTCATGAATGAGGTGTCGTGGCTGCAAGTGAGTAAACTTGGCTACAGCTTAGAGTGGGTATTTTGGAATCAGTTGAATTGTTGTGTTTTTCACCCGAACGCTTAATACAAGCAGAGAAAACACAAGGTGCTGTCTTAGTAATAGGCAAACACATAACACCTCTGTTGTTATGAAGTCAGCAAAACATCATTTTTATGTTCCTATTCTATATTTCACAACTTTTATTTATTTTTAAGACAAGTTTAGAGTAATCAGAGCAGTCAGTGACCTGCTGGTAACCTCTGCTCTCTAGGGAAAGAGAGTGCTGCACCAAAAATCTCTTTGTACTTGTTGCTAGCAGATTTCTGCAGTTGCCTGTTAAATTGAAGATGCTATGTCTTGATGCATGCTCAATCATCCAGGTAAATAAATCCCAAAAGGTGGATTCTGTTCATCTAGACGTAGCATTTTCCAACCTGCAGTCAGCTGAGACTGAAGAAGTCCCTTCCAGATAATCCAGATAAGATGCTACGTCCAGATGAACAGAATCAACCTTTTGGGATTGAAAATGCTATGTTGTCTGCTAGCACTCACCGATTACTCTCCAAGTAAAACTCAGAAAAAGCGTCGCCAACTGGTTGGGAAATATAAACTTTTCTCCAGCAACAAAGCGGTCACCGACTGTTCTCTAAGCCTGAGTCACTTCAGCAACCAATTTTGCAGGGGCTACCAGCAAAGTCTAGCAAGTACCTGCTAACTGGTTAGTGAATACACATTTCCCATAGTGACTTCTGGTTGAAAGCAGTCACTGATGGCTCAGTCAGACTTGAGTACTTTTGCAGCTTGGAAATCTTTTTACATTTAATGAACTATTGCATTAATTGCAGCAAACAACTCGTGGTCAAGAGGCTAAACATGCAAGATCCTCAACTGCGATCTAACTCTGAGTCACTGCAATTACTCTCAGACTGGAATTAACCGATTGCCAGCAGGTTGTATTCTGGTTATACAAAAACAAGATTACAAAGCAGTGATGAGATTTTACAGTTGAACTGCCATCCTGCAGCAGCTGATTATGGAGGAATTTACATTGTTTTTAATGTCCATTTCTGTGTGCAACAGATCTGCAACAGATGGCAACAGATTCACAATTTTATTTTCTTATCACAGGTAATTGCCGTATTATCACAAACAGATTGCATGTAATTGCGAACTTGACCCCATACAATAACAGACAGACTCCATCTTATTGTCGTTTTATTGCAGTCTCAATGCACCAAAGTCACTCTGAAGATAGCAACTAACTGTGAGTGGTTACAGACCTGGTCCCTGTCTTCAAAACAAACATTTCTGAGGCAACAAGCTTATTTAGCAAATTTATTGCACAAGGTGTCTTAATCTACTTACATTAATCCATCGCTTGTGGTTGACTTTGGTTCTCAAGAGAAAGACAGCTGTGTAATTAATATTTTCCTTGACCTCATCTCTGTGGTACAATTTGTATTAGTAATTAAGCCCAAGTGGTACAACCTTGAACTCTTGGTTAATATCAAGATGGCATAACACAGACAGTATTAAATTTGTAATAAAAATACATCACTGCCTAAATAACACTTAAAGAGAAGAGTTTTAAACACTACTTTGTGCTTTTAAATAAAGAGGTACCTCGCTTTCTGTCTCGCTATATTTAATTGTCTTACCAATGGTTGATATGGAAGAAGGTGTTTCAGATTAGGAACTGAGCTTTCTGGGAAACGACACAATTTACTGTATCCAATAGCATGCATGCAAAAATGAAGTATATATTAATTTCTAATTTTTTATTTACCCTTGCTTGCAACTCCTGCTGGCCACTGACAGGTTCAAGCCAGCCATTATACCGGTGCCTGCTGAACTGTACCCAAGAACTAGTTTTTTTTTTGTTTTTGTTTTTTAAAAAAAGCCTTAACAGTGACTGCTCCCCACCAGCACTTTCACTCTCAGCCCAGAAGTTAAACAAATCATAAGGTCACAAATCTGATTTCACATGAAAGAAAGTCAGAGTGCTCTAGGGCTTTCTGTAAGAATATTACTCACATGCAAATTACTATGATGAGGAGTCATATTAGTCAGTGTCTCAATTGTATCATGACAATTACTGAGAAATAGTGAGGCCTTGTGTAACCTTTACTCTGTACTGCTCCAAGTCTCACTGCTCCACACAAATGTCATGTTATCAGAGTATTTTTCTGTAATTGCAGTTTCTCTCACAGCTCTCTGCGGTTATCCAGCTCGATGGAGCTCAGATCTATATATAGAAACAGCTGATCAGTCTGGATTTGCAAATGCTACTGTTGTGAGAGGGGACTGTTTTCAGAACTGCTCAAGCAGCAACAAGATTTTCCCGTTTGAACAACAGAACTTTCACTATGACACATTTCTCTGCTTCTTTTCTCTCTAAAGGAACAGAGAAACACAGAACGTGTGGATCTGAGGCATGCTAGAAGCAACAGTTGCACACATGTTGCTTCTGCACGTATACAGTCAATAAAGATAATGGCCATGGAGGATGTACGAATGCCTGTGCATGATCTCGTTAACAAAGAAGTAAGGTCAAAGATAGAACTCTTGTATAAAAACAAAGTTTAGATCAGGGGTGTCAAACTCCAGGCCTCGAGGGCCAGAGTCCTGCAGGTTTTTGATCTCACCGTGGGTCAACACACCTGAATCAAACGGAGAACTTTAAGACATGTTGAGGAGGCCATTTAGCCATTTAAATCAGCTGTGATGGATCAAGGACACATATAAAACCTGCAGGAAACCGGCCCTCGAGGTCTGGAGTTCAATACTTGTGGTTTAGATCTTTTTTTTTTAGAATTCTTAAACACACAGCCTTTTTGGACAAAAGTATTGAGCCACCCTTTAATCTTTGTTTTCAGTTGTTTTCAGTTCCATGGCCACGGGTGTGTAAAATCAAGCACCTAGCCATGCATTCTGCCTTTTTAAATGTTTGCAAAAGAATAGGTCGTTCTAAAGAGCGCACTGAATCTAAGCGTGGTACTGTAATAGGATGCCACCAGTGTAAGAAGTCAGTTTGTGAAATTTCTTGCCTCCTACATAATCCACAATCAACTGTAAGTGGTATTGCTGCAAAGTGGAAGTGTTTATGAACCACAACGACTTAGCCACCAAGTGTCAGACCACATAAAGTCAAAGAGCGCAGCGGAGAGGCGCATAGTGCGCAAAAGTCGCCAACGCTCTGATGATTCAGTCACTGCAGAGCTTCAAACCTCCTCTGCCATTAAGATCAGCGTAGAAACTGCGCTCTGGGAGCTTCATAGCATGGGTTTCCATGACTGAGCAGCTCCTGTAGGTGTAATGTACAAGTGACTCAGTACTTTTGCCCATATAGTGCTTTTTATATGCTGTTTATAAGCAAATATATAGGAATATAAAGCGATAATAGAGTATAATTTCTGTCGCTGACACATTGCAATCCTGGTATATACTGCAAATCTTCAGTTGAATGTTATAGGAGGTTTTTGAAATAACTTTAAGAAAACATGCACTCTTTTCTTTCTGACATGCTGTCTAACAGGATCTGTTACATACAAACAACAACTGCACCTTCAGGCTCATATCTAATAGCCTTGAATGCTCAGTGCAGCTGCTGTGGCTTGCCTTTGAACTATCTCAAAAGACAATTCATCTAAAGCATCTAAAAGCCCAACGTCTCTCTAATTACAGTGTTTCTGTATTATAGGGCAGACATAGAATTCTTAGTATTCCACTTTGCTTTGAGTTTGAGCTGGTTTTAAAAAAGGAGTTCTTCGCTCTGGTCTTAATTACCCTTCTACTGAAACTGCTGTCTTTTAAACATACTAATTGTCCATGAACATTTTTATTATGTGTATAGACAGTAGTTGGGGGAGTGAGTGCAGGAGAAGGGAAGGCTGTGGATGGAAATTAGCAACGTGCTTTGCACATTTCACATATAGTTGGTGCTTTTATTACTTTCATTAAAATTAATTTCGTGCAAGATTAATTCGTTACCTTTTCAAATGATGCTCGCATAGTTTTCTAATCTGTTAATCTAAAGAACTTGTTTGTGAAGTTTGCACATTTTTAAGCAATATTAAGGAATATGAAACATATTTTGTGTAAGAAAGAATTTCATAGTATATACCCCTGAGCTTCTCAATGTAAGAATAAACCGTTGTGACATCCCAGAATTCACTGGCAGGCTTTATCAAACTTTTCCCACCATTAACACACAACAAAAAATGTAGGTTAAGATATCCGGTCCAATATATAACTGCTCCACTGACCTGCTTCCATGTTGAAGCTCGACTCGATTTGATACAAGCACTCAGTTTGACCTAGATCTGTGGATCCCAAGATGTGAGCATGTGTGCCGCTCAAAATAAACATTTGCCACAAAACAGGTTGATAAATTAGAATAAGACTGTCGAGCAATGCCTTGCATTTGTACACATCCGGAGCATGCAATACGAGAGCGAATAGTGAGTCATTTTGCAGTGTTAATAGTTTCTTTCTTTCTTTTTTTTGGCAGAAATATGCTGATCGAAACCGTCAGGAGAGCAGATTCTAAATTGATACTACTAAATGCAGGTAGAGCTATTACTCACACTATATCTAAAAAAAGTCCAATAAAAAAAAAAACCAACAACTAGAAGACAAGATAGAAAATGAAAATATTACAATATATCCATTATAAAAGCACGCCTACGTAGAGCACATGTATAGGCCTACGCACAAACACATTCTGGATGTGTAGGAAGTTTGGACAAGTGACTCAGGTCTCCCGGGTGTGTGTGGGTATAATCTTTCTGTGTGTTTTGTGCATTAGCAGAAGTTTAAGCATGCATGTGTATGAGTATATCAGTGGAAGGGGAAAGGTTATGTTTTAGAGGGAAGTGGATTAACAGCAGGATGCAGGAGAGACACTAGCAACAGGCCTCTCATACGCCCGACTGAAGGTGAACAATGCACATGTATATATCGCAGAAATAGAAAGAAAAGAGGCTGACGGGAGAAAAAGAAGCAAAGATAAAACGAAAAAGCAAGAGGAAATGAAAGAGCAGAGTAAAGATAGTGACAAAAAGTGCTTTGAAATCAGTTTCATCTGCAATTCTGCACAAATTTAGAGAGGCATGCATTGGTTTTTCTTCTTCCTTGTCCTGAATTATTACTTTTTGTTCATTTAAAGCAAAACATTAAAAAGCAGAAGTGCACTGGATAAAGTGAACTCAGTTTTCCATAAGAACACTGGGACGTTCTGCACAGAAGCAACTGATGTCTGTCATATGTCCTTTAAACCCTAGAACCCAGCGTGGGAACGTTTTGTTTTTTTTATGCTTTTTGATCACCCTGATTGTTTCCTTGCTACCACCAAAAACAACTCAATTCACTTGACATGTATCTAGAAATACAGTAGCAGCTGGGGAATTTATGTAGAATAAATTAAATCACATTTGATTTGACCAAATGGATGATTGAAGTACAGTGGCCATAAGGTCAGACGCTGCTGATTCGATGTGATTTGAGCATGTGCTGTAACTGAATTTCTGCAGCTTCTCACTGGAAACTGAAACAGAAATCCCACCTTATTGACTGCAGTCTTACATCACAATCACACATCCAAACACAGGTACATGTTGGTGGTGTTACCATTATTAGCAGCGAGATCACTCATTTGTTCTTTTTCCAGCAACAGGTTAAGATTAGATCCTACTTTGGCTCAGAACTGACCAGAGAGAACCAGATTCTACTGGAGCCACCTTTCACCTGAATAGTAGATTACCTGTCAGGGCAAATGTAGGGCAGCCAGAGAAGGACTGTGTGCGACTTTAAGTGGATGACAGCACAGCAAATATCCCCTAAGATGTCTCTTTGTTTATATCCATCTGCTTTTCTTGGGGGATTTATCCTTACCAGGACTGGAAAGGTTTATTTTTGGAGCCCCAGTTCCTTTTTAAAGTGAATATGCCTTCTATTTGTAGCAGGCCACATTGAACTATTTCCATTTCTGGCTGTCAATGTTTCTAAATCAGGCGATGTCTAAAGCAGCCAGAGTATAATCATCTCCACGTTGGTCTTGAAATAATCTCATGTGATTGTGGTTACGCAGCAGAAGTCATGCTCTAAGACATGAATGGAATCGGTAATGTCAAAATTTGGAATTTAATTCTGCTCTGCTAACCTTGTTTAACTTTGTACCAGGACAGAACATCTTGTAATCTGCAGATGGTAATAGAAACCTTAAGTTATGACTGCAAGTGCTATAACTCATGAGGGAAGCTGTTTGGGTAAATGTCAGCTTGAGTGGCTGCAGTTTCTCAAATAATAGGCTAGGGACCTGGCAGTTATTACTTATTAACTGTATGACTGTCTGTCTGCATCCTTTCCCATTAAAAGTTTGGTTTTGTGTTGCTGCAATGTTAAGATATGATTTGCATGTCATTTGCAAATACTCCTATGAGTAGGTATCTGTCTTTGACTCACAGAATAGGTGTGCTCGCAGGGTGGAGATCAGTTTGATTCAGACTGAAAGACTTAAAGCTAATGAAAGTGGAAGATGGTGGGAATAAAGGACACTCATTTCTGAAGCACTGACTGATACAGAAACATTACAATTTTGGATTTAAACCCTTCAATTTGTGACAAGAGCCACTCCTGTCTGTCAATATGAACTGTGGATTTAAGTTCACTGTATCGGTTAGACATACAGTTTGTGCAAAACGGAGAACATGCATGTGAATGGAGATTCGGTGGAGGGTGTGTGTGTGAACCATCTGTCTATATCTGAGTCCCTGCGAACAGTTTGTCTGCGGGTGTGTGTGAAGACTGAATTGTCAGTTACAGCAGCAGGTCTCAAAAACATCAGCTAGTCCCTGAAACCAAATCAGACAACTCGAGTACATGGGTCACGCACACACACACACACACACACACACACACACACACGAAAAAAATTTACCAGCTCTGCACCAAAAGACATATTTTTTTTAAATTTTATTTGTTATTTTTTGCATAAACTCAGACTTACTGACAGCAAAAGAATTAGGCTTGAACTGAGAGACGAACACGAGCTTGCATGCAGACATGTGACCACATGGCAGACATACACAGCTTGGCTTCAGATTTAACCTGCAAATTCCTGCACTCACAAACAACACCAGCAGGGAAAATGCAGCTCTCGTGGCAAACTGAACATCTAAGCTGCAGTGTAAAAAGTGCCCTCAGCCGTCCACACAGCTAAATCTTTATTTTAAGTGCTTGTGCACTCAGGGTTATGTCCTGCTCTAACCTTTTTAATAGAGCCATGCAGACCTTACACAACCCACACTTATTTATAGTCTGTACTCTCTGGAAAGCTCTGGCCTGTAACATCATGTGAAGAAATAGTACTGGCATTACCTGACATACACTTCTAAATGTGATATCGTTCAAAGGAAGATCTCTTCTACTACTTTCTCTTGCAGGGAGTAGAACTACATGAAAAAAAGAAAAATACATGGCGTACTCAATACTCATTTAGATTGATCCCATCTCCCTTACCTTGTCATGCAGACAAGCTCTGGTTACAGCTTTCATTGAAAGCAAAAGCATGCGTGTCTCCCATACAAAGCTTTTTTTTTTTCTCCCTTGTTTCTTTGTATCCTACTATCACCTTCTGTCTCAGATGATTAGATGAAGAATTTGTGTTAATAGGATTAGTGAGCCCTTCCACCTGCCACAGTACTATGTGTAAAAAAGAGCATCTCTTTAAAGTCAGCAAATCTCCTCTAGCAGTCTTAAAACTTCATTTCATTAACTCAGAGGAGCAGCTGACAATGATGCTATTCACGTGTTTCAGACAGATACATCAGCGTAGAGGTGAATCCATGCTAGCCTGTGGGTGACAAAGAGATTACAAGAGGATGAATTCGAAAAGAAAATTATTGAGATTTGATTAATCTGGTGTAGCAAAGCTGTCTTTGCACATCTCATCAAGTAAAGGCCAAAAACAGCTCAACTCCCTCTGGCAGGGATTCAATGCTTTCTCAAGTACATTTCAGCAGAACAGATGCTTGCCAAGAAGAGAGGTTTAATCAGTCGTCGAGCTGAAGTATCCTTCTGAACACAGGCCCACCCTACAGGTTGCGTTGTCTAGCGCTGAGTCCATGTGGGTGCTGTTTCTGGTTGACACCAGAGCCACCTGCAAGCTTGTGTGGGAAGAGACAGACCCCAGAAACTCAGCCTACCTCCCAACGTGTGCATGAGAACCACGGAGAGTACAACACTGTAATCCTACATGATGTTTTAATAAACCACCAGACTAACAGTTCCAGACAAACCTCGCTTCTGCCCACAAACAAAAGGTGCCCCTGTGGTTTTGCAAGCCCGACTGTCCAGCACACATGCAAACAGAAAGACCACAATTACCGCAGTAAACATGTGTTGCAAACATGAGCGGTGTGTGGTTGTGTGCTCAACAGCAAATCACAAACAGGCCATCATAAAAGCCCCTCAGAAACACCTGCACACAACACACAAACAACATCTTGCATGTGTGTGACAACTTACATGACGTAGATGTGTTGAAACAAAGAAGCACTTCAACAGAAAGCCAATTTCTACCGCAACCTCATAAGTCCTATTTCTCAGATTTTATTCCTGAAGAAATGTAAGCCTATACATATAAAATATGAAATAAAAGGTGCTCAGGTGCACAGTGATGAAGTTTTATTCTGTTTCTAGCTACTGAGATAGACCAATACAGGAGTTTTGTGTGATCTGGCTGAAGTGAAAAATATTTATCTCAGCTCCCACACTATCTTTTGCTTACCAAACTCAGCTCACATGGATTTAAAAAGTAAACAGTGAATACAGACAACTGTAACATGTGCAAGACCACCGCAGTGGCTTCTGTATACACTGTAGGATCCTATTACTCAATACTCCTGTGAAATTTGATGTCTGGAATCTAAAGCGACATAAAGATAGATGACTAGAAGAATGCGACTGGAGAGGGACAAAAGAGCAGGAAGGGAAAAAAAAACTTTAAAAATGCTTTTAGCGAATGGAGGAGCAGGAAGATCAGGATTGGAGGGAATGTCCAAACCGCCATCCTGTCTCGTGATGGATGGTGATGTTTTCCAGTTTCACCTGCAGGATTAGAGATAAAATTCAGCAGCATGTGTGCAGATAATGTCAGCCCTAGTTTATTAGTAAGAAAATGCACGACTCTTCTCAATGGTAGCAGTTTTCTGCAACAATCTGACGAGTTCATTGGAAGTTTTGACTTTGGATGGATTTTCCAAAATCAGAATAACAAGAAAAAATTATTCTGTGTACGTGTCTGTGTGCATGTGTCTACAGGAACCTAGTGAGAGTTGTAAGTAGTGCCAGTGAATTGGCCTTTCTGTCCTCTACTGCTCACGTCATCTTCTCTGTAGGCTGCCAGATAACCCCAGAGACAAAAGTGTTTCCTGTCAGTCAGATAATCATCAGACACCACATTCATCCTCCATTCTGGCAAAAACAGTGACTGCAGACGGAAGAGGCTGACATGGTCGGAGGCACTGATCCATTGCCAGATTTTACTTTTTCTTCAGAGGTGATGCAATTAAGTGAAAGCTGATTTGTGAGCGGAGTTGACAAGGGCTATGTCTTGTGTGGAAAAGCAGGTCAGAGGTCATCATACTCCATTAGAGGGGTCAAGCCAGTGATGATCTATTATATCAGTTGGCCCTTTACCACTGTCTGGACAATATGTCACTAAAATCTTGGCAACTGAAACTCATTAAGCGTAGGCTTAACCATTTCACTAGCTGGGCCCACGTCCTCATTTTCGGTTTGACAGCGTTTTAGTAGGTAAAAGTAAATGCTTTGACATGAATTGAGCTGCGGTTTGGGGAAGGCCTCGAAGGGGACTGGCGACGGCTCCTGGGCCTGGCAGATCCCCATGTACTAAATACAGTGTTGGGGAGTAACGGAATACATGTACCGCCGTTACGTATTTAAAATACAAAATATGAGTAACTGTATTCCGTTACAGTTACCATTTAAAAAGGTGGTATTTAGAATACAGTTACTTTGTTGAAATAAATGGATACTTTCCTGTTTCATATTGTCGCAGGTCAGGACTGTTTTGGTTTTGTTTGACAGCTACGTTCTGTCGTTCCAGGTGGCACGGTTACGGTTGCCATGGTTACAGGGTGACGCTCTCTCTCTCTGTGTTTCCTGGATGAGAGAGGCCTTGTTGTTGTTGTTGTTGTGCTAAGCTAATAGGCAGAATGCTACAGGTATAGCTCTAAAGAATGTAGCCTCATGGGCAGTGTAGTCCATGCTGCTGGGAGAATGGACTGCCACACTCTTTTGTCGTGTCCAAATTCATGGGCTGCATTCTCCTGAGGCCGCATTTGTAGACCGATTACGTCACAGCGACGCGCCGAAGGCTGTCCAAATTCGTAGACCCCTCCGAATGCAGCCGACAAATGCGTGCTCCTTTTTCCGAATTTGAAGGATGGGTCGGGTGTGTCCTTCGTGGCCCACCATATCCCAGAATTCATAGCGCGGCCCAGCCAAGCTCCAGTTTCCGGCTAATGGCGGCCGCTACTAAGTTTTAAAATTACTCTTATTAATCTTTCTGGGTCACAAAATAAACTTTTAACATATTTTCAGGCGAGAAAGTAGCTGTGTAAACATCAAATATCTGCTCGGTTTATCAAGATATCGCATCTTTGCTAAAGTGCTTCGACGTTTTCGGAGACGTCTGCTACCCACCAGCTCGATAGCTAGCCGGGAGCTCGAGGGTTACTGATGCGGCCGAGAATGGCACAACTCCCGGCACATCATTTTCAGATCACCGCGGACTTTCGCTGCTCGGGTTAAACGTTGTCAGCCGGTGATCAGCTGTGATCAGCTGATCACGGGGCCGGGGTTAAAAGAGAGACGCCACCCACCTGTTCGCCACTCAGACATCATTCTCTTCGTGTCAGGAGCTCCGAAACTCTGCCGACGTCAGTCTCCGCCTGATTCAGCAACCGTGAGTGATTATCCCTTCAATCCTTTTTCTCTTCCCGGCTCCGCTCGCTCTCTGTCGGTAACGACCGTTCCGAAGCCACGCTTCGTGCACTGATCGTTACTAGAATAACTGCGTGCCTGCTCCAAACCCACCGCTAGCCTTCGCCGCGCTTGGGTCTAGCCAGCACGCCACACGGGCACGCCGAATTACTGTGTGTAACCCGCCCGGCCGTGACAAACGTAATATATAAGTCACTTAGACAACCTAAAAATGTTATTGTTGGGCTTTTTTCAGTGTTTTGTTTGTTCGTGAGTAAATCGGTTTGGCTGAGATTAAAGTTATTAGATTAGATAAAATAAGACTTTATTAATCCCCCGGGTGGGTTCCTCCTTGGTTTTTACACAGCTGACTAAACGTCAAACAGAAAACTGATTAAACAGAAGTGTGAGATGGCCGAGAGTTTACTCCAGTGTCCTGTTATATTTTAGACAGCAAGGAGCAGACGGCTGAGTTTATTAAACTCCACCGAGACAGCGGTGACGCTAATCAGAAGGCTAGACCATCCAATTTCACGGCCGTTTACTTCCGGCCTACCCGATCTTCTGAGGACCCGGCCCACGTAGACCGCGAAGGCCGGGTCCTCAGGAGGATGCAGCCCATGAATTTGGACACGACCTTTGTGTCTGTGAGCGCGAGGAGGGAGAAAAAGGCGAGTGGAAAAGTCGGAGCTGTCACCGAGCAGAAACGGGAGCTGGAAGCATGTAAATATAATAATAACCACTGCAGCCAAGAAGAGTGCCTGACGAGCCCAGTTGTAAGTACGCTATTAAGACTCGACTGTATGCTGTGTTCGTGTTTTCATTCGAAACAATAAGTTCCGTTGGAGCAGCCTTTCAACGCCTCTCTCTGTCTCTCGCAAGCAAAATTGACCCACACAACAAAGTAAAGCTATTTTTCGGCTACGAGCCCGACACGGAACCCACCGTATTAGTCAGAGGTTCCTTTACTACGGTTCGGAGCCGCGGACCTTCAGTAACAGTAATAAATCACTCCATGTTTGGAGGTGTGGTCCTGCTCCTGAAATTCCTGAAATCCTGAAAATACATAATCTCCAATAAGACTTTAATACTTCATGATCAGAACATGAGTTATTGTAGGATCTTTACCTAACAATATAAAGCACCTTGGAGTGGCTGGTGTTGTGATTTAGTGCTATAAAAATGAGTTGAGCTGAACTGAATGAGAGAAACCCATTACACTGTGCAAGAGAAACAATGGAGAGCAACTATTATCTAAACTAAATTGAACTTTAACTTTGTAAGTTATAGCATGAATTTTACCCCCAACCCCCAAATACATATACAAAAACTGCAATCTTTGCACACTCGCACTTTATGTAGTCCACTGTTGATTGTTTGTTATATGTTATATGTCGCACCATATGTATTTCTTCCAAGACCACCATATTTGGAACATTGTCTTGCTTCACTGTGTACTGTACCACTGCGCATGGTTGAAAAGACAATAAAGCCACTTGACTCATTTGTCTCTCAATCGCTCTCTTTCTGTCTATATGCTGAATCTGACTTCAGCAGCTGTAGCTGATATTGGTTCATGTGAAATGAAAAATCGGGCCTTTAAGAGGAAATATAAAAGTAATGTTTGCCAGATCATCTGAACAAATTTAGTGAATGCTAGCATCTCATATGAAACAAGTAGTTTGGCCTAAGTTCCAACCTCCATAGGCCTTTCATTTACCCAAAACCAGCATTAGTATTTTAGCCTGGGTTTCAAACATTTGGGGTTGGTGTCCTAGATTAACACTTAGTGCAATAAAAGCTATCCAGTAACAGTAATACTTCACTTGTCTGTCCTGCTGCGCTTTGTTTGCTCTGATGTGACGCACAGTGATTGAGGCACATGACGTGCACACAGAATATGGCAACAATACAGCCAAGGAGGACCTTACACTGAGCTGAAGTGCAACAAGACTACATGAATGTATTAAATGACACACACACACACACACAGTTATGTGCTTTAGACTGAAATTTGTTATCACATGCGCCAACATGCATGCAGAGTCGGACTAACGACCAAAACATGTAATTCAGACACAGTAACTTGTGAGTTACAGCTAATTATGACATTATTTCTATACAGTTGTTCTCAGTAATAGTAATTTAAAAAAAATCTAACATCTACAACCTTGGAGTCTTCAGTTAAAAAAATTCAAGCCTATTAAACTTATCATTAAAAATATATTCTAGATCTACAAGTGTGTAAATATAAAAAGAAAACTGAAATAATTCTGACAACTCGAATTTTTAAGGCAATTACAATTTCAACTGGGAAGTGATTACATGCAAATCTAAACAGCTGCACTGTTAGGTAGTGTTGTATGTGTGGGTGTGGGTGTTTGTGTGAAATGTGTGAGAAAGACAGAAACCAGGTCACTGCGCTGGGGGGATTCCTCCGCTCAAGGAAACTCCACTTTGCTCGACATTACTGTCGCAGCGAGACCTCATGGGCACCACAGCCCATGATGTTGTTTTGCTTTGTGTAGAAGTAGTTTGTATCCGACCCCCTAATCAAAATTGGAAACTTCCACGGCAACTTCCAGCTATTCATTTGACACGATAAAACCTGAGCAAATGTTCACCTGAAACTGCCTTTCTTAACTTGTGTATGTTAATGCTTAGATGCTTGCTTATACGTGAAAATAATTGATATTAGACTGTGCAGATCCTCACACCCAGAGCCTCACCACATGCTACCGACGCACAGCGACAATCCCACATACACACACCTACCTACCGCCCGCACAGGCAAGGGCTGAAAGCATCCCAGAGAGAAAAAGCCATGAGTCATTTGCCCAACTGCTGTGAGGTTCTCTCCCTCTCTCTCAACTCTACACCATGTGGTCTAACCATGTTTAAGATGCTGCACTTTACCCACTCTGACTCACCCTGCTTCTTTGTCTAAAAAGGTCACACTGACAGCTCCTAACGGCGCCAATTAGGACCATTTGGCACTGTAGTCTACTGTAAAATGCAGTGATGATAGATGGATAGATAAAGATATGAAGAATGCTTTCACAACCTGAATTCAGAAGCATCTGAAAAGGTCAGCACTTTTGCTGATAAGATGCATAGATGTTTGTGTATCAACAAAGAAAATACCTGACAGCTAAGAAAATTTCTGCTCAGTTTGAGTTTGAATCAGCTGGTATTTTCCTCAAACTGCGCTTCTGATAACACTGTCACTGCTGTGACTCACAAGAACTTGTAGACATGCTGAAATATTTCACATATGCACAACTCTACCTGGTCTTAAAGCTCCAAAAGAAAACGTGCATACGATGCATCTGTAAAGTATTCGCAGCACTTTGCTTATTCCATATAACACCCTTATTCCAACATGGATTAGATTCATTTCTTTCACTGCAAAAAATCCCAGTAATGACAAAGTGAAAAAAGTTTGCTTGAAATTCCTGCAAATTTATGAAATAAAAAAAATGACACTCCTGTTTCCACATCTGTCAGACGGTCCAACAATTGATTGGAGTCTACCTGTGGTAAATTCAGTCAACTGATTTGGGAGGGCACACAGTAGACAGGGCATGTCAGAGCTCCAGGGAATTGTCTACAAATCTCCGAGACAGGATTGTATCGCGCCACAGATCTGGAAATACTTATGAACATGTTATATTTTTCAGTACTCTGTATTCTAAAGTGTTCTAACGATAGCACATTATTGAGCGTGTGCATGCTGAATGTTACAAGATATTAACCGTTTATGCCTTGACTGCAGATCTTATATATGCATGCTATTCATACAGATTCTAAATGGGATACAATAAAAATGCACAAAACACCTCCTTGTGAACAAATAATTAAATGAGAGTAAATTAGTCTGGTGAGAGCATCTCGAGGAGTCAAGTTAAATGTAGCCACTGTGAATACTAGATGAAAGTACATTAGACTTTGTGTAAGAAACTGCAGCACCTTTTGGCAACACTTCTTTTAAACTTGTATATTATAATGAGCAAGCGTCAAACAAACTCTCTCCACTGGTAGCTATTCCTCCCTACACTAACATCTTGGTAACAATTTAAAACACACAAGAGGAGTGAAGTGTGTGCTTTCAGAAACGGCGATGAGTGACACTTGTTGAGAATGTATCTCTACTGAGCTCAGTGGAACAGTTGCTGTGGTGACTAAGACCAGCAATATGCATGATGAAGCTCATGTTCAGCAGAAGTTCTGTTGCACAGAGCGCCTGCTGCCTCCTCAAAGCACTGAAGGCCAAACTGCTCATTGTTCGAGCATTCGGCATTTCTGTGCTGTGTTAGCCGCTCTTTTCCCTTCGCTGTATTATGTTCTGTCCTTTTCTTCTGCTCGTCCTCGCACCCTGAGTCACTGCTCCCTGGGGAAATGAGGGGGGGTAACCATGAATCATTCCTGGGGGTATGAAATGGCGTGTGTGTGTGCGCGGTCACACACTAGTGTAAATTCATGGGTCACTGTGTGATTCAGTCGTGTGGGCTGTGAAACCTGAGGAGTGGGCAGAGAGAAAGAGGAGCAGCAGCAGCACGATACAGACAGCACAAGGCAGCGCCCCTTTACTCTGTCGCTTTTCCTCTCATCTTGCCCTTGGGGAAATGCAGCAGCTGCGCTAGATATAGAGCGCCACTACTAACTGCAGCACCATGTACGAGACTCTTGTTCACAAAGACTCAGGAAAGGGAAAAGTTCCCAAAAACAAAGCGGTGAAGGTTCATTTAAGAGACGAGCTTTTATCTACTTGCATGCTATTCGTGTAAGCTGCTACAGCAGTCAGACCAGCTGCTACAAAGCCACTGACATTGACAGTGTGCAGCCAGACAGGGTGCCGTTAATGTATCTTTATGAGGAAGGACAGATGTCGAGCCCCTTTTACACAGCCCAGGGGACAACGCAATTACAAAACAGAGACCTACCCCTGACCTGATGACCTCTCAGCCCGCTACTTCTTGACCTTCCACCTCCCACCTACAGCAGAGCGTGTGGCTTTTTGTGAACATGGAACAGGACTATCAGTAAATTTTATTATATTGTAATATAACATTTGCAGCCTCTAGAGTTGCCGTTTTCGGATTATTACTTTTTTAACTTATTTTTTTATACCCCTGGTAAGGTCTGCAAACATTCCTGTTATCCTTCAGTTGATCCGCTTTTCTTAAAGTTGTGCACAGGAGCAATCAAAGACAGATAAATCCCCACCAACTTGTATCACAGCTGTGATACAGGACTACCCCTCTAAGCTATGTGGTCTGCTGTTATGATTTCTAACTTAGTGTACATATTCTGACTAATTGATTTGGGGAATTTGCAGCATGTCAACACAGGATGTTATGAGAACATTTGTAGTGTATCCTCTGGTTAAAAAAAAGTCTACATAGAGAGAGAAAAGCACCTACTGGATTGGGATTAAAGTAAATAAAGCAGGGTAGAAAATCCAACTGCTGCTTATTTCAGATATATTCATTTTAGAGCATTATATGCTTTAAAATGAAAGTGACTAAGTGAGGACAATACATGCCAATTACAATTTAAACCTAACTCACAGAAGTCTGAAATGTCACATTTTTTTTTTAGTTATTGGCAGTGCAACTTGCATAGATGTAAAAAAAAAAAAAAGAGCAAGAAGGTTCCAGCAATTATACTGCACTCAGCTGTACTTCATCTGGTTAAACTGGCATCTGTTTAACAACCTCGGTAGGAGACTGGCCAAACAGAGAAGAGCCAGTTGCAAGCTGTGCTATAGAAGGACTTTTCAGATCGAGCCAATGCGAAACAACCAATTTCACCATGTTCTCTGATCTCAAATCCTATTTAGCTTGCCTTTTGTTAAAGCAGAAGCTTCTCTATGAAGACATTTTGACCATGTGTTGCAGGCACATGCTACATCAAGACAGTCTGTTCCACTAGGTGGCTATTTTGAGAGTCCAGCTCTGTAAATCAGTTATTAAAGTCAGGCATGTGGAGTCACACGGACAAGAAGTATCTTATTCCAATCTTCCAGCACAAGAACATTTGGGCACTCATACAGCTTCACAGTGTGCACACTCTTCTATCAGTGCAAAAACGTTTCCCATTGCACTTTGGTCGAATAGACTCACTATCATTGTTAGAATAACTGTTTGTCTTTTCGCTGCTCAAATGGCTAAATATAGCTTAGTCACTCGGGGGTATGAACACAAATATAGCTTCTTGGGTGCACAGAAACAGGGAATGTGCTGCTGGTAATACTCGGTTGTTACTGTAATAGCAAGTGACCAGATGAAAAGAAATGACTGTGCACTTTTACTGAAACAAATCACGATGGTCAGCACACATTAGAGGAAAAGAGGGAGAAATACAATCTCACAGTGCTTTCTAATAGCTATTGATCTCCTTTCCTGCTCCCTTTTGAGAACATCATTAACCTTGTCTGTGTATCTGTGTGAACACGCGCGTGTGTAAGTGTATGCGTGTGTGCGTGCATGCTCCTGCTTTTGTGCGCAGGAAAATTTAAAGGTGTGTATCTGTGTGTGAAACCACTTGTGTTACTGTGATCTTTTGACAGGCTTGGCACAAGGCATCATTTCAAGGGCCAAATCAGACAGAGTGTTACTCTAGCCTGGTGTTCTATTCTCTTCACTCTGGGTCAGAATGTCCTGCACCTATTTCTTTGTCCGTTTTCTTTACCTTCTGTTCTCCCATCACCTCTGCACACCTTTCGTGTTTTACACAACTGGCCCCTGCCGTGCTTTCTTTACACGACACAGAAACCAATTTGGAGAAAGTTCCTTCGTGTGTGGGCTTTGTGTGCTTGTAAACGTTGTGCACATATGCGACTGTGTATGTGGGTTCTTTTCCCTCAACACTGATAAAAAAACATTTGTTTATATTAACTGGTAAATAAAAATGAAAACCCACCAATGAAACTTTGACTCAGTAAACACCTCCCACTCTCAGCGTGGGGGGAGATGAAAGTATCTGGTACTTGACTTGGGGGTTTTTGAACGCCCTGTCGCAGTGAAAGGGTGCACAGCTCCTGCTCTCATGGGATCAAAAGGGACATTTGTATCAATAAAAGAGCAAAAGTCAACAGGCATGCATAAAAGAAAAGAAAAGAGAAGCTTTACTGTAAAGGCGTACAGTACAGCAAGAAAAGGTCAGCGGGGGCTGAGTAATTATAAGAAGTGCAAATTAGAATTTTCATAGCTTGTTCTCTATTCCAAGTAAATGGCATTAAACCTTAAGGTGGGAGTTTATCATCTGCTAAATGTACCTCTGTGTTTCTTCAATACTCCTGCAACTCACCTCTGTTGTGGACTACAGTGTGTAACTACCGTACTGTTTTTGTTATTGTGAGGCCAAAATCTCTCCAGTATGCAGCATGACATCCCATCACATTGCAGGTTTGCATGCACATACTTCAGAGAGTTGGTTTTGTATCTAATTGTGTCATATGGCATCAGAGGAAATGGAAAGAATCCATGAGTTGTCACGCCCCCCTTTCTGTTCTCCATATCCCGTAGTACTCAGACATGTAGAGAAGAATCTATGTTGCTTCACTCTCACGCGCAAGTCAGCCTAAGCATTTGATAGATTCAGCCCTGAGGATAAGCACTTATGGTGAACACTGTTTCACAATGACCTTTTTTAACATTAGAGTGGATTTTAGTCAGCTGATGATATTATGTTATTCCAAAAAATGTAAAGTCATTCTCAAAAAGCTGTTTCTGTTAATCTGGATGTATCGTTTTGTCTGTGGGAGAAACGTTTCGTCACTCATCCAGAATCAGCTTTTTGGGATTTCCTAACCTGAATGATTGAGTCAATCACACAGAATTACATCACTTTAATTAACAAATAACAAAACAGCTGAACCAGAAATGAGACTTCACTTCATTTTCTTTGTTTGCTTTTTGTTTTTTTGCTTGACCTTAGTCCATTTCACGGTGACATGAGCCAACAGTTCCAAACTTCGATAAATCTTTTCACCGGTCAAGTGATGTCACAGCGAGGCATGCAAAGCCTCCAGAGCTTTCCAGTGATTTCATTTCGCTGCATGCCAACACCACATGAGCACCTCACACAGAGCAGAGTGTGTTCAGCACCCGAAGAGCACACAGTACTCTAACAGCACCCCATGTTCTCTCTATTATCATTGATAGTCAGGTGACACCATGTGATCGGACCGTTCTTCAGTCCCATTTTCTTCTTGCACTCGTCATGGGTTGCAAAGAGAGCATGATCAAAGCGGAGGGAGCTTGATCAAAGCAGATTTATTATGACTGTTGTTGTGAAGGTGTGCACAATTTCAACTTCAAGACATGTCGCAACATGCTATCAAACATGTAACCTGAGTGCAGCACCTTTAACACTCTGTAATACATCATGTCTTCAGTCAGTGCTGTTTATCTGTATCAGTTTCAGCATCTACAGTCAAGTACAGTGTGTCTTAAAACATATAAGGCAAGGCAAATGTTGGCAGATAGGAAATCAATACATTGCAGGTCTATAATTAGCTGTAATAAACAAGGTCTGAACCCAATAAAAAATTATTGGGGGGAGTCTGGGGCTCATATCATTCTGCAATGCAATGCAGGGCTGAAACATTAGCAAACACAGAGGGGTTAGTAGGAAAAAACAAGTGTAATGTTGAAAACAGACTTCTTGCAGAGAGATTTGCTGACCTCTGCTGGAAAATGCGCAAGTCTCTGTGTTCAAATAAAAATACGCATTTATTTCACGCAGGTTGGCTTATTGTTTGTTGCTAAAGTGTGATACTGTGTTCAAATCTTGTCTGCATGAGAAGTCAAAACATGCAGCTCTAGAATGACAGCACATTTTCAGTTCAGTTGCAGGTTGATCAGCTCAATCTATGTTAATTATCTTAATCAATAACCTCCACCTCCCTCTTGGAGAGTAATGGATATAACAGTGTAACTGGACTGGACTGCATTTCTTTCATTCATATTCAAAGAAGCCAAGCATGCTAATACTAAATAACAATTTAAGCTCAATAAAAGAAAACCATTTTAGTGGAAATAGATGTATGAACTTTCAGCCGTGATCAGAAGTCATTTTGCCCTGCTCTCTTCCGGGAAGCATGATTATGCTTTTGTTGCGCAATGAGGTCCAGCCAGCATTTCTAGTAATAATATCCACAGCAAAACCAGGAGAACGTATTTAAGTTGTTTTTCTGGCTGTCACACTGTTTCCCAGAATCCTCCAACCCTCTAATCATTAAGTGTTGATTTATGGCAGGCTGCCGAGCTTCAAGCAGCCAATTGCGGACCAGCAGAGCATCTTCCTCTGCATCAGCTGATATTTTCTGCCTGTCCTCCTCCCCTCTGCATTATTGGAAAGGAGTGCGGATTTTTATCAGGAAACAGAGGGTTTTTTCTGATAAGCTCCTCAGTCACAAAGAATTTCATAGATTTAATTCAGGGAACATATTTGTCAAATAAAGGAATTCTCACTCTGTTGTGAGCTCTGCGCTGTCTTCTCTCATCTTGTTTACTCGAGTACAGCATGCTTTCTAGTAAACTGAAAGCTCCCTTATGGTAATTTCCTGGAAGATCTTGTACAATACTTCTCTGGAGGAGATTGTTTGGATGATACAGCACACAACTCTTTACAGAGTTATTAATGAATAATTCACATGTTCCATTTGGTTGTAAAGTGTGTTTGTAATCACTGCGTATGTCTTTTTAGGCTTTAGGAGTCGAATTTCCCAGAGGAACCCACCCGAGGGATTAATAAAGTTCTATCTTATCTTATCTTACATCAAAGCACAGCACATTGGGTTTGCTTTGAAAAGCTTTTTCATAGAAAACACCATTCGTTTTTATCTAACATGATGTGATATTGATCAGAAATGCTGTTAAAGAGACATTAATCATACTGTAAATGATTTATGATTTTAAATGGAAGATCTAACAGTGCATGGATGCCTGCTTTCAGAGTCCATCCCTCCTGCCTTCCAGATACATAATGTTAGCTCAAGGCTGATTTTTGTGTGTTAAATGACTAATTAACCATGTGAGCATAGATTCCAACTGTCCCGCTGAATAAAGAGGTTATGTCAAATGTCAAATCAAATTCAGGGACCTGCTTGAGCTCCGAAATAATCCAAATACACAAGGATAAATATATTAGGACAAGCTTGTCTTTGTGTTCCAGTTAGTTACCAATTTGTGCTGTAATATGAAGGGAGTAATGCATCAAATCTTCAGCTGTTTGTTTCTTAGAACAAACACTCACACTGAATTTGAAAAGAAAGATATTTTTGAGCCTTAAATTAAACCCATAAGGCCTAACATTTGACACCCTGCTATGGACAGACGTCTGGCTTTTTTTTTTTTTTTTTTTTTTAGCAAACAGGAAGTTTTCCGCTGGTTCAGCATAATTCAAAAATGGGTTTGTCTCACAATCTGAGTGCCAGTGGATCATGACATGGTGAAAATTGGTTGTATAATTCACGCCTAGATCATTTTTGATGAAAACATGGTTTATATTAAACGATTCCATTATGTCATTTAAAGTATTTTGGATCAGTTTAATGTTAATTAAATAAAAGTACAAAAATTGACTTTTCAAAATAACCCACCTTTTGAGCAGTACTGGATTTGGACTCGAAATGTGTTTATTTTGGGCTAACATGCTCTAGCATACTAGTATGCTGAAACAGCAAGCGTTGCTTTACTCTGGAGCCCTTCTTACAGCAGAGCCCTTTTCTCTGAAACGGTGAAAGCACTACACTAACTACACTTACTGGTCTCTTTAAGTTATTGTAATTCATGCATTTCACCCATTTACATTCTAGGAACAGTAAAAACAATATTTTTGCCAAAAGCAATAGACACACTTATAAATGACTTCTGGCTAGCTATGAAAATGGATAGAGCCCCCTTGGTTTCATATGTGCTAATTGATAATTATCCTCTATTCAAAGAGAATGAAAAGCTCTCTCTTTACTGTATTAATTGGCTTTCTAAGATAAATGCACCCACACACTAAAACTGATAATTAAAGCAGATTACATACTCTGTTTAAACACGAAACAATGTTGGATATAGAATCAATTGTAACTTGACTTGTAATCTGGCTGTTAACATTTACATTTAAATTATTCTTCACTCACTAGTCATGGCTTTGTTGTATATTACTGCCATCTACTGGTGCTAAATTGATGTTGCTTTTTTCTAAACACCAAAATGAAGGGAAAAAAGGATCCTGTGCTGTAGAAGGAAACCTAAACATGTTTTGAATTCACATTTGTCTCAATGCCAAATTTAAAGGAAGGTAAAGAATTTGTCCAAAAAACTTTCCTCACTCAATATGTTTCTTTCTTTCCTTTCGACTCCATTTATTATGTTAAAAATCATGCCCTGGTGGTGAGGTTATTATCATGGGGAGTTCACAGGAAATGCTGTCTGCCAAATCGAAGGTGGGAAAGCTCATTCGGGGACCAGCCTGAGCTCAAAAGTAACCCAAATGCACAAGGACTGGTCTGCAGATGTCTGAACACAAGGAATAACATGAGAATGAGACTATATGTGGTGACAGAATGTGTCAGTAGACATCCAGGCTAATAATCTGTGGGGTGCAACATTAGCTGAATTCTTGGCTCGTCCCCTTCTTTTTACAACCCTTTTGTTAAGTTACAGGTTGACTTCTGATTTCTCTGTATCTTTCACCATAACAACAAATAAAGAAGATTGGAAAAAAAGGAGGATGAGATTTTAAGGTATCTACAAGCGTTTATATTACACTGTAATCAATCTTAGTTTGTTACACCAAGAGACCATTTTCTTTTGGTACATGTCAGCAACAGGTGCTTTGCATGGACAGGTTACACAGGAGTGTGACTCTTCTTACAATAACATGTCAACAGTACATCAATAACACATTGATTCACACACCAAACCGTGGTGTCAGGAAATGGTAATGCCACATGCTTCCTTTCTCAGAAAATCCCAATGCTGAACCCGACCACCCAGCGAGCGACACTGCAAGCAAACAGCGTTTCATACAGGATGTCACTGCAATGAGACTTTTTAATCAAAATAATCTGCTCCGTGTACCCGTGGTTCATGCTATACCACCCACGTGATGTGACAGTATAGAGCTGATTTATATATGCTGGAAATGCTGTAGATGTCTGCTGTTACATTTGTTAACAAGAGGTAGTGTGAAGCTGATACAGAGCTAACTCTGAACACTTTAAGTTAGACTGAAATATATGTTTTTAGCACTTGGGGGTACATGAGATCAGCTGTGATGAAAATAATGGGTTAAACAGCTGTTTATTCGCATGTCCCGCGGAACAAAAACTTCATTATTATATTAGATTTCATCACCAGACGATGTGACATCTGACTATTCTATTGTAGTTGCTGAATATTGCATGGGCGGGTACTGTACACTGTGTAACAGTGAACTAAAACAGCAAAGTTTAAACATTTCTGCAGTTGATCTCTTAGAGCAGGGGTCGGCAACCCTGGGCACGCCTGCCACAGCTGGCACGCGAAGGGTTAACTGATGGCACGACCATAGCTGGACTGGACAAAGGCGCAGATGGTGATTTTTCGTTTTTATGGGCCGATGAATTTTTTATTTTTTTTTTGAAAGGTGGTGGACGGATGCTAGTCGATGTGTAGAAATAACTCAGTTGTTTGGTGGTGACTGTGGCGGAGCTTCCACAGAAGGCAGCCGGTCCGAGTGTCAGGTGAACTGAACTTCAGGTAAGAAGTTATGACCTGCAGTCTATCTGGGTCAGATATAAGCCAAGTTTAGGTGGAGTTTATTTTCGTTACACTGACTTTTTACAGTCAGTTACAATAACTCGTACTGCGTACTAGCTAGCATGACGGAGTTTCTACAGCTGGGTGGGTGCTATGATGTTACTGATACTGAACTTTATTTTATTCATAAGGTTAGTTAGTAGAGTTGCCAACCGTCCCGTAAAAAACGGAATGGTCCGGTATTGAGAGAAAATATACTTCAACTAGAATGAAAAAGACACAAAGCTGGAGTTATTCTGTCTTTACGCTGCACAGCTGCTTCTTCTTCTCTCATTCTCCCCCTCCCCTCTCTCTCCTGGTGCTACTTCAATCATGACACTGATCAATGATCAGCTGATCGGCTTTTCTCTCTTGTTTGTTTATCGCCCACTTTGCACCAGAAAGAGGAAACCAGCAGATATTGCGCTAAACAACAGCAGCACGTTTAAGCTTGATCAGCTGTTGTTAGAATGTATTTAATATTAATTTCTAGTATCAGCTGATGTTTGCTGGAGCCACAGCTGTAAAGCTGCTGGTCATGATGTCTGTTTAGATATGTGGTGAGAGGGAAACATGAAGATGAAACCAGGAGATGTCCTTACTGAATCATCAGAGCTGAACAGGTGATGGAGAAACGGGTTTACCTTTTAGGTGACATGAATGAGTTGAAGGGAAGTTATGAACTGTTTCTGAGAGACAAATAACACCAGGATCCTTTTCTAAGTAGCTGACAGCTGGTAACTGTGCAGGGGCGGATCTAGCAAAGTTTTGCCAGGGGGCCAGGTAGGGCATTAACTGGGAGAGGGGGGCACAAAGAAATACTTTTCTTTCTTATTCTCATTAAAAATGTCTAGCTTTTATTAAATAATTATCTGAATCTTACAACCAAAGTTTTTATCTGACGTAAAATGTATAGAAATTATACATATACCAACAAGACAGTGTACATCACTGTCACAACAGTGTTTGGTTTCATTCAAAGGCTTTATCGCTTTAATACCTGGTGGGTCGGTCTCGTCAAAATGCCCGGGCCGATTTTTTGTCCCAGTCCAGCCCTGGGCACGACACGCAGTGAAATAATCTGAGAAGGTGCATTAAAAACTAAATGGTCGGGCCAGCAGTGCACATCGCAAATTAGCTCGCATAGAAACATTAGTTGTGCTGCTTCTTAATGACGGTATCTTAGCTAACAACCCCAACTATCAGATTCAGGTTGTAATTGGCTAAAAATAAGTTTAACTGTCTTCAGGACATTGCAGAGGCCTTATTGACAGTGTTTGGCTCTACATGTCTGTGTGAGCAGATTTTCTCTCATACGAAGAGTGTCCTCAGGTAGCCGTCTGAACACTGGACACTCGGAGACCTGTGTCTCTGAGTGGGAGACCAGAGATCACATTAACATGTGTATCTCTGTATTAACAAACATGCCATATTGCCTCAGTTTATTTTTCTTATTATTGTTGTGAGGAGACCATAAATAGCATTTGCATTTTCTGTTGTACAGTTCATTTGCTGTTATGGAGTTCTTGTTATGGATAAAAAGTGTGTAACTATTGATATAGAGTGTAAGTAAATTTATTGCTAATGCAATCATATGGCACACTGACTTCTGAGGAAATTTTAGATGGCACTCATCATCAGAAAGGTTGCCTACCCCTGTCTTAGAGTATGGCCTCACCATGTGTTTTTCAGTCTATACAGAATACATCTGTTGGCCACATGAGGGCAGTAGCTGTCTTGGGATAGCAAATTAATTTGCTACATTGACGCGCTGACACCCCAGCAGTACAAAAATCCAGGGTGCCAAAGCAAAGAAATTCTGTATAACAAATACAGAACTTTGAAACAGATACTTACAAGTAGCTGAAAAGAAAATCAAGCTATCTGGGGAAATCTTTTTCTCTCTGATGGATATTTAAATTTGGTGACCAAACATTTTTTTAGGCATTTCTTCTACTCTAAACACAATCTTTGAGATATTACATGACTGTACATTTGAAAGTGGGGAGAAAGTTCTCAGGTTTGCGGCTTCAAGCCAGTTTGAGCCAGCCTTACAAAATGCTGAATGTGAAACCATGCAAAAAAATCATAGGGACGAAAAAGAAATGGTTCCAGATTTTGGCTTGCCATGAAGCTCTCTGTACAGTGTTAAACAACAAACAACTGTTATCTGTCCTGACAGGCTGTGTTTGAGTAGTGGCACTGGTGAATCCCACACGAAACCACAGTACAGGGCTAAGTGAGGGAGAGAGAGGGGGGAGAGAGCAGGAGAGACACAGAGAAGAGAGAGACCTTAAGAGAGGGAGCACTGGTTTTATTAAGAGACTGGGAAAATGCAACCGCAGAGCAGAGAAACACCTTGGATGTGTGATATGTACACATTTGTGGGTATGTGTCTATCTATAGAGTGTATATGATTCTTGTCTGGCAGCCTCCTGTCAGAGTCTCTGCCTGATAGTTTATTTAATTCTGCCAGTCTTTGAAGAAGTAGGCTGGGCCAGGCTGACAGCCTGATTCTGTACCTGTCACTATGCTCAAGGTGCGATGGGTAATCCGTATAAGGCTGACCAGCTACACTCACAAACCCATCCATAAACACACAGTGATGCAAAGGCATCAACACACGTACTCTTGCACACACTCAAACTCAAAATAATATTGCTCTCCTGGTGTGCAGAGATGGTTTTGTAATGCCCCAGTGGCTCAGTGACAGTCTGTCAATCAATCAAACTCATCCCACCTCATCTCACCTGTAAATGAGTGTCTGTCTGTCTCCAGGGCCATGATAGGCTGATTGGCTGTGTCAGTCACAGTGTCAGGCAAATGTAGATCAATGGGAACCATTCAGTACAGTGCCCTGTAGATTTCAACAGATTTCTCCACAGTCATGCACTGCTGATGGCAGATGTCATTGAAGATGGACCCAGCTTCAGTGAGCTTCTGAGTAATGCATAGGCACTGGGGGCTGACTGGGAAGAGTATGCATGTCTGTAGAAATAAATATGGATTTAACCAAATATAACACACGCACGCACACACAAACAAGTATCAGGGACAATAACTTTAAACATATAATGCTTTATCTATTATAGACAAGCCAAAAATGTGAAAACCATCATAACACAAGCACAACTGTAATGTTGTCATATAGAATTTAAATAAAATGTGGTTGCTTTTAAATGCAGATGTTTAAATGCACAAAATGTTTTGTGGCATTTTACTGTGGCTGTGCAGTAAATGAATGTGTTTCTCCATAAATTTGCACATGAAAATGTGAATAAACATTATAAAATTCATAAAATGTTCCTATTTAATGTATTTGGCAGCAGAAAGCAGAGAAAAAAATTAAAGATTCTTTGAAACCTTTTTCTTTCTATATTATCTTCTTTAAGGGAGTAGGTAATATCATTAGTGCTTTATGTACAGGCCACACAAGGGGCAATAATGTTAATATGAATGAATAAGAATGTAAAAATGATATTTGCATGCATCAGAGTAGAAGATGTCATTATGTAGATTCTTTTCTTTGAGAGTAAAGTTATTATTTCAAATAATTATCTTATAAAACTTTAGATAGCATTGTCAGAAGAAAGTGTGGCTCTGTCATTTCAGGGCATAAAAAAGGCAGGAAAAAAAGGGTTCTTAAAATTAGGTGAATACAACATGACATCAACGAAAGAAAAAAACCCCACAACATATTAAATGTCTTTATTTATTTACGAAAATATAAACCAAAATGCAGAGGTAGTGTGTAAAAACCTAAGTACATCAGAAGAGTCAATAGTTTGTAGAAACACCTTTAGCAGCAGAAAAATGATTAATTCATCAGTCTGTCACATTTTTGTGGAGGTCACTTTTCTTTACAGTATTGCTTCAGTTTATTGAGATTTGCAGGCAGTTGTTTATGCACAACAGCCCTAAGGTTCCACTGCAACTTTTCAGTTGGATTGAGGTCTGAGCTCTGAGTGGGCCACTTCTACACCTTGGTTTTTCATATATTCAGCAATTCTGTTTTAGACTTGCTGTTGTGCTTGGGATCATTGTCCTGTTTCTCTTGTCCGTGTCATACAGGTGGACTAATTTCACTCGAGTGCAAGATTGATTCAGTGAATTCAAGGTGCCCAGGTCCTTTGGTCGCAAATCAACCCCAAATCATCACTGTTCCACTACCATGCTAAACATCTCATGTTTCTTCTCATCAGTCGTTGTTCCAAAAATCTTATGGTTTGTTCAGATGTGACGTTGCAAACCTAAGTCATTGTGCCATGTTCTTGTTTAAAGAGAAGAGGCGAAGAGGCTTTCTCGTGGCAACCTTTCAGAACAAGCCATAGCCGTTCCGTCGTCTTCTAATTGAAATGTCACAAACATTTACCATGTTAACTGAGGCTTGTAGAGAGGGAGATGTAGCCCTTGGGTTTTCCCGCAGTTTCTCAGAGCATTGTACGGTCTGACCTTGTGATGAATTAGAATTTGGATTTCACTTCTGAGAAAATTGGCAAATTGACATGAATGCTTACCACTTGTGAATCATTTTTCTCACCGCAGAAGGCTGGTTTTCAAATGGTTTGTAAATTACCTTAAAAGCCTTGGCAGACTGATGGGCAGCAATAATTGCTTCTTCAAGACCTTTGCTGATTCCTCCTTGGCATTGTGTTAACGCACACCTGAATGCTTCAGATCAGCAAACTGACAAAACTTCTGCTTTTAGAGAGGTACTCACATTAATGTTAACTTAATCAAGTGCATTTGATTAGCAGCACCTGGCTGCTACTTACCCTCTTAATTCCTACGGAAGCAGTAAGGGTGTTTTTCACTCACTGCTTTTGCATTTTGACTTAACTTTGGTTAAATAAATAGTGTAATATGTCACACTCTGTAGTTGATCTGAGGTTATATGTACCTACTTTTAAGATCTGTTGTGATAATGATGTGCTAATATGTAAAACCTTAGAATTGAAAGAGGGTGTGCTGTTTTTCACCGTGACTATAAGTGTGAAATGTATAAAAAACTGAAATAAAGAATGGAGATGAATATTGGAAACAAAAACAAGTATGACAAGTACATTGTAACAATTCTCCACTCTATTTGATATAAATTCAAATACACTCTATAGAGAAGTGAAATTTTACACCTTATGTAAAGCTGTTTTATTAGCTCTGGCAAAAGAAAAAAATTCCCCACAGAGTTCCTTTTTTTTGTTATAGCGCAAAAGCCGATGATAACATGAAACTATTACTTTATTCTAAGCAAGCGAAACAATAAAACGCAAAATTCAAATGGCAATTATTTCTAAGTTCTTTTTCATCAGTTACTTTATGTACTAAACTTTTTCTCTGTATGCGTTGGAAAAGGTCTGACCTCTTTTATCTAAAATTCACCTGCTCAATTATACCAACTACATCTGGTCCTTAGTTGTCAGCCTCTGTACGGCACCATGCTCTGCAAATGACAGAAAAATTATTCATCACCTCAAGGTTGAGTTACTAAGCCCACAGTGTTGGGCTTTGCTGCTTGCAAATAGATTATTTTTTCATGCACTTAGGGTAAAATCAATGAGGCTCAGTTTGGCTAGATATTACATGTTTTTCCATTTCATTTATGATTTGAAACAGTGAATGCCCCGAGACAGCTTGATAGTGAAATTATAGTTTACACAGCCTGCATTTTATACAACATAGATTTCATCATTTATTCCGAACAGTTTTACTTAGAATCTCTTAAGATCGCATTTTTGTTTAAGTGACATGTCAGTTTAATCACAGCTTTTCTTTACCTCATGTATTTAACTTGATCGAGGAGTTGTGTTGACACTAAGTAAATCCTGTTAAGATGAGTACATGAAAGCGCCTGCTGTTTAATCAAATCCGTGTGGGGATTTTTTGGAGCAAAAATAATGACTGCTTAATGCATGAACTATATGCTACTCAAAAAGTAAATAAGTAGTTGCTTTGAGCTCTTGGTTGGCAGTACAAAGTAATAAATATGGAATGAATGCTCATTTAGAATGCACCCACCAAACTCTGCAGGAACAAAATGAACCACAGCTGTGGTTGGTGGGAAATTATCAGCATACTTTTATTGTTATCGTTTTTATTTTACCCTCCAGACTCCTTTCATTTATTACAGTTGGTTGTAGCTTTTATACCTTGCTGAAAGCACAAAGTGTTCCTCAGTATTTGTGCAAAGTTTAGTGATCCTGCAAGATGAGTAGATGCACAAATTAATTAGTTTTGAAAATTGAGAAAAAGCCTTTCACCTTGACTATGTGGTGCATACTTTCAACATACAGAAAGTATCATCATCAAGATTTAAAACATCATGTCACATTTGACCTCTGACCTCTTCTTCAACTTCAGTGGATTGATCAGAAGGCCAAAGTTATAATAATGATATACAGAGCTATTTAAAACGATGTTTTTTTTAAGGCATTTTGGGAATGATATACAGGATTTTAAATGTCACGTTACTTTGGAGCTGACCTCTTCTTCACAGGCAAATAAGGTCAAACTTCCATAATCGTATCTTTAAAAACTAGGCTTAAAGTTCTACTGCTATTATTTTTGTATAAACAACATTTAGGAAATGACATTATTATATGGGAATTCTCACACACATTACAGTTTGCATCCAAATATCATGTCACAGTTGACCTCTGACCTCACTTTTACATTTCAAATCTCCCTTTCTTTCAAGTTGACCCCAAAATGTGTTATATCTTTAAAGAAAGTAAAAGAGAATCATCTGCATCTCAACTTATTCATGTCCAGTTATTATGTTCATTACCTAATCCTACATACTATTTTTGTAATCAAAGTAAAAGTCTGTCACGCTACCTTTATCTGATTTTACTGCACTAAAAACTTCTTAAAGTGTGTTTAAAAAGAAAAAAGACAAAAAAAAGTACAATGCTATTCCACTTAAATACTGCCCAGAGAGTGAGCTGCCTTGGCAAACTCTCACTGGTTTGCGTTCTCTGAGTGTTATTTGCTTGTTATATCAGTTTCCCTAAATTCTGTGAAGCCCTTTAGCATTTTAAGCTTATTGTTTTATGATTATCATTATAATTGGTAAACCCTTTTTTAGCAGCAGTGGAAACACTCTGTCAAAAGAAAACACCCTACCAACATTAGCTGGTTATAAGCTACCCGCAGTTAGCTGCCAAACAAAACACAGTTGTTCAAGCAGCTTGAGTGTCACATTTAAAAATCAGTGACTCCAAATGAAATGGAAGAACAATTAGGTAAAAGCCATTTTTTGATACGAAGGTACAAACCGTTACCTGATACTTTGAGCACATGACACGTGGCAAATCAAAGTTAGGTTACTGTGAGGCTTTTGTCAGGTTACCAAAAACACAACTCAGAATCAACGCTAATAGTCCACTACGTCTGATCCACGTTTACAAGAAACAACTAGGTGTTTGCCAACATGTTTAAACTTTAAGAAAGTTTAACATACAATTGGCTGCTCGTCATCAGAAATTAAATGAGTTAGTGGCCACAGGTTGATATTAGGGAGTAACCTTGAATATGTCTCAGGTGCCATGCTGAGTGCTTTATGAGGTCAACTGCCCAGAAACATTGGATTGGAGGTTCACCCCAGGTCAACTGAGGAACTGAGGTCCTTGAGGAAACTCTCATGTGAATCAGTAGTTCTGTGCTTAGACCCAGTCTCTATTCTCCATTTGGACTAATTGCCCTACTTGGCCTAATAATACAAACATGGATGAATACTAAGCACTCCTTTTCTGTTTTTCCCCTCTGTGTTAACCTTACACTCTCAACCTGTTTCCTTACCAGCACCTTTTATGCTCTTACCCACTTAACACTCTGCTTTTCCTCTCTTTCAGAGGCTTTCTCCTTTCCTTCCTTACTTACTCAAACTACTTGCCTGTTTTTTAAGAGGGGGGAGAAAGAGACTGACTGGCCACTTCAGGGACCAAAAGCATGAGGTAATCCCAGCAGGATTGTAGGCCTCCTTTGTCCTGCATCTCAAGACATCCCGTAGCTCCATGTGGGAAACTAAGACCACCGTTTTGCATTCAGCGGGAAACATTGGACTGAATAATCGTGTTGACAGGTGAAGGGGAACTCTTTTGTATTTACAGAGGAAAACATGGTATAAAAATGTTTTGTTGTTGAGTGCCCTTGAAGGAGCTGCCGCTTGCCAGTTCTGCCAGAGCTCTGTATGCGAGTGATGAGAACTTTGCTGGGCATGTTTTCAGCTTGGCGACAGCAACACAAGACAAACGTAACGCGAAAAGGAACATTCTTTAATGAGAAATAGTAACTGTTTCCCAGTAGCTTTGCCTTGTAAGCAGTGTCAAACAAATTGGGCTCACAGTTTAGGAGGAGATGTGTCTAGATCTGAATATAGAATGGATTCCACATTTTGAAAATACAAGCATCTTTAAAATACATAATACTGCATGCTCTCATTCAAATCCCCCAAAAAGAATACCATCTTTATACTGTTACCCCCCTCAAGCTTGCTTACAAGTTGCTTACAACTCTTAGCAGTGGCTCACACCTTTATATACATGTACAGTTTGATTTAGACAATAGCTGAAACTCAGATAAACAAATTTGGAGGTCCAGATTTGGATAAAGAAAGAACAGATAGATACATTATACTGAACATTAAATATCAGAGAAATGAGCCAAACTATACACCAAGGAATTAATTAGCTGAAGCTGAAGCTAGGAGAGTCTGACAGGATTGTTGAACTGTGCATTTGTTCTTGTCATCCATGAACTATATACAGTGTAAACATCATATCTAGTATGAGATCATCTATGTCTTTCTCTGCATTTTATCTACAGTTATTCACCGCAGTGCCTTTGCTCAGCCAAAGGAGCCACTGGGCCCTATTTTTTTACTGATTGCAATACATGAGAGTCCAATTATTGCCACATGTGACATCATATTTTCCACAAGTGCAATTATACTGTTGATTAAGCTACAAAGCTTTCTTTCACAATACTCGTATTATGCTCATGCAGAACAAGAAGAGACCCATGTTTTTCTGTTGACATGGCAGCAATTTGACGAGTCTGGGTTCATCTCCATCAGAGTTATGTGGCCGGTCATGACCCGATCCACATCCACTTGGCTTATTAACAAAAGAAAAAACAAGTAGACATAATTGTCATAAGTTGTGTATGTCCAACCAGACAAGAGCAAGTCTAACAAAACATTTTAAGGTAAATATTTTCTGTAAGAATGGAGTGGAATGAGCAATGTCACTAAAGAAATTCAGAGGATGAAATTCTGAGAATATTCAGCTTCCATAAAACTTTTCACATTTTTAGCAGTCTTCAACAACCACTCAAACCCTGTAAACACAAAAACATTTTTTAGACTATATTCACAAAACTTCTAACTGTTCTGGCAAAAACTGAACAATTTATATAAAAATATTCACAAACCACTTTTACATCATGCACACAATACGTATTAAGACTAGTGCTACTGCACTACGGGAACAAAACTACATATTGTGAATCTTAAAGGGATAATACCTGTTATACAGTGGGGCAAAAAAGTATTTAGTCAGCCACCGATTGTGCAAGTTCCCCCACTTAAAATGATGACAGAGGTCAGTAATTTGCACCAGAGGTACACTTCAACTGTGAGAGACAGAATGTGAAAAAAAAATCCATGAATTCACATGGTAGGATTTGTAAAGAATTTATTCGTAAATTAGGGTGGAAAATAAGTATTTGGTCACCTCAAACAAGGAAAATCTCTGGCTCTCACAGACCTGTAACGTCGTCTGTAAGAAGCTTTTCTGTCCCCCACTCGTTACCTGTATGAATGGCACCTGTTTGAACTCATCATCTGTATAAAAGACACCTGTCCACAGCCTCAAACAGTCAGACTCCAAACTCCGCCATGGCCAAGACCAAAGAGCTTTCGAAGGACACCAGGAAAAGTATTGTAAACCTGCACCAGACTGGGAAGAGTGAATCTACAATAGGCAAGCAGCTTGGTGTGCAAAAATCAACTGTGGGAGCAATCATCAGAAAATGGAAGACATACAAGACCACTGATAATCTCCCTCGATCTGGGGCTCCACGCAAGATCTCATCCCGTGGGGTCAAAATGATCATGAGAACGGTGAGCAAAGATCCCAGAACCACACGGGGGGACCTGGTGAATGACCTGCAGAGAGCTGGGACCAAAGTAACAAAGGTCACCATCAGTAACACACTACAACGGCAGGGAATCAAATCCCGCAGTGCCAGACGTGTTCCGCTGCTGAAGCCAGTGCATGTCCAGGCCCGTCTGAAGTTTGCCAGAGAGCACATGGATGATACAGCAGAGGATTGGGAGAATGTCATGTGGTCAGATGAAACCAAAGTAGAACTTTTTGGTATAAACTCAACTCGTCGTGTTTGGAGGAAGAAGAATACTGAGTTGCATCCCAAGAACACCATACCTACTGTAAAGCATGGGGGTGGAAACATCATGCTATGGGGCTGTTTTTCTGCCAAGGGGACAGGACGACTGATCCGTGTTAAGGACAGAATGAATGGGGCCATGTATCGTGAGATTTTGAGCCAAAACCTCCTTCCATCAGTGAGAACTTTGAAGATGAAACGAGGCTGGGTCTTCCAACATGACAATGATCCAAAACACACCGCCCGGGCAACAAAGGAGTGGCTCCGTAAGAAGCATTTGAAAGTCCTGGAGTGGCGGGAGTTGAAAGTCCGTGTTGCTCGGCGACAGCCCCAAAACATCACTGCTCTCGAGAAGATCTGGATGGAGGAATGGGCCAAAATACCAGCTACTGTGTGTGCAAACCTGGTAAAGACCTATAGTAAACGTTTGACCTCTGTTATTGCCAACAAAGGTTATGTTACAAAGTATTGAGTTGTATTTTTGTTATTGACCAAATACTTATTTTCCACCCTGATTTACGAATAAATTCTTTACAAATCCTACCATGTGGATTCATGGATTTTTTTTTCACATTCTGTCTCTCACGGTTGAAGTGTACCTCTGGTGCAAATTACTGACCTCTGTCATCATTTTAGGTGGGGGAACTTGCACAATCGGTGGCTGACTAAATACTTTTTTGCCCCACTGTACATGAAACACAAACATTAGCAAATGTGTATGTAAGACTTCTATGCCTACAGCATACTATGGTCTACTCATAAAAGTGTTCCCCTTCACATTTCTCCTTTGCAATCAATGCAACCAACCATACAGTAGGACTTTTCCTGAATAAGGCACTACTTCCCATAATCTGAAACAAAATTTTGATGGCCTAAATCAGTTTCAATCATATCAATCATTCTTTTTTTTTTTTTTTCTTTTTTTTTTTTTAAATTTTAAATATGCTTTTACCTAGTCAGACAGAATTTACAGATCTAATTTTATTTCCATTAGTTTAATTTTATATATTGTTTTTTTTTTATGAAGTTTATTAATTGTGTTGTTGTTGTTAATTTGAAAAACTTATAGCACATTATCCCCCACTATTCAGTGATACCATTGTTATGCTAACCACATTTCACAGAAGTGAAACACAATTAATGCACATTTCCTGACTTTTTTTCTTAAATACAAGGATTCAAAATGTTTTTTAAACTGATAAATGCAACTTCAGAGTGCACAGCGGCCAGCTGAAGGTTGATACCAACAATGCATTTTTAAAAATGCTTAATTAATCCATATTTCTCATGAATTGTTTTGTCTGAGAAAAAAAAGATCAAACTGGTTACTTTCATAATGACTATATGAGACATTTAAGTCTTATGAGATAGACAATACACATAAAATAGGAACATATAGTGTATGTTTTGTTTTGTTTCTTTTTCTCATTTGAATTAGGGAAGCAGGAAAAACTGAACCCAGTCTGTGTAAATCCCCTTTTGCTGCCATAATCCTGACTCTTTACTGTTTACTGCTGTCTCACTCCATCACCTTGTAAATATAAAGGATGCTGCTAGTTGTGGTGGTGGGAAGCCCATTTCTGTTTTTAATTTACATTTCTGCAATTTCTTTAGAATTGCAAAATGCTCACATGAGGTTGGAGAGACTTCAGTTACATATCGTGAACACTTTGTTTTCAATTTCTTTTTTTTTTGTAGTGTGTAATGAGCGCTGAGTAGTACTGTAACTGGTTGCGTGCATGAACCGAAGCTATTGTGTTGTTTTGTGCACAGATGAAACAGTTTTGATGCCATGGGTGGTTTTGCCAAAAAGTTTGAAATGGGTTTTGTGTTTACAGTTTACAGAGCTCAAGAAATGTTTTAGCAATTGTGAAAAACAGTAAATCGAAGAAACATCGCATGTTTTATGAGGAAAAAGTGGAAATGGCCTATTTTAAGTCTAAAACCTAAAATGTGAACATTTACTATAGGAGGGAATAAGAAATATTCATGTTTCTTTCTATCTGATTTGGTTGTCTTTTCATGTACATGAATATGATCTATCACAGCTGCTTAAATCTCATGTAAAATAGTGCTCCTCTCCCTCTTCCACCACAACTTCTTACATATTGTTCTTTCTTTGCCTCCAAGATTGTTTCCATGGATCAACTTTCATCTCATACTTGCTTGCTGTGAAATCTGAACTGTTTTTCTTTTGGTTAAAATACATCATTAGCAAGTAGAGTGAAGAATTTCACATTTATAGAAATGACATATGTGGTATAATTGTGTTCTGACAATTGCGTTTGTCTATGCATGCAATATTTATGCAAATAAGAATAAATTAGATCTAAAATAGTGTTTAACTAGATGGAAATGGTTTAAAATGTTGCCAAATTAGTGGATTTTTCACTACATTTCTTTAGGACACTTTTTATGCTTTTGATTACCACAGTGGGATTTTGTGTTTTTAGTGTGTATTTACTGGTTGCTTTACTTTAAAACTTCATAAATTGTAGTCCTAAGTTTTCATTTCAACTTACCTGAGCAGCCTGTGCACTCTGAACTGCCTTAAACTGGTTTGATTACATCATCAGCAACAACTGTGAATAATTTTGAGTCGTTTTGTACAAGCAATGGCATCTGTGCTGTAATTGCCACTTGTGGTTACCATTATGCATCACATGTGCGCAATAGTAAAATGTGGTTTGGTAATTGATAAGAGTTAATGAGATCTGCAAATTGTGTCTAACTAGGTGGAAACTGTCTAAGATTTTGGGAAAAGAGTGACTGATTTAGAAAAAATGGATTTAGGGTAGTGAGTTTACGATTCTGAGACCCTTATATGATTTAAATAGTGGCTCGCAATGTGGCTGTAGTAATCAAGCAACCAGGTTAGCATAATGGGGAAAGAATTTAAAGCTAAAAAGAGAAAATCACCTTCCTGAATGGTAGAGTCAAAATATCAAACTTCTGAACAATCTCTTTTTTTAAATATAACAACAGAAATATTGGAATTTTCCTCATTGATGATGTCTTGTGTATTGTTAATGCGAAAAAGATGAAGTTTAACTTCTGGCCTCAACTGAGATGTTGAGGGAAGACCCTAATAGTGCTTTTGCATTTAGGAAGATTAAACCATCTTTCTCCAGGTTTTACCTTCATTCTTCACCCTAGCCTAATGGCCTGCCAATGACAAATAGAATATACTTTTACGCCGACTAAATCACATGAAAATAGATGTTGTTGCTGCTGCTGTTGCTGACCAAACAGCGTTATCTTTACCATGCATGTGAATGTGTGCTTGAGCACATGTGCATCTTGCATCTCCTCTTCTATAATCTCCTGTATTGCTGGAAAATTGTGTGCCCCCCCCCCAAGTCTCAACTGTTAATCTGGAGCCTTATCATCATGTTCCAGCAAGAGCGCTGACACACTAAATTCCGCTCAAGGTCGCTTTAATGTCAGTTTAAGGTCATTTTGCTTGATATGGTGCCACGAAACTCCTGCTTGCCCAGTAGGAGCCTGGCATTACTCCCCTCAATCATGGATGAATTTACTATCTGAGGAGGGGGCGACTCCCATATGCTACTGAGCCTCTCCCTGTGTTTAGCCTGCTAATCCTCACAGGTAGACCATGGTAATATGGATGAAAAGGAGAGAGGAAAAGTTATGGGAGGATGGAGAGAAAGACAACTCAGAGGAGAGGAGAGGAGAGGAGAGGAAAGGAAAGGAAAGGAAAGGAGAGGAGAGGAGAGGAGAGGAGGAGGAGAGTTTCACTGTCAGCAGTGAAGGTGGCCCTAACAAATCAGTGACAGTGGGGATGAAAACTCATAGCTACAGCACTTTCCCTGAAGTGTCTACTATCAGATAAGCTGAGAGATTTAGTTAAGATTTCATATTTAGAGCATGGCTTAAGCTGTGAGAAGATGTCTTAACTGTGGTGATGCCAATGTCACATTGTGCCTGCTATGCTCCATTTGTCCAATAGGATTTACCTGCATTTTTATAGCCATAACACTGCATGCCTTCAGCAAATTATCCAAGACCACACGCAACTACAACACTAATTTAATGATCCCTGCTTAGAAGTGCAACTGATGCGACTTCTAGCCACCATCCTCACTTCTGAAACTTCTGAAGTGAGGTTCAGCTAGTAACCGAGGTAACTGGAAAATGCACTGATGCCACCTACAAGATGATTTCAGCTTTTTATTACTGAAGCAGGGGACAGACCATGTTCAAATTAAGTCAAGTGCATAACACATCTTTGCCTGACTGATTCTCTCTTCTCTCATTACACTTCTCATCATCAGTGACAACAATAGCTGCAGATTGTCATAAAGAGATTTCAGAGAGAGACATCAAGCAAAGCTTTCATCATTCTCCACATGTCAGACAGTAATACTGCTGCCTGTAAATAGCCATATTATATTCATCATCAACCACCTCTTAAATGCACCTATGGGCTCATGAATGTAACGACCAACAGATGATAATTTTTGTTTAATTTTTAACAAAAATCCTCTAAAACAGGTTGGTTGCATTTGAAGTCATTGTGCAGTTTGCGTACAGGTGCAGGTACAAAAACAGAAAGTAACAGCGGTGACTTTGTTCTTTCATCGTTATTCGTTGATGTCTACACAAACAATTTCTCACAGTGGATTTTCATGCAACCTGCTGTGTGATGATTGTCATGATTGCTTTACTGAACAGTCTAAAAATGAATTGTGACAATGTCTCTATCTCTCGTGTACCTTTAAAAAATTGGATTGTTGATTTAACTCACACTAACAAAATAAAGTAAAAAACTTTTAAACAATTATTTAATTAGTTAACTATAGATTGTTAAATTACAGTTTAATGTCAGTGACCCAGAGATTTTTTTGTGTGCTTCTGTCTAAACGGTTGAGGGCTGTTTCAAACGTGTCTCATTTAATGTGTTTCAATTACGTGTCTCACTAACTGTCAAGAAGTCCAAGTGATTAGACAGCATGTCACACCGTGTCATACAGTTATAAAAGGATATTTCATAAGTGGTAACTATATCTAGTGATATACAAATGGTTTCTCCCTTTTACATTTATGTTGTCAATGCCAGCTGCCTGAGGGTTTGACAAGTTTTTTGACATTTTGATGTGAAGACAGAGGCGGAGCCAGACATTTGAAACACCCGGGGCTTAGCCCAAAAGGGTAGTATGCATGTGGGATTTTTTTTTTTTCCCCCTTGGGGCGGGGGGGGGGGTTAGAAATGACTGAAAGATTAATTGGCTCTGTTTTGAGTTTTGTTCAAAAAAGAATGACTTCATATAGGGAAAAATATATATCACATGTGCAGGACACCTTAAACTAGTTTTTTAATTAAGCAGCAAGGCAGAACAAGGTCGGGGCTGTATCAAGACACGAGGACTAATCCCCAATTCAACCAGACCCAGAACTGATCCAGAATTAAAACAGGACTACAACAGTTCAAAATCAGGACTACTGAGGACTTAACCAAGACAGAACCAGAATCAGAACTAGATGATAGTAGCACTAAAAACCATCATAGACCTGCACTACACTTGTTTTTTAATTTTACCAAAGTACAATATTTAGATTGAGAAAAGTTTATATAATTATTTAGCCTTGTTGTGCAAACAAGCCTGCATAACTTAATAAATATAGAATTTGAAAAATAACAAACCTAAAAAGAAACACTAGGTACGAGATACATGAGGACCTATGATACGGTGATACTTTTGGTAAACAACCATTTGACTAACATGTGTGTCTCACCTGCTCTTGTTCATCTGTTCTGTCCTCGTTCTCCTCTCTCTCCCTCTTTGTGCTGACAATCAAGCCAAACACCAACATCATCAAATATACAGTTGAAACCAGATATTTACAAACTCTTCAGATCAAAACACAAACACTTTTTTAATTGTAACATCAAATCAGACTAAATGTTTCTTTTTTTAGATTGATAAATATAAAAAACATATTTGTTAACTTTAAGAGTAAAGAGAGAAACTATCTGTATTTCTTAATTGCAAATGGCACCAAATTGTATTCAAAATTGAGCCACACTTATGGAGCTCCACAGTTCTGTTCCTGGTGTTTTGGTTGACATCTCTTGATTTTCCCATGTCAAAGAAACAGGCTCTGTGTTTTGCCTTATATGCATCCACAGCTGTGCCACCAGTTTACTCACATGGACTCTACTAACCTATCAGAAGCTTCTTCAGCTCAGAATGGAATCGTCTGGAGTTTTCTTATTAATTAACAATAAACTTAGTGTACATGTACTCCTAAATTTGATGAAAGTGATAAAAAACAGAAAGCTCTGTCTCTCTTTATTCTGACATTTAACTAATTCAAAATATATTTCAATATTTATCTAAAACAAGTTTACTCTAAATTGATGTTGTACAGTAAAAATGTTTTATGTTTTCTCCCTAAAGTGTATGTAAATATCTGGTTACAAATGTGAATATCCTGCTGTGTATTGAAATCCCTCTTGTTTTGCATAGAAATATACTGAACAACATACAAAGCATAATATATAAAATAACATTTACCTGAGTTTTTTCTTTGAAAGAAGCCTCTAATGTCCATTCTTATGTTTCAGTACATAACTGAAACCGATTTAGTCGGGGAGGGTAAGAACTGAAAATATGAAATAAACACACGTAAGCTAAGACTCTCTAAAAAAAAAAATAGCATTTGTTCGGCTTTTCATTTCGCCATTTGTTGATTCACTTGAAGAGCAAGTAACGTAATATTGGTCAAGTGATCAGTTTGATATCAATCTTTCGTGATGCACCGTCATATTTACATTATTTGTACGGTACGAATGATTTGCTTTGGTACCTGGTCAAACTTAAGCTCTCCTTAGAATGGCTGGCTCAGTCTCTCCAACAGCGCACTCACGGGTAGCAGCTGCCCCGCCCCCTCGCTCAGTCGCTTAGTGCCTGAGCTTGGATCATACCAATATCAGGGGGGATTCACGCACAGTCGTAAATTCCCACAGTGTGCACTATGTGCTTCGAATATTGTGTGTACTTTTTGTTTTATACAGTTGTCAGCCAGGCATCTAACTATGAAAAATTACACTCCAAAAGACCCCGGGCTTCTGACAAAACAACCCGGGCTTAAGCCCAGTAAGCCACCCCCACGCTCCGCCCCTGTGTGAAGATCAGCCAACATATTTATAATCACAAGTGCTTGTTAAGCTTATTTATATGACTAATGAAACTTCTATTAAAAACAAAAGACTATGACCAGAACTCTAAAATGTACTATGACATGTTCAGTCACAGTTCTCAAAAGACATATGACTAAAGTTTGACAGTCGTGAATATACTATTTAACATCTTTAAATTGCTTAATAGTTGCAACTTGGTTGAATTTTCAGAACTTGGATTGAATTGCACACACACACTGGTATTTAAATTCTTCTATTTTAGGAACATCGCCAAGATACGACCTTTTACTGACTCACCAGGAATCTAAAAAACTTTCAAGTAGACTGAATTACTGCTGTGCTCTTTCTGCTGAACTTCTCAAAAAGACCCACACTCTTAGATGCTCCACTGCCAAACAGATATCCAGCATTCCTCACAGAGCAAAATACACCGTTTACCATTTGTGCCCTTAAACTCTGGAACAGAGTGAAAAATTAGGAAAGCATACTCTGATGCCTCCTTCCTCCCCGGCCCATCCCTTTCTGTTAGAGTGACTAGGCAGCATTGGCATCAACATCCTACCTTTCTGACAGGAAACTGATCAAGGTAAGACTTTCTGTTTTACAACCACCTCAGTCACACATTGTGTCGCTCAGGGATTAGGACTGGGACCCCTACTATATAAGTTAGCTTCTTGCTCTTAATTTCCCACCATTTTGGAATATAGTTTCATTTCTATGCTGACAATACGCATCTTTGTGTTTCCTCTATTTCCTCAGAAGCCAATACCTCTTTTTTCTGTTTTATCTTCACCAGCTGCCTACAGGCCATCACTGCTGAATAACAATCAATCAGCTAATGCTAAACAACTTTAAATCGAAACTATTTTCTGGAAGTATTCTGGAACAGACACTTTCCAGAATACCTTTTTTTTCTGCCTTGTCTGAGTTTTTGTTTGTCTGAGTCTAAACTTCTGCCAGTGTCAAAAGTCTTTGAGTCATCTTGGCACATATCTTCTCCTTTACCACCCACACCAATAACATCTAATGTTCAGCAATCCTCCACCTATGTAATATCTTTAGACAACACCTTCTTTTTGGTCAGTACAGCACACAAAGTTTTGGTTCATGGTAACGCCATTTCTCTGGTCTCACACCAAACAAGTCCACCACATCACATCCATATTACATATATACTCATCCAGTTCATGAGCTTCCCCTAATACAAGATTCTGATTCTGATCCTCAAAACTCTCAGTGACTTGGCACTTCCATAACTCTGCACTCAGCCTCAGCTGCACTCCTGACTGCTCCTCATTTAAGACTTAAAACCAAAGGTGTCAGACCCTTAAGCTGTGCACCTTGTCTCTGGAACTCACTACCACTTCGCCTACATCAACTGCACTCTATTACACAGTTTAAAATCATATATTTTTGTGATTATTTGATATATTTTTTAAAGGTGACACCAAACAACATGTATTATTATTACTACTACTATTAGTAGTAGTAATACTAGTATTAGTGTTACTATTGTTATTAAACTTATAATTTCAAGAAAAGCAACAATAATATTAACACAACTGTACAGCAGTATTTACTACTAGGTTCAAACCTAGTAGTAAACTCTTACTAGTGTATTTGGAGTGGGTATTTGCACTGTATTGTATATAGATCTTTGATCACCTACAAGCATATCAGCAATGGGTGAAATTTTGGAAAATTGTACACAACAAAAATGAACTGTCAAGTCAAAAATCGGACTCTGCCCATATTGAACTTGACCCACTCCCTATCAGTATTAAGACTTGTACTACATGTAGGGATGGGAATTTATAAGAATTTAGTAATTATAATTTCATCACCAGTATCACTTATCAATTTGATTCCTTTTCATTTCTCTTATCAGTTCTCATTGGGTTCTCTCTGGCGAACCCCACCACTGATAAATTCCTATAATAATAAGGCCACACATGTGGTCTTTCCCTTAGTATTTAGGTATGGCCAACTTAGTGTTAGCATGCTGTCTGTCCAGGTGCTCGTGCAGAGCCCAGTGTTATCTCCTTCTACTTTACCATCACGCTTCTGTCTTTTTGTAGAATAAAAATAAAAGTATGTCCATATCCACGCTGGAGACTGCACCTCCTCCTGCACACAAACTGAAATCAGCTGATTGTAGAATAGATAAATGGGGCGACTTTTGTTGTGATTTGGCGCTATATAAATAAAATTGAATTGAATTGAATCAAAAGGCAGGGACACTAATAATTACAAGGAATTGAACCGGAACTTGATTCCCACCCCTAACTACAAGATAAGATTTGGGGTTTAACCCAAAGTCGTCAGGTCACGACTCTAACAATATAGTTTGAGATATAGATATATAATTTTTGGTTTGTCAGTTAGAATGACTATTTTTTTGGTTTGCTGATTGCCAAGGAGAACATCTTAATAAAAAAATGAATTGCTTATTCTGATTGCTGAGAGTCACTAAAACTAGGGTTTTAAGGGTTAAGAGAGTTAATGACATCATTGTGGTAACTTATGCTGCAGACCAAAAACCCCTTTAGAGCGGATTATGCTCAGGTAAAAGATCAACATGTATGAAAATATCTGCTAATGACTGTAAATTCTCACTCATTTTTGTCCCTGCTTGCAGCAAGCGATTTCAAAGCCATTTCCTTTTTTTAATTGTTTTAATCGCTTTACTTTTCGACCTTATTTATAATCTGCAGTATTTACCACTTCACCTTACTTTGGCTTCCATAATTTGCTCGCAAAGCTGTTTAACACAAGAGCTGAAAGTTAAGGAATAAGACTGAATTATTTACAAATAAGAATGGTTACAAGGAAACATTAATTCAACGGAAGATTATAAATCTAAATCTAAACAGAGATACATGTGCTTTAATGATGGGGCAGTAATATCAATAAGCCTATTACCTTACACAGTCAGCTTTTTTTGCCATTGTGGCTGGATCTGGCCAGAGCAACTGTGCTGCTTTATAGTGTATTTTAACGTTTATGTGAATGCATTTATAATTAGATTTAGACAACCTGTGTTAGATTATTCAGTCCATAACCACCCTTGTGTGACTGTGTAGATGACTGCACCTGGGTACAGCACTGTCTTGAGTCATCCCTCATTTCTTAATATTTTGCTAGGAAAATGTGAAATAGTTGTAGCAATTTATTCTTCAATTCTTCATTCTTCAGTGCAGCCTGAACTCTTAGACAAGCTTTCTCGTCATTTCTTTAAGTAGTCTTCAGGAATGGTTCTTTAGACTTATTGAAAGACATTTTAAAGCTCTCTTTTGAATGTTGGCAGCCTTTTCTTCTGTTCTATGTCAAAATGATCCAATCTAGCTTCGATGATGAGTTCCACGCTCTGGGGAGGCTAATCCACGACTGACAGTGTGCTATTCTGTGTTAGTCTGTACAAGTATGCCTTTACTTAAAGCATACTTGGATGCAGAAAAATGAAGCCATTGCCTCTTTGATACTTTCCAGATGGTATTGTATGCTGGAATAAAATTTGACAGTACTTTTCTGCATTTGTAATTCCATCAACTTTGACAAGATTCTGAACACCACTGGTTGAAATGCAGCCCCAGCACATGACAGAGCCTCCAACATGTTTTACAGATGGCTGTAGACACTCACCGTTATACATCTCTCTTGACTTCATCCATACACACTGACAATGATTTGAACTAAAGTTCTCAAATTTATCACTCCACAAGTCCTGTTACCATTATTTTTATCTTGCCAAGTTCAGCATACTGAACTTTTGTCCCTGTTTCTCTTCTTTAAGAATAGCTTCTTGACAGCCATTTCTGATGAGGCTTCAGTGAACAACAGATTGTTCAACTGTGTCTGGTTTTTGTCCTATTTCTTAAGGACATGAATTTCAGACACTGTTCATCTCCTGTAGATACTAGCTTTAAACCTACCAATTATTCCTTTGTCTGTGAAAATGGTCAGCTAGGAGGACTGGACTGAAAATGAATGAAAAAGCAGCCAATGTTTGAAGAAAAACTTTGAAAAGTCTGGAGACCTATTGCTCAAGACCACTTTTAAAAATGACAAGAAGCCCTGGCTCCTTGGAAGCAAAATATAAAGAGGAGAGAGCCAAGACTTTTGCACAGTATTACACTTGTTTCATTGTACAGGCACCTAGAAAGGACTATGAAGTTTCTGCAGTGGCCATATCCCCCTTAACTACCTTTGGCTGTGCCATGGGCTTTGACACTGAACAGGGAAAAGCTGTGTATTATTATTCCAAAATACTGCAGTAAAATAGTACTATTGTGCCCTATAAGTAAAGAAAAAATAATGGAACTCATATGGATTTTAACGACTTAGTCTTATAGATTGGGATGTGCTTAAATTGATAAAATCTCAAATGGATACATTTATACTTGTAAAGACAATTCAGATTTGATATATGCCACTCCATGAGCAGGATTAGGATAAGTTCAAAGGTGAAAAAAGTGCAGTGTTCTAAAAAAATAAGTAGTAGTAACTCCAGTAGTGATGCATGGTAATCAAAGATAACATTTAAAGCTTTTATAATCAACACTGTCAGTGAAGTGGCAGTGTGACAAAGTGGGTGAGAAGACCATTTGTCTACATTCTTAGTTAACATTCTTGTTTTGATTTAACCATATTTCACATGTAATCTGCAATAGGCAAACATCTACTATCCCGGGTTTATGTTCTGCACTTTTACAGATTATATAATATAACATCTTGGTTTAAATCAATTCATGCAAGTTTGTTAAGTTAACATGTTATTTATTTCAACTGTTAATTTGTATTGTTTGAACTTACCTTTACCTACCTGTCTTCCAGAAGCAAAAGGAGGAAATGTAGTTCTACTTCCTGCTTTATACCTTCTGGGTTCATCTGAGGTCACAGGAAGAGACCAAGGGCAGGAGGGGAAGAATTCTTATAATTTAATAAAGTTGATTTTAAAGGGTTTATAAAGAAATAGATTTAATGTTGTGATATGTATTGATTACACCAGAGTTTATGTTGCCAGTCAAGAGGAGTAGTAGAGGATGAATATAATCATGTTCATCTCACCTACCTACTGAATGGAATAGTCCAGAGGAGAAAGTGTTTGATTAAGGGGACTATTTAAGCAGACGAACTCAGGTGTTTCAGAAGAAGGGTTCAGGTCAGTGTAGCTGTGTGCAGTTTGGCCTTAATTTCCGTTGATTTAAGTTCAGTTATGTTTATTTGAATTGAGTTAATTATAGAGTTGAGTTTCTTATTTGTTTCTTTGTAAATATTCTTGGGCCACAGAATGGTGAATAAATCACTTGCTACACTGGACAGCATCAGTCTCCTGCACTTCTTTGACCGCTTAAGTCGAGTCTTACCACATTTGGTGGCAGCAGCAGTGGGATTCCAGGCCAATTAAGGAGTGGAGAAGATGTCTACCCGAGCAAAGAGAGGGCATGTTCCAGAATGTGAAGCAGATGATTTACAAGATGGCAGCGACCAACAAGGGGCAATAAGTGGCCATATTTCTGGACAAGAGAATGTGGCTGAATTGTCCAAACTTTTGCAAACTCTGATGCAACAGCAGGCTGAATGCGATGCTAAACTGGAGCAAGAGCACAAGCGCCAGGATGATAGATGGAGGCAAATCCGGCATCAGTTTGCCCAGCTTCAACAGCAGATGCAGCATGGCAATCTAGAGCATCAGTTACTTGAAGTACAAGCATCTACATCGGCTTCTTCGAGAGCACCTACTCCAGAACCATCTGCCAGCACACAAGAATCAAATAGGCTTGACTTGGAGCCGGCACATCAACGCAGTGAGGCACAGCTTTCAACACTGGTGAGACATTCAGGCTGGAAGGGGCCAAAAATGCAACCTTACAATGAAGGTGAGGACATTGAACATTATTTAATCACCTTTGAAAGAATTGCTCATGCTTGCCAGTGGCCGCAAGATGAGTGGGCTCGTCACCTAGCACCACTGCTAGCTGGTAAAGCACGTTCCGCTTATGTAGCCATGGATATTGATGACACTATGGACTATGCAAAAGTAAAGTGTGCTGTCTTGCAGAAATATGAAATAAGTGTTGACACCTATCGAATGAGGTTTCGTTCTAGTACCTTTGGAGCAGAGGAAACACCAAGGGAGCTGCAGGTCCGCCTAAAGGAGTTGTACATCAAGTGGATGAATCCTGAAACAAAGACAAAGGATCAAATCGGAGACGCCATCATCATGGAACAGTTTCTCAAGGTTTTGAATCCTGATCTTCGGACGTGGGTTAAGGAACGTAACCCAAAGACTTCCAAGGAAGCAGCAGAACTGGCTGAAGCTTTCTTAGCAGCTCGTCGACCATCAAAAGACTTCACACCAGTTAAGTCAAATTCCAACGTGCCATTCAACAAGTTGGGTGGTGGCCCTGACTTGAAAGTTAAGCACACAAGACAGAACTGGTATAACTCAGATCCTGCCAGATCTGAGACAAAAAATAAAACCAATAAAGCATGTCATTTGTGTGGTCAGATAGGTCATCTTAAAGCTCAGTGTACAAAGATGTCTGTTAGTAAAAATTACATGTGTTCTGCTAGACAAACTGAAGTCAGTGAGAATCACAAAAATGAAATTGAATGTCAGCAACGTGAGCCATCAATTGGGGTATTTGTTGAAGACAAACCCTGTGTAGCTCTGTTAGATTCAGGAAGTAATCGCGCTCTGGTTAGACAAGACAGTCTTCCCAGGGATGTGATCTTTTCAGGAGCAACAGTGGATGTGTGCTGTATTCATGGTGATAAGGTATCATACCCAGTTGCTGAAGTTGCAATTGAAGTAGAAGGCCAGTGTTACACTCTTTCAGTGGGAGTGCTGCAAACGCTGCCTTATCAAGTGGTGTTGGGCCGTGATCTCCCAATACTCACAGAGCTAATAGCCAAGCATCCCTGTCAGACTGAAACCGTTGAAAGTTTGTTAGCGGTCACAAGGTCAAAAGCTAAGGAGCTACAGGTTAATGCTTTGGGTTGGGATGAATTACCTTTTGCAAATGAGGATGCCCCATTGGACGAGTCTAGCACTCGTTCTAAACCAAAAAAGAGCAAGAGACAGAGAAGACATGAAAAGGTGAAGGGAACAACAGTAGCTGAACACATTTTAGATCCTTTAAAGACTGAGTCTCTCCCCAGTGCTAGTCAGGTTGCTAGGCTTCAGAAAGAGGATCTAACACTTAAACCATTGTTCTCTAAATGTGTTCCAGAGTCAACTACAGTTGAGGGAAGGCAGGAAGTGTTTGTGGTTAAGGGAGATTTGTTGCATCGCCGTAGCAAGATTGGTGACCAGTTGGTGATCCCCCAGAGTTTGAGATCTACCATTTTGAAAATGAGTCATTCCATTCCCTGGGCAGGACATTTGGGACAATCTAAAACATTTTCTAGAATGATTCCCAGATTTTACTGGCCCCAACAGTTCAGTGATACGGTACAATACTGTAAAGCTTGCCCACAGTGCCAGTTAACAGCTCCAGGCAGGAAAGCAGATAGAGATCCGCTTATCAGTATGCCCATCATTGATACACCCTTTTCACGCATTGCCATGGACATTGTTGGCCCACTAGAACAGAGTAAAGCAGGTCATAAGTACATACTTGTAGTTTGTGACTATGCCACAAAATATCCTGAAGCCTTCCCCCTGAAGAAAATAAAGGCTCGTCAGATTGTTAACTGCCTGATTCAGTTGTTTTCCAGAGTAGGTATCCCAAAAGAAATCATCACAGATCAGGGGACCAATTTCACTTCTAAGATGCTTAAAGAAGTATATAGTTTGTTAGGGATCCAGGGTGTCAAGACCAGTCCTTATCACCCACAGACTGATGGCCTTGTGGAGCGATTTAACAAGACGTTAAAATCAATGCTCAGGAAATTTGTGAATGAAACAGGGTCAGATTGGGACCAATGGCTCCCATTTTTGTTATTTGCCTACTGAGAGGTTCCACAAAGTTCTACTGGGTTTTCACCATTCCAGCTACTTTATGGGCATCCTGTCAGAGGTCCAATGGATCTTCTGAAAGAAGCTTGGGAGGGTTCGATGTCAGAGCAGAGGTTTAGTGAACTCTCACATGTCCTCAAAATGAGAGACAAGCTAGAACATTTCCAAGAACTTGCTAATAACAATCTGGCCCATGCGCAACAGCGGCAAAAACAAAGATATGATAAAGTGTCAAGAAGAAGAGTCTTCCGTGAGGGACAGAAAGTTCTTCTACTTTTGCCAACTTCTGAGAGCAGTCTTCTTGCAAAGTGGCAGGGGCCATATGAAATCACAAAGAAGACAGGCCCAGTCACATATGAGCTTCATTTACCAAACCGTCGAAAGAATCATCAAGTGTTCCACGTCAATCTTTTGAAAGAGTGGACTGACCAGCCACAGGACTCAACATCCATGTGGGCATGTACAGTTGTGGATGAGGAAGAGCCTCAGGAGCAGTACTTCCCTTCTTCAGCTGTCAAAACTGTGTTTCCAGATTTAAACCATTTGCCTTTGGAAAGACGTCAGGAGGTGCAATCACTTATGACCAAAGAACTCTTCAGTCTAAAGCCAGGTCGTACACACCTCATTGAACACAAAAGCACTTTGCATTCTCCAGACCAACGGCCAATTAGAGATACCACTTGCCGTATCCCAGCTAAGCTATTGCCTGAGTTGAAAAGTGAGCTGGGGGAGATGCTGGCTGCAGGAATCATTGAGCCATCGCACAGTGAGTGGTGTAGCCCTGTTGTGCTTGTACCAAAGAAAGATGATCCTAAGCTTAGATTTTGTGTAAACTTTTCTAAGTTAAATTCTGTGTCTGCTTTTGATCCTTATCCAATGCCGAGGGTTGATGAACTAATTGATCGTTTGGGAAATGCTAAATTTCTGACTACCCTTGACCTCTGTAAAGGTTATTGGCAGGTTCCCTTGACAGACTCATCTAAGGACTTAACAACATTCAGAGTGCCGAGTGGACTGTTTAGATTCACAGTGATGACCTTTGGTTTGCATGGAGCACCAGCTACATTCCAAAGGTTGGTGGATCGAGTGTTGAAGGGTGCAGAACAATATGCAGCTGCCTACATTGATGACATTGTTGTTTATAGTGGTACATGGGAAGATCATCTGAAACATCTTGCTGATGTGTTTCAACGTATCGCAAATGCTGGACTTGTCATAAATGCCAAGAAATGTCACATCGCCAAGCCCGAGGTGCAGTACCTGGGTTATGTAATAGGGGGTGGAGGCATTCGCCCTCAGGTTGGAAAAGTGGATGCAGTTGCTGCAGCACTCTTGCCAAACACAAAGAAAAGGTTGAGATCATTTTTGGGATTAGTAGGTTGGTATCGTCGACTAATTCCAAATTTTTCATCAAGAGCAGCTTTATTGACTGACATGACAAGAAAATCTAGTCCTACAAGGATCAGGTGGACGAAAGATGCTGAGAATGCATTTAATGATTTGAAAGACTGTTTGTGTCAGAAACCTGTTTTGCAGTGTCCAGATTTTAACCTTCCATTCACAGTACAAACAGATGCCTCTGAGGTGGGTCTGGGAGCTGTTTTACTGCAAGGAGAGGAAGGGCAGCAGTTGCCTGTCCAGTACATCAGTCGAAAACTTTTTCCAAGGGAAATGAGGTATTCGACCATTGAAAAGGAGGCATTGGCGATTAAATGGGCTCTAGACACCTTGCGATATTATCTTGTTGGGAAAGAGTTTGTTCTTGAGACTGATCATCGTGCTTTGCAATGGATTCATAATATGAAAGACACTAATGCCAGGATAACAAGATGGTATTTATCTCTCCAGCCTTTTCGTTTCCAGGTCCAGTATAGACCTGGACATAAGAATGTCATTGCTGATTTCCTGTCCCGTGACTCAGAGGAGTAACGGTCTTAAGGGGGGGGGGGGAGTGTGACAAAGTGGGTGAGAAGACCATTTGTCTACATTCTTAGTTAACATTCTTGTTTTGATTTAACCATATTTCACATGTAATCTGCAATAGGCAAACATCTACTATCCCGGGTTTGTTTATGTTCTGCACTTTTACAGATTATATAATATAACATCTTGGTTTAAATCAATTCATGCAAGTTTGTTAACATGTTATTTATTTCAACTGTTAATTTGTATTGTTTGAACTTACCTTTACTTACTGAACTTACCTGTCTTCCAGAAGCAAAAGGAGGAAATGTAGTTCTACTTCCTGCTTTATACCTTCTGGGTTCATCTGAGGTCACAGGAAGAGACCAAGGGCAGGAGGGGAAGAATTCTTATAATTTAATAAAGTTGATTTTAAAGGGTTTATAAAGAAATAGATTTAATGTTGTGATATGTATTGATTACACCAGAGTTTATGTTGCCAGTCAAGAGGAGTAGTAGAGGATGAATATAATCATGTTCATCTCACCTACCTACTGAATGGAATAGTCCAGAGGAGAAAGTGTTTGATTAAGGGGACTATTTAAGCAGACGAACTCAGGTGTTTCAGAAGAAGGGTTCAGGTCAGTGTAGCTGTGTGCAGTTTGACCTTAATTTCCGTTGATTTAAGTTCAGTTATGTTTATTTGAATTGAGTTAATTATAGAGTTGAGTTTCTTATTTGTTTCTTTGTAAATATTCTTGGGCCACAGAATGGTGAATAAATCACTTGCTACACTGGACAGCATCAGTCTCCTGCACTTCTTTGACCGCTTAAGTCGAGTCTTACCACAGGCAGACATAGATTACCATTCAGAATTGCACTGTAAACATGTGGATAGATGTTCTGCCAAGGAAAGTTTTTATATTCATACTGTATAGAAGTGACTTATGGTATACAGACCAGGGTAAAGAGAGGGTGGATGCAGGGTGTTTGCCTAGATGCCTCTGTGCATAATTATATGTGTGTGTTTTGTGAGTGTCCTTGTGCTAGTGTCCCTGTGTGTGCAAGATAACAAGTGATTCATCATAACAATAAAAGAGAGAATAGAACATGTCCTAATCTGGTTTTTTAAAGCATAACAAATACATCACGTATATCCAGTCTTTCACCATATGGCTTTGAGGAGTTGTGATGCATCACGTCATCTCACATACAGCACTCCAATGTTTATCCAGGCCATAAGAAAACCCTCCTTAATGGTTAGAGTGATAATGCATAATAATAAAGATACATAAAACTGAGACTTAACTTTCTCTATATGATGAATTCTGGATGAATGTGCCTGCAGACCTTGGCCAAGGGGAGTTCTAGCAGAAAATAATGTTGTGTCTCTGTTTCCAATAAAACAAAACAGTAAATTATTTACAGCGGGCCACTGAGCGTGCATCCACCTCATTTGTATTCCCGTCGCCACGGTGATAGATGTGACATCATGGTGATGAATTAAAGCGTAGGGATTTTAAAAAGCGCTTCTTCCGGAAACCAAGGACAGATGGTTATTTTTTATGAGAGCTACAGAATAATCAAACCAAATGAGCGAGACTATTTTGATAGACAAATTTCCCAGACGTGGACAGACGTGAAGGTGCCTGTGTAAATATGAAAATCAAGATTTCTATTTCCAGTAGCTGGCTGTGATCGTTTCTTCATAAGGTTAGGATAGTCACAACAGAAAAACAAAACATGTTTACAGCCTCAAGATAGAAAATACATTCATATTCATAGGGAGTATTGATTAAAATTTGGCAATGAATATGTAGTCCCACATCTCTGAAGTTCCCACTAAGTTAGAGACCAGGGTGAAGTAAATCTCCACTTGTCATCCTTATCTTAAACTGCCTCACTGACTGCCCTGTTGCACTTGTTTCAGTAAAGAGAAAATTCAACAACATGTAAAAGCCCAGATATAGACCCACACTCCCAAATGCACACGCGGTGGGACAGAACCTGCAATGTGATTTCATACAAATTTGCTCTTTCACAACCAAGGTCAGCATATGGGTCTTAAAAAATAAATTGCCTCTGAAAGCTTTCCCAGCAGATGGCGGCCATCTTGGCTTATTGGTGCATAGGTGCGATTTTTGAGCTGGGTTGTGCTCTATCACAGCCTCCCCTGACCGCCTGATTGAACAGAGGTGTAACAGCTGAATTACAGTCTCACTGTTGGACATTAACCCCCCTTTATCTGGACTGAAATAGTCATTACTGATGACACCCAACGTAATTGCTAATTTTACGCTTCAGCAGGCACATTTTCCACTCTTCTTCTCCTCATTCAACTCCTCTTTCTTTTCTATACAAGTCCAGGCTTAAGTTATTCACCCCTCTTTTCTATCTTTCACTATATCCCAGTGGTAAGAGCTATTTATACTTGTCTCTCTTACTGAGATGTCAGTCAACAAACTCATGGGAAAATAGCAAGGAAAACATAGCCCCCTCCCTTTTTTCACTCATGTTCCCATGTGTAATTTTATCTAAAGCTTTGTGTAACCATTCATCTAATTAGTATTCTTGTGTATGATCAGCATAAAAACCACCCCCGACACTTAATTAACCTACTTCTGAGCTCACATATAAACACAAACATTTAAACTCGAAGGAGCTACATGTAGTTTTTACTCACCTGTTTCAAACACTGCAAAAATATAACACAAGCGTCAAGTTCCAGAAATACCCTCACAGACAGATAGATGGACATAGCCACCTTTTGGCATCATCCATCCAACCGACTTACTTTTTCGTGATCATTATTTGTTTTTGTTTTTTTTTAACAACACTATATTAGCTGCACATTGCATGCTTCTACAAAATGTGAAATAAAATGGTAGCCCTCCTGTAAAGAATATGGTAGTTCATGTATAAAGTCCACATTAGACCATAATTTATTAAATGAGCACCATAATGTTGCAGTTGAGAATTGCAGATGGACAAGTTTGGTTTTGGTTGTTGATAAGAGAACAGCACTTGCTAGAAGACATTGTGCTAAAGGTGAAGGCGGGATTGTGGTGTGGGTTTGTTCTTCAGGAGTTCTCGACCCCTTAGTTCCTGTGAAAGGAACTTTTAATTCTTCAGCATACCAAGATATTTTGGACAACTTCATGCTCCCAGCTTTGTAGGAACAGTAGCGACAAATTCCATAAAAACATGGATGAGCGAGTTTGGTATAGAAGAACGTGACTGACTTCAACCCGACAAAACGCCTTTTTTGTTGGATTAGAGCGATGGAATAATTATGGAAGAATGGTCAAAAATTCTCATATACACACTCCTAAACTGCATGGAAAACCTTCCCAGAATAGTTGGTTGTTTTAGGATTTCCAAAAATCTTTTTTGTTCGAGAGAGCAAAAAAAACAAAACACCCACAAGCTTCTCGGATGCAGAACAGTATAAAAACTAAACTAAATTAAATAATACAACATATTACAACATTACAAAATATAAACAAATAGCTCCAATAGATACAAATAGGTCTAATCATAAATGTCCCAGTATATCACACAAATTAAACATATATGGTTCATGCTGAGGTGCCCCTATTATCATACTGAATAAATATAACTCGAATAAACCCATATTGCTCATCAAAATCATTTCTGTCTATAACCAAACTAATTCTCAAGAAGAAGAGCCAATTCTGCAGGTCCCCCTAAAAGCTGTTGCATCAGAATGGTAATTTAGTTCATTAATTGCTCTCTACAATATTACAGATGTAATAATAATAGATAACATGACCCTTTGGCTACACTCTGCTATCAAACTAAGAATTTATATCCCAATTGCCAGCTCTAATAAGTTCAACCCACCCCTCATGTTGAGGGATTGGTCCCTGAGCCAGAGGTCATTTAACAATAAAACTTAAATCGTAATAAGCTGCCTGCAGAATTTACCTTTATTTGCAGTAACTGGGTAACATGGTAGAGAAAGGTCTGCATAATGAATGCAGTGTTTGTCAGACAGAAAAGACCTTTCACTCTGTAAAATGATGTGTTCTTTTCAACACTAGCATCCACCTTTCCAGTCAGCTACATGTCCCTCATAATTGTGCAGGGGATAATTATTACACTTAATCTTTTATGAAATTCCCAAATGATTCTCTATCTTCCCTCAAGAAGCGACAACGTGACATTAAGCCTACCATTATCACATTGTGCTGGGAAAGGTTAGTGTGCTTTGCAAAATTAGTAGATGACACGCACAAAGCACAAAAGGGCTGGTGTGCTATGGAGAAAATTACTAAGAAAAAAAATGGGGAAATAAGAGTGCAACCTCTGATTTGTTGTTAATACTACTGTTAATGCTGAGGACTGATGGAGTCCTAATGAGACTAGCAAAATCAGTGTATTAACACATAGAGACTGAACCAGATTTAATCTGTTTTTTACCCCACACTAAAATCACATTTCTCACACTGTGGGCATTATTCAACTCCTTTATGGAACTAGAACTGCAACTTTAAAGACTCCAAAAAGCAAGAAAATTTCAGGATACATCCTGAATATTTTAATTCACATCTCAGAGCAACAGCATAAGGCCATTGGCATGCAGGTGTGTTAGCAGAAGACGGCTTTTTTTGTCAAGGTCAGCGTGACTTCTGAACTGCTGCATCCACTCGGTGACTGACAGCAGATAGATGAGAAGCAGAAGACTATTTTCAAATATATTTTCATCCCACAAAAAAAATATCAAAAAGAAAAACAACTGTAGGTACTAAAATAAGCCCTCATGTTTGAACCAGAGGGAGCAAAGGTCTTGATCTTTTGTTGGCACTGGCCACATGCTCATCTGCATTTGCACCGAGGTCAGCTCCACTCACCAGGGGAAATCAGCTCTCAAGGATGAAATGCAGGTGAGCAGACTGTCCTTGAATGAGGCATCATGTGGCCATACATAACAGATAACTGTTCAGGAAAAAAAAAAGGTGTGGTAGTACAAAGTGCAAGCACGTACATGTTTAAGGATGTTTGACAAACAAATTTAATTTGGCCATGAGAAGAAACTCTCAGCTTTGAAAACCAAAAAAAAAAAGATCTTAAGGAAAACGAGCTTACAAAAAGGTTTAATTAAATAATGTAATGGGAAAGATGACAAGATGTCATTACTATTAATGCTTATCCCTTTTGTATACCAGGTTTGTGTATTCATAGAAGCTTGTGTGAGTATCTGGCCTAATGATAATGTGGACGTTGACAGAATGAGTGGGATCCTATGAATTTATTTTTCTTCACTTTAACTAAGTACTAGCTATGTTTACTTATTTTCAGTGAGATAGTGAAATTAACATAAAAAAGGCAATCTGTGCAGAAATGATTGGATGTCTTTTTGATATGAAACGGAACGAGAAATTGTAAGCAAAGCAAATTAGCATAAACAAATACTTAAAAAAAAGATTTGTGTAGTCCTGAAATATTCTAGTAAGTCTCGTTTATTTGTTCTTTTTTTGTCTCGTCACCATAATGGGTATGGATATTGATGCAGTCTGACAAAACTTTGAAATAGCTGTTTTTCAGAACTGTTTTCATTTCCTTTGTATCATTATACCCAAGTGGCCTACTTACTGGAAAAGTACGTGTGTACTCATATAGCCTACAGTATATTAGACTGACTTTTTATTGAATAACAGTGCTATTTGGAATAAGACAGAAAGCAACAAGGTCATATTAGATTGTGAATGAATGAATGATACTCATTAAAACCACTATCTATGAAGCTGTGACATCCCCAACACATGCTCTCATGCACAGACAGACACAGATTCAAAAATATGAGCTTCTCTGGAGAGTATCATTGCAAAAAAATGAGACAATGTACACAAAACGGGATTGCCCTTCAAAAAGCAATGAATTTCAGACGTTTAAATGAATATCTCGAATGATAATAATAAAACACAATAGAAGGTGTGTGTGTGTGTGTGTGTGAGTGTGTGTGAGAGAGAGACACATCTTAAAGAACACAAAAGTAAAGTTTTGTACCTTATTTTTTAGTGAGTTTAAGATTCAACAACAGGACTCCCAGAGCAAATAGACCAGGGACACTTAAGTGTGGCTTGATTGGACTTTGGTGACCAATACAACTCATTACCAGTGGTACCTGCTTTAGGCCTGAGTCACTCAGGCCTAAAGAACCTTTGGCAATCACCTGACAACTACTGATGAAGGAAATTGTGTATTCCCTGACTGGCTGGGAAGTTGCTGGGTAAAGTTGGTCTCCAGGAGGGTGCTACCTTCTGGTGATTGCTTTGGTTACTAGCAGACTGCCACCGTCACCTGTAAATTGCAAGGAAGACACCAACTTGTCTGCAAACATTTGCTCACTACCAGTTGAGTGGATGTGAAACTGCAAAAAGTGCAAGGCGAACCGAAGGGTGCAACTTTTACTTTGAAGGCAAACTTTACTGGTGAGTTATTGTTATTATTATTGTATCTTTATTTCAGACATATACAGAAAAAAAACAATATATACACAAGTACACATACTTGCATTTACAAATACGAATATATATGTTAATACACACGTATGTGCTCAGACAAAACAAAAAAAAAAGAAAATAAATAAAATAAAACAGAGTCTAAATGACATGAAATGACAATTATTAAGTCTGAAATGGAGTAGGAAGAAGTATAACATACTGCAAACACTCAAACACTCGTACGTGAGTGTTTGCAGAAAAGATGCATGTAAACTATGAGCAACCAAGGCACTCTGCTAACAACCAAACCAATCACAAGGAGGTTTTCAGTGCAGAACCATATACCTGTTTGGAACATGTTTTACCTAGAACTGCCAGCAACCATTTTTCCCTAGCCACCTGTGGTCAGGGGGTATCTGACCCATGTCCAGGCCTTGGTGACTAGAGCTTTAGCAATTAGTTTCAGTCTCCAGCAACCACCTGCCAACCAGTCAGGGAATATGCATTTTTCCCTTTTTGACCGATATTTGGCAGATGGTCACCAAGAGATCTCAGGGCCTTAAGTAGGTTAACTATGGCACTTTCAAATATGAACATCTAATTTTTTACTTCAAATTGTCAAGAAGCATTGTCCTGACATATGTTTAAAACCAGAAGAATTGTAGCATAGCAACAATATGTTACAATAATAAGTCATGACAGATATATCCTTCAGATTAGATGCGTACCACCACTCCACTACTTTGTATTTTATATATGTATCTACTGAAAGGCTATAGTTATTAGTTATGTGCAGATTCCAATGAGATGCAGCTGTCATCAGGCAGCTTTACAAAACAAAGAAAATTCATGTACAATAATAAGGGGGGTTGTTAGAGTTGTATCTCTAAAGCAAGTAGCACTACTTAATTAACAAGATTTAAGAAGATGCTCCATCAGTTTAAGAAGAACACACACAGGTTTGTATCCAACTTCTGATCTACATCTAGTCACTTCACCACCCTCTGCTTGCAGGGCTGTCCTACTTCTGTAACTGCCTAAATCTACTGTAAGCTGCATTTTCAACTTTCTCCACTTAATCACTAAATTTAACTAATTGCACAGAGGTGATCGACTGAGGTGATTAACAAGGGAACAAGAGCTGAAATGGCAGCAGCTAATGAGGCACACTGGGACTCAGAGGGTAAGGCTGTGTGGTTGCTCCAACAACAATTTCAGTAAACAACACGCTGACTCATCCAGTGACATAAAGACACAGAGAGAGCACTCACCACCCTTTTAGCTGCACTCATCACATTTATACACACACAAAACTGATTTTTTATATGCATACAATGAGCTGCAAACAAATGCAAGTATACAGTATGTGCACAAAGGGCTACACCACTAGACTTGTATACAGTCAGAAGATGTTGTTGTCAAACTGCTATTTCAAAAGTCAACAGTTTCCTTTTTCCCTCTGGTCAAACCTTCATATCTCCCTCATCCTTTGCTTTCACCCCATAGACGGGGGTCTGTCTGCTGACAGACTTTCATACTGCATGAGGGAGGTTTAGTCTCTGAATGACTCTGGCAAATGTGTTTTTTCTGACTTTCTATCTCCTCTCCTGAATGATCTGGTCTTGGTATTAACCCTTCTTTGGCTAAACTAAATAAAAGGACAATACTACAGATACCAACCACCTCTGTTTGCTTTGTTTGTTTGCCATCCTCTCTCCTCACCTCAGAGGAAAGACATGCACAGGGTCTCTGCACATATACAAATGTCAGTGAAGCCTCATGGCTAACTATGCAATGCTTCTGCTTTGCAAAAGGCCACTTGAAGCAAAAAGATTCTGCATTCACTGCAGTATTACTCATGTGTTAGTTGACGGGCACCTGAAGGTATCTGAATCAGACTATTGATCTGCACGTTGTCCAGGGACAGATTTATACTTTGATTTCCCAGAGTAAACACAGTGTGTTTGGATAGCGTTATAAACCAAAACCTAGTCTGTTGACTCCATTTGTCATATATATTCACTGTTCGATAATTCAATAAAGTGTTTGAGACAGCAGCAGGGAGGAAATTCAAGGCAAGTGTGTCTCAGTAAATGTATTTCTGTTGGCTGGACAGAGAGACTGGGGGATGGAGGAGGAGAAGGATGGGTAGGTGGAGAAAAGAGGTAAATAGGTAAATAATATCTCCTTCTCTTTCTTTCTTAACTATGATCATTTGTGCTCCTTTTCTTCTTTCCAAGGGTCAAACATAACTGTTGAAAATTGTAAAAAATATTCATAACATAAGCTGCAAAATAAGCTGCCACAAAGCAGGAAACACATTGCACAGACCCTTCATAAAGGCTTCATAAAACAGGTCTTTTTGTTGAACTTGTGTTTCCTGAATGCAACACAAAGTCTTGGCCAATTGCTTCCAGAGAGATTTTTACAGATACGACAGCCCATTACAGCTGTTCATTACTTTAGCTCAAATCTGATCTCTCTTTGGAAGTGAGAGAAAAAAAGAGAGAGCGAGCATGCAAGAGAGAGAGCAAGGGAGAGTGAGAGAGGTATCTAAGATTAATATACTGACAACCTAGCAAGCCTCAAATTCTCCCATCCTCATGAATATGGATGAACAAAACCACCAGGAGAGCATACACAGCTATCTTTAATGCTTTAATGCGCATTATGGCAATAATAAGAGAGAAGCTACTTAGATCATATAATTCTCCAGAGTCCCATCATAAATAACAGCTTACATGTAGCTTACTAAGATAAATATGTGGATGGATATGAGAAATGGAACAGCTGCATTCACTCAAGCTTAGGAGACTTTTTCCCTCATGCATGTGAACTCCAACTGATCACAAATCTTTGCTGTGTGTGCGTGCGCCACATGCACACACATTTGTATTTGCGTGAAAAATAAAATGCTAGGGCAATCATATCTCCAGAAAATATCATTGACTCCCATTACACCCACAAAGCTCTCTGTGCCATTACACCACAGGGCAAATTAGCTACTATGAAGATGAATGGCTCCACAAAAACACAATAACTTACTATTTGGCATGTAGAATTACCTATGAAATATTAACAGAACTACTCATCAGAGTCATCAGAGTTGAGATGCAGAGGCATGCGGTGCAAGGTACCAAACAAAAAAAGGATATTTGACAAATATATTTATGGTGCATCCTTGCTTGCACAAATGACTAGCCAAGCATGTAGGTGCATGCCAACACACATGAGCTAATACAAATGGCAGCATATTGCAATCACACAGAATATCCCTCACCACTCATACACACACATATGCACACACATATCCTATTTATCCAACTAAATGTGGAGCCATACATTATCCGTGGCTTGACAAGAGGCCATTAGTTACGGTCCCTCATCCAGATATCAGACGGTGAGCCCCTCCTAGAAATTCTCTACTTCACATCACACTGACAAAAATGATGCCAAAAGCCCAACAGTCTTTTACACACACACACATTTAAATTTACATTTGTAGACAAATCACAAAACATCACATTCAATTGCTTAGTCGCTGGGATAGATAAGGACATTACTGATGAGCCAAGCCGAGGCAGAATGTGTCAAAGTGTTTGATGTTTTCATATATATGGTATATGGTTTTTACATTACTGCTTTTAGTAATTAGATAAAGTATTTGATGAAAATTTAAAGTTTGTGGTTTATTTTTTTGTAGAATTAAATTCATCCTCATAATCAGGGTTTTTTTTTTTCCTTTTTTTCTTTATGAGTTACAGTACTCCCCTGCAGATGTGGACACTTAGGCCATATGTGTACACTGTAGGGAAGAGTAGTGACGAGCTGCTGGTCTTAGCCATGCCCGTACTCAGTGTATAAGCTTTATGCGAGCTAAGTTTGCAGGGGTCTGGCCATTTGACTGCCTTCTTCTGCTGCCTGACAGTGAAAGATGTGCTGGTAACGAGGTGGCGATGGACAAACTATGTAATGGGAACCCAACCTGTGAGACAAGCCATTAATCTTGGTAAGGCAGAGATGACCGGTGGACTATGTCTGTTCACTGTAACAGGAACAGTAACATTAGGATTTCATGCCTCTCTTGACTCCTTCCAGGCGTGTCCTGTGTTCTGCTTTTCTGAACAGAACACTACCACATTTCCCAACGGATCTGAACTATAACATCACCGCTGGTTTTGTATTCATAATGCCTCTAAGAGCAGGGGAGATGATCTACGTAGGTCAGGTCATGGAATCATTAAACAATTCTCCGTTAATAAATAAATATGTCAAATTCAAGTCGACTCAAAGTTTATGTGGAGTGAAATTTGGCAGCGCTTATTCACAAGCATTTTTCTGTGTGCTTGGGTTTCCTCTTGGGTTGCATAAAGAAGTCAGTCAGGTGAACTGGAGACTCTGATTTGAGCTGTCTGTGTAACCCTGCTAATATTTAAAGACATATTGAAGAATAATGTGGTGTCCTGTGTTTATTTATGTAGAAATTATGGAGCTGATTATGAAACGAGGCCTATGTGGCTACAAGGGATAATTCAAACATTCTGACACATTAAAGCTCTAATAGAAGAAAAAATCTAACACAACTGAATAAATAATAAAATCTATAATCCCTGAACCCTCCTTGAGGAATGATTAAAAACTAACAAGTCGACAACTTCACAATCATATTTAAGTAACAATTCCAAACTATTGTTTCGAATCAGATTTTTCTGTGTCCTCAGAAAAGTTAAGTTTAGACACTAAATCCAGCAAATTGTTATTGAGCCAATTTTCTTGTTACTTGTCACCTTTAGTGAACTCGCTGGAACAGGTGTAATTTATTGTCCATGAAGTGAACATTAGCCAGAAAAAGTAAAGTAAAAGCTGACCTGGTTCTGCTAGCTTTTAGCTTAAATACCAGTCTGGTTCACCTTGACACTATACTGCCTTGGTGCAGAGCTTTATAGATGTCCATCACTTGGGTACAGAGTGAAACGAAAATGTGAGAAAAAAAAAAACAGAAATGTAAGCTCCTGTTCATCTATCTGTTGAAAAAAAAACCCTACAAAAAAATAACACTAAGATTTTTGTCGTTTATCTGGTGTAAAATGTGTGATAAAAAAATAACCAAAAAGCACTCAAGAGAGCACAAACCTCTACCAAGGCAGCTCAATCTCTGAGCAGTGCTTAGTTTTATGGGAATAGTGTCATATTTAATTAACATTCATTTTGTTTTCTTTGTTCTTTTTAAACGTACCCTCCCACTCAATGTTTAGACACATCTTCTCATTTCATGTCTATTTTCATTGTAGATTCTTGTCAAAGGCATCAAAACTATGAATGAACAGATAAAGAATTATGTAATAAATAAAAAATTGTGAAATATCTCGAAAGATGTTTTATATTTTAGATTCCTGAAGATAGACACCCTGTGCTTTGTTGACAGAGCTGCAAACCCTTGGCCTTCTTTCAGTGAGCTTCATGATGTAGTCACCTGAAATGGTTTCACTTCAAAAACGGGTCTTGTCAGGGTTCATTTGTGAAATATCTTGCCTTCTTAATGGGGTTGGGACCATCAGCTGTGTCTTGCAGAAGTCAGGTTTGTATGCAGCTGAAAGCCCTATTTGACAACTGTTAGAATTTATATTATGGCAAGAACCAATCAGCTAAGTAAAGAGAAACGACAGTCCATCATTACTTTAAGAACTGAAGGTCAGTAAGTCCGTAAAACTGCTAAAACTTTGAATGTGTCCCCAAATGCAGTCGCAAGAACCATCAAGCACTACGACAAAACTGGCTCACATGGGGACCACCCCAGGCCAAAAATCACCTCTGCTGCTGAGGATAAATTCACCCGAGTTAACAGCACCTCAGATTAGAGGCCAGGGAGTTTCAGTCGCAGACACATCTCTACATCAACTTTTCAGAGGAGACTGTTTGGTCAAATAGCTGCTAAGAAACCACTACTAAGGAAAAGCAACAAGCAGAAGAGATCTGCTTGGGCCAAGAAAGACAAGGAATGGACATTAGACCAGTGGAAATCTGTGATTTGGTCTGATGAGTCCAAATCTGAGATCTTTGGTTCCACCCGCCGTGTCTTTGTGCGACGCAGAGAAGGTGAACGGATGGTCTCTACATGTGTGTTTCCCACCGTGAAGCATGGAGGAGGAGGAAGTGTGGTGGGTTAGGGGTGCTTTGCTGGTGACACTGTTGGGGATTTGTTCTAAATTGAGGGCACACTGAACCAGCATAGCTACCACAGCATCCTGCAGCGACATGCCATCCAATGTGATTTGCGTTTAGTTGGATTATCAAACAAGCACACCTCCAGGCTGTGTAAGGGCTATTTGACCAAGAAGGAGAGTGATGGAGCGCTGTGTCACCTGGCCTAAACCCAGTCGAGATGGTTTGGGATGAGGTGGACCGCAGAGTGAAGGCAAAAGCGCCAACAATTGCTCAGAAACTCTGGAAAATCGCTCAAGACTTTTTTTTTGTTTACTACATAATTCCATGTTTCCTTGATGCCTTCAGTGTACTTTAAGAAGTGCAGATAAAGGTAGCATGAGAGATGTATCAGGACAATATCAGGAGACAAATATCTCAACCTGTTTATGGTTAATGGATACTTTCTTTATTTGTAGTTTCTATGAGATAACAATACACACCACATGCCACTAAGAGTCATAGCTTCTATATTATAAGGCTTAATTTTTGAACAATAAATAATTAGACTGACTTTGAAGACTTTTGGGATGTAAGGCAAATTATAATGAATTGTTAACATGACCCCCAATACAACGCTGCAAAGCTTTATCAGAATTATTTCAAAACCTTTTGAGCTACCACGTTTACAGACAGAATAACAGGCAAAGTTCCAGACACTACCAAAAACATGACCTCCTCTGTGGAGGTAACAAACAAATAAAAAATAATAAATCTGTCCAGTGCAGCTATTGTCTGTTAGTGTTCTTTCATGCTTGTTTTCTGCACTTCTTTGTTATTGTAAAAGTCACCGTGAGTGGTCCCTGTTTTAGATGACAACTTTCAGCTTACACATAGCATATTGTACACGGCTCACATGCTGTAAGCTTGTTTAGGAACTTTGCAAAAACACATCCCTGCCACCTCTAGAATTCCTATAATCCTTAACTCTGCATAGTTTTACACAAATTGACCAGGATGTGACCAAGAATCTGCATTTACCCTATGTGTCTCTGTACACACTGGATTGTCTACCAAAACAGAGAATATAAAACACATGGGACACTTCTTTCACCTTGGACACAAGCCTGCAAGAAGTGATGACAAATGGCAAAGAAAGAGAATATCTTTTAAAACGTGGCAAAAAACCTTTCCATGGGAGGAGGCATCACATTTAAAAAAACAAAACAAAAACCCCCCAACAACAATGACAATAACAACTGTGGCTCCTTTGGAGCGATCATGATTTATAGTGTTATTAATCACTGCATAAATAAAAACAAACATATCAGTACCTGCTGGCACTATGGAGATAAGCTTATTTCATTAATCAGTATATGATCACATTGTTGCTCCATATGTAGACAGAATGAATTAAAAGGAAGGCATTCAGCACATGTGAAATACCAATTGAATGGTGTACAGACTTAATACACTCAGCAGACTGGAGGCCTACACCAGTATAGTACAAATCCACACAGTGTTCATAATGTCATTACTATAGTATTGTTAGTATAGCAATTGTTTCAAAGCTATTTCCTCTCAGTAACAAAAAATAAATTAATAATAATAATAATAATAATAATAATAATAATAATATCAATAAATAAATAAAAACAATATTTACTATTATTATCATCATTATTAATTAAGAAAAGTACTTGAAGGAAGCTGATACATATGAATACCCGAAGTAGGCTCCCTGTTATATAATGGTCCTGTATGGCTATATTTCATGACAAGCTAATACAGCTAGTTAACTGCTAATAGTACAACGTACCTCTTCTGTATGATGGTCAGTTTAGCCTGGCGCATAGCTTACTCACATTTTTGTTCCGCTGCGGACAGAGCAATTAATAATAGCTTGTTTTTTCAGCAGGAATGAATGTTGTGCTGTGGGATATTTGCTGTGGAACGAGTTTTGCATTCACCTTATTAGAAATAGACTTCTTCCAGTCCCGAGCACTGAGGATCGCTTCTTCGCTTCAACAAGTTAAGTAACTGCCACTTTTGCTAGCTGTATGTGCTGAGTAGTTTCCCCAGTGTTTGGCCAGCGAGCTACTGCTGGTTGTTTTAGGTGGGCCTTTTAAGCTGCTTGTCTTTTTTTTTTTTGGCGTCGTTTATGATACAGTTTTACAGCCTTTAGACCTTTAATGAAAATGTAACTGTGAATTGTTAGAGGCTACATTTATTGGCTGAACTGGTTTTGCTTGTTTCGTGGTTCTTTCTAGTTTTGAAATAAGATCTTGACATATGTGAGCAGCATAGATCACATTCTTATATAACTGTTGCATTGGCTTAGTTTCATACAGTACTGTGTCATGAGACACACCTCATTTGTTTAGATTTTGGTAGGAAAATAGGTAGTTGCAGGACAACAATGTCCAGACTGAAGACATGAGGCTGAAGACTTTTCCACTGCACATTACATACGTTGTCATATTCATTCTTTCCTCAAACACTGGTTCAGCCAATATCAAATCATGATTAACTATTGCATTGAGGAGTTTGGTCATTCAGGAGGAATTACTATGCCACTGAGCTACACTTAAAGCTAATTCATATCTCAGGGAACTTTACTTAATAAAGTCAACACTTTACAGAGAACTCCTTTACACTCAGTAACATTCTTCACAAGGCCTTTTGTCCAGGTACTCATAGTAATCTATTTATCATTCTTAATGCAGTATTACAGAGACTGTGATAGAAATGTTTATGACTGTAAATCTGCAAGTCAATACTCCAGGATTGTTATATCTTAAGTTTATAGAATTAATCTCGTTTCTCAAAAGGTACATGTTGTGTGTCACCTTGTTCAAGGCCTTTGGGAACAGCATTGTGATTGCACATTTATTGTTTAGAACTTGAGATACAAGGTCAGCTTTCACAAAAGTGCCTGTCTCACCCAGAAGTTAAATGTCCTGGTTTGGAGACTTTCACGCAAGCGATTTGCCTTTGAAACTTTTGTTAAGAGTTTCTGAATTTCTGAAGGTAAACATCCATCTAGATGGCTGTAGAGCTTTTATGAGTGCCAAGTCAGCCCATAAGACCTTTGGTACCAAAAATAGAGCCAGTGCAATGCAGCAAACAAAACAGAACAAAACAATAGCGTGACAGGGCACGGGCTGCGATGATTGATGATGAGAGCGAGGAGTATCCCCTCTTCACCCATGATAAGAGGCTATAAGAGTGAGAGGAGGAAAGGATTAAATGAAGCCATGAAGGTGCAGCAGTATAACTACCATCTGAGACAGACGATGTTTTATTTACATCTTAGGCACAACTAAAACATAAAGTGCAGCTTCTCCCCTTCTGCTACAACATGAGGGAGTACAGGCAATTAGAATAAGTTTGGTGCAGAGTATAGTACACATGCCTATAAAAGTCTGAATAAAAGAATGGCCGTTACTAAGGGGTTTAGGATGGATGTCTTTGTTCTCCTTATTTCATTTGAATAGATTATATCTTTATAGATTGACAGATGGACTGGTGCCACGTCAGAGTGGATGCTGTCCTTTCCATTGTGTCGAAAACAGAGCAGTTTGCAAGCAGTGCTGTCGATTTTTAAGCTGCGTTCCTACTCTTACCACTGGTCGCAAGTTCTGGGTACCGACTGAAGAGCGAGATGGCAGATCAGTAATCAAAGTAATCTCACTGGCAGATGTTGGCTTTAATTATTTACTTATTTATTAAATGGATGGTTTAAAACCTTGTAGCAAAAAGAGAGAAAAAATGAGAACATATTGTCTGAGATTCTTTCTTTTAAATAAAATCAACACATTCATAAATACTAATTAATTAATAGATATGAAAACTGTAAATCAGACAGCTAACTTTCTTTTTAGATTGTTCTTGACACATGCACCAGTTGATGAGTGAAAATTGTTTTCTTTAAAGGGTACAATGTGTAAGATCTCACCACTAGATATCAGTAGATTGCAGTCAAATTAATTTCTTTTTCTTACCCCTCCCAGTTCTTCATGTGTGTTACCCTTGCTTCAAGGGCCACCGTAGAACAAACAACTCTGTCCGTTGTTTATCTGTAGTCCACTGTTTATCTCAGATGTCGGGTTTCCACATCTTTTTAATCAATAAGGGTGCAATACATTGTGAAAGGAGCCCGACACAGGACGATGAGTCACTGAAGCTCATTTTTGTCCAATGACAGCGATGCTGAGGTGAGTTTTTGAGGATATCCTGAACTTTTTGCTTGGTAAGCATTGCTGTTTTTTTCCATTAGCAGCTATGTTTAGGGGCCCTTTATACTTGCCATGCAGAAACTTGGCAGCTAAACTCTCATTCTCATAATCTCATATGAGAACTATTATCGAACTATTTATCAGACAGGAAAATGTGATTTTTGGGACAATCGAGCCTAAAATTAGCTGTCAGAATATTAGCTTATAACCAGCTATCGTTGATCAGAAGTAATTGTGAGAATTTTGGAAATAAATAAGGATGTTTGTGCACATTTTGTCTGTCAAAGCTCTTACTTCAGTTCAGGAGATGAGGCTTGAAGTGAGGAGGATGAGAATGAGGCGGAAATGAGGGAGCAGAGAGAGCAACAGTGGAGGAGTGGCATCACATCTACTTTACAGCTACAGGTGATCCTGTTCCAGTAACCAGCTTGCAAATGTGATGTATGACAATGAAGCCTGCAGTAGAGCTGGGCGATAGAACGATAACGATATGTATCGCGATATAACTTTTACTCGATAGAGAAATTAAGCTATCGCGATAGACCTCGCCGCTCTTGTCCTCTTTAAAAAAAAAAAAGGTCAGCCAATCCAAATTAAGTAGCGCAGAGCCGAACCAATCACAGCCGCAGCGTCACGTCGCGTGACTTGTTACGTACAGCACAAGTGCCAAGCCACACGTGTGTTTGTTTGGGAAGCAGCCAGCGGGTAATGGAGCCAGCGCGTAATGGAGGAAATGAGTGTGCCGACTAGAAAAATCAACCGAGCGTGACCGAAGAGAAAACAGATGATGGTTGCAATGCCGGAGAGATTGTCGAACGGAAGAGCCATAGAAGTTCCGTAGTGTGAAGGTATTTCGGCTATTTCAAGTCTGACAAAAAACAGAGTAGCGTGCACTGTAAATTGTGCCGAAAGCAAGTCTGGAAATACAATAAACTGGTGCATGCGTCACACTGTGCGCCACGTTATTGTTTCGGTGAAATGAATTTCTACAATACTGTTACTGTTAATTCTACTCTCTGCAGTGTTTAAATGCTTACATATACACACAGTTACTGTCCCTCCACACATACGACTCGGTTCTGCTTCTGTGCCCCAGCTTTGTTTACTTTTTCCCACCGAGGCTTCTAGACTTCTGATTGGCCAACATTTCTGCACGGTTAGGAATCTAGCGCCACCTGCTGCTTTGGCATGTTCATAGCAGCGTTTTCCTTCATTTCTGCCTTTATGTGTGGACGGGATTATTTTTTAAAACGAAAACGGAAAATCTCCGTTTTCAAAAATACCCGTGTACGTGTGGACGTAGCCTCAGTCTCTGACTGGAAGCGCTAATTCGTCATTCGGCTTTTGTCAGACTAAAGTAACTGTTAAAACTGTTTGAAAAGCTAAGCTATACAACAAGGAGAGATTGAGAATTTCCTTTTAGTTCTCAGTTTATTTGATATTGACAAAAGTTAGTCAGTTTTGTCTGTTCTTCTGTAAAACAAACTAAGATTTATTTTTAGAATTTATATTTTGTTTCTAAGTGGAATTGACAATTTAGTCTGTTTCGTTTGTTCTATTTTGAAACTTAAACGCTTTAGCGGCTGCCTTTTGTGTAGTTTGCAATATTTGCCTTTATCTATCTGAAAAAGTCTCATGTTCCTTAAGTACATCTACCCTGTTGAACTTATTATGGGAAATAAATATTTAAATAAAAACAAGCTGCTGATTATTTCACATTTTACTTGTGAGCAACGGCACATTTAAATCTTACAAATATAGTTATTTGGCTTATATCGTGATAGATATCGTTATCGCCTGAAATGAAAAAAACATATCGTGATATGAAAAAATCTCATATCGCCCAGCTCTAGCCTGCAGTGTACATACAATGGCAATGGACTGTCAGTGTTGAGACTTTTGTGGAAAAATTTTAAAATGAAAAATATTTCAAAGAAAGAAGAAGCATGGAGGTCATGCTAGGACTTAATCATTTCTAAGCACGTAATTGAACCTGTTTCTGAATAAAACTAATCAGACATGAATTATTATTCAAAGCAGAATAGACTTCTATCTATCTTTGAATTTGATGGGAGGGATTGTTAAGATTAGATTAATTCAAAAAAAGGAATAACACAAATTGCTTCTTTGCCCTGTTGCAAGGTTTTGCAGAGAATAAAAGATGTCCCTGTCATCTAACATTTTTCTAATATTTATTAGAAATGGGCATAATTTTCAAATAGTAATTAAGTTATTGAAAGCAAAAAACTGAATCAGTTATGGAACTTTTTTTTCCTTAAAATATTAATTTTCAAACATTTTTTCGAGTGCTTCTGTTGTCAAAGCCAAGTATGCCAAGTTCGTTCTTGGCAAGTTCACTTGAAACTCAGGATCTCTAGAAACATTATTAACATGCTGGTCCAGCTCTTTCTACTCCCAGTGAGAAGGCTGGATTCAAATATTTTTAATGTCAGTTTTAATTCTAAAAAATCTGGAGAACGAAGTAGTTCTACATCAAGCAAAAAAAGATGAGAGAAAGATTCAGTTTAAAATATACTGACAGTAAGACATTCAAATTGAATAAGGTGATCCAGTTATAAAGCAACATCACCTGTTGGATATAACCTAACTGATTTATCTCTCTTATTTACCTTGACAGGTGAGGGCCAGTAGAGATTCTGAAAATGATGTTGGGCTTTAGAAATTCTGACCATCTGGTAAAAAGATAGCTGGCTATTAAACTAGCAGGAATAATATATCTATCTATCTATATATATATATGTCAAAACACATTTGCAAACAGGCAATATCTTGAAAAATCAACCACTTATTTGGAGTTTGCACAACTCTACTCTCTTCTAAAAACATCTTAAAGGTTTATTTTGTGGCACAGTAGTATTTCAAAACCTTACTTGCAGTTTTGGTTGTGTTCCTCAAAGATTGCCACTTTTGATTTTCAGTCATATTGCCTTATGGGAAAGTCCACACATGTCACAACTCGGTTTATCCTTTTTAAGTGCACTTAACTTGATTCATACGTTGAGTTGGTCTTGTAATTAGATTGTGACTGATGACATTTCACAAGTACAAGTCCACAAGAATACAAATACACTCAAGTATGCATTTTGAGAAATGGCCCAGGGAACAGACCATTAAAATTCTGTGAGACAGTAAGATACCATATGAACAGGGAAACACACAAATCCAAAGACCACTGGACCCTTCAAATAGTTCGATATAGAGCTCCTTCAAATAATACATGAAAACAAAGCAAGTATGTCACGAATCTACCACAGATATGCACTGTCATTTGAGTGCAGTTGGAGATGGGGTAAGTGATCTTTGAAGACTAATGGAATAGTTCCCAGTTAAAGTAAAATAGTATTTTTGATTGAAATGCCCATTCCTAATATTCTCACTTTGTTGTGTGAGTGTTAATGCTGAAATATAACTATACATGTGAATACATGTGAGAATCAGAGAGACAAAGCAGTCTAGCAAGCACATTAAGATCTTGTCCTACTTCCCATTTGAACAATCTCACAGTCAGTGTTTTCAATTTTTCCACTGTGTGTGTGTGTGGTAATTATAATAGACTGTAGAAATGTCTTTCCACAGTATAATACCCTTGTCACTAAGCCTGGTCATTTTACCGTTTGTTACTGCTTTGTTTACCACTAATTTAAACATATGAACTAGTGGAATGAAACTCTTATGGAAATTTTACAGCATGGCCCAGTTGTGGCTGCCACATCTTGTTCTGTGGTTGATCTTCACAGTTCTGAGCTCATGAGTGAGATTGGAGAAGTTTGCTTACTCGCTAGGAAACAGTTTTTTCTTACGATGATCATGTCCTCCTTCATTTCTGTGGTTCAGGATACATCTTTCATTTACGTAAAAAGACAATTTTATTATATCACTGCACTCTAACACTTAACCACGACAAGTCACGTATTATTTCTTTGCCAAATCTTCATCCTTGCAATCTCCGAAGGAAAAGTCCTTCTCCGTGCTGACTTGACAGAATAAACAGACTTGTAATTTCCTCCACAAACAGCTCACAATCATCCCAAACAACAGTTGAAGATTTGATTTTTCTCAGTGATAAGAGTCAGATAAGTGTGTGTGTGTGTGTGTGTGTATTGCTCTTGTTTTTCTTCCAAGTTTAAGATTTGTTCAACTGTTTTTGCTCAATCCCCTTGCCATCTCTCTGTGCATGAGCCCTATGTTTCTCCATATTTTATATGCATACAGTGTTTGTGTGCTTCTACAGTTATGGCACAAAAACATAAAGTTGTGCACCAGTGATCAGCTTTTTGACAGATGGCATGTCCTCACTTCTAAACTGATATTGGCTGGTGGCTGCGACTGGACAGTCATCGTAAACTTGCCATATGTTACGATATGCTTCACAGATTGCAGCATGGGGCAAGTCTGTTTAAGAGCATAGAGTGGCAAGATGAAACACTCAAAGATGGGTTGAGCATATGTTCATATCATGTCATTTTCACTTCACTTCAGGAACACATAAGAGCCGGCATTAAGCTGACACAGATGAACAGTTGTTTTAGCACAATGGAGACACAAGAGCACCAGAACAGGGACATAAAAGTCCCTCATATGAGAGATTCAATATTTAGTAACTTCCATCAGTTACCAGGTAATAGTTAAATTATTCATGCAACCTCTCATAGCAGTAATTTCTGCTTATAATTTCTCACAAGGGCACCTTTAACCAGAATAGGATCTTCTCTCCAGACCTGCAAATGGTTCCTCTCTTGAGTGTGAATGAATTTTTCTCTGTGGCTTGACAGGTTAGGCAGCTGAAGAAAGGAAGTGGTCGAAAGAAAGGCAGAAGGAGAGGGGAGAAGTGGTTGTATGTGTCAAGCCTCTTGAAATTGGCCACCTTCCCTCCTGAAGATGGTGTGTCTGCAGGTGCACATACTGTAAAAGTACACATTTGCCCAAGCCGTTGTGTGTCTGTGTGTGTGTATGGGTGACTAACTAAGGGCAGTAGTGTAATGATTTGTCTTTGGCATCCCTTGAGTGAATGCTCTCTCCCACCTATCCACAGGAATAACACATTAAAGGAGGAAGGTGAATATGATTCAAATGTGAGACGGAGGGGGAATAGCCTTTCTGACATTAAACTGTATGAAACTTTCGAGTTGTAGCCTGGGGACAAAGCTAGTCCTTCAGTGACAAGTGCTTGCACAGAGTTAAAGTGACATTTCAGTTTGGTGGTTTGATGCTGAACCAAGTGTTAGGGCGAGGATGGATCAGTGCCTCCCACCAGGGCAGATGGACAAGCCTTCAAAGCGAGGTAGAAAAATCCTGGTTAATCCATCAGTTAGATCTCAGCGTTCAAAAACGGTTATAAATCAGCAGCAGCTCCTGGAGTGATACTAATGGTAATAGTGTTTTACACGAATACAGCCCTGTTTTTGCCTAGACATCCAATCCAAAAGAATAAGTGTCATACTGTCTCTACCAAGATTTGAAACACTGCTCGGAAATGAGTGCTAGAGGCGACACTGAGTACCAATCACTCAAATTCTTTTCACCAGTAACTCAGTTCTGTAGTGTATCCCTAAATTTTGACATGTGGTTAGTGCAAGGGATGCTTGAGTGCTTTTTTCCCCCCTGAGTATATATCAGGTCAAAATCTATTGTGTTGTTTGAGTAGAGGCAACATTGCACAAGTCACACTAATATTACAAGCGGACATCTAGTGGAAGTAAAAAAAATTAAATGCTTTGTGAAACTCGCAAAACATCAAGTTCAATATCAGCAAGTGCTTCATTTATTTATTTATTTATTTTACAAAACAAGACCGGCAGGAAGAGAGCCAAGTTTAAAATTTGATGTACCTTCAACACATTCCAGATACTTACATCTAAAAACGGTGCACTTTCTTCTGTTAACAGTATTAAACTGCTTCCTTTTTTTGTTGTTGTTGATTAAATGTTGCGTTGCTCTCTAGGGATGCAGTATATCGACAGCTGGTAATTCTTAGCAGATAAATGAAAAGTTAAAATAATTGTTATCGTTTCAAAGTGGGAATTTTGGTTAATAACCAGATCGTGCTAATGAGATGGGGTGTGAAAAATGGTTTTGGTTGATGACTTTTGTCTCTCTTCTCCGCTCTCTGCGTTGATTAAAGCTTAAATGAAAACAGAATTGAGCTCCGTAACCACTGAAAAGTAAATATTATTTGAGATTTATTTAGTTATTAAAGATAACAGAACTTATCAGTAGCAGCATACAAAATAATAGATATTCTTTTATATTATGAATGGTAAATACCATCATTATCAGTCATCATCAATCGTCTGTCATTAATCCAGTCATTCCAGACATTTCTGTTAGGCATGGCAGACACAAGGCCTTCGTTCTGCAGCCCTCTTTGATCAGTTTCTTGAGGGTCAGGAATGGGCAACCACACATCCTCTTAACGTCTGGCTCTCACAGCGAGATCTTCGCAGCTACTGTATCTCATCTTGACACATCACATGGCAAGCATGTGAGACAGGGATTGCGGATGGCCCTTGAGAGCTTCAGTAGGCTGCTGTACAGCTGCATTTTGGTGATGTGGCTCCTCCAGGAAACATTAAGGGTGGCAAGAATTGTGAGTTGTTACAAAACACTTTGTTCAGGGTCCATAATTGAGACTCATACAGAAGGATTTGATTTGAACACTTTAAGAGTTAAACAGCTTATCTAAATATTAGTGTTATATAAATAAAAATGCTTTTATTTTAATACCGACTGTCATTACATTTCCTAAATTTCTTCATTGTTGCTCCTCTATCGCTAAGGCAATCTAAGTCCCTCTAGTCTAAGCTAAATGATACAGCCTTGTTGGTTGATAGCCAAAAACAAGTAAATAAATGATGCTGGTTTATCTTACTCAATCACCCACAAAATCCGTTTGGGCAATGAAAACAAATCTTATGTAAATCTTCCCCCCTGGAGAAAAAGTTTCAAAACCACAACAGCAAGCATTGCTTATATTGACCCAGGCAGGCCCTCTGAGTTCCTGGCCACGTGCCATGCATTACTGCCTCTCCATCACCGACCAGAGCACTGCTGGGAGGTACTTGTTGTTCACCCACCCTGGCAACCAATTAAAAAACAGCTGGAGTTTTGCAGAGCCATTGAAGATAAGGGCCATTCTCCAGGGTGCAGCATTTGCATAACTGCGCCACATTATCCTCAAGGGATAATCAACAGCCAAGAGCAATACAATGCAAATCAGAGTGAAGGAAGAGCTGTCCTCAAACTGGTATATGCTTGCAAAGATCAAGTAGCTCTAGAGCACGGCCTTTATTTTTGTTGTTGTAGACGATTAATAGATGCAGTACTCCGTCATGTGAGTGTACCATTGCAATATGTAACCCCTAAATCCAAACAGGATTTGCACATCACATGTAATTCTAGTCAGGAGTGTAAGCAAGTACAGTTTGACCCTCCATCCTCATCCAGGAGCATCTATATCTGAACAAAGCAAACTGGAACACTTTTATACCGGGGCCTAGAGCCATAATAATGTCCTAGTATACTTGTTTTTTGAGGACCCAGCTGTAACAGGCTAACAGGCTGTTTTAGTCGTTGACTGATGGTTAAAGAGACCTTGCTAGACAAGCTATCAGGGAAACTACCAAACAGCAGGCAGCTAGCTCAGCAGAAAGCCCTGATGATTTCATTAGAATAACCACATTAATGATGATTGCGTCTCTCATGGATCCATGGTGTTTGCATTAGATCTGTTGAGCCTTGTGTGCACAGCCACCTCATAGGTCTTACAACAAGACTATATATTGAAGGAAATTGGGTAGTTTTAATGTTTTATGTCTGCTGCTCTAATGGTGTGCTTCAGTTACGGCTAGTTTAGCTCTGCGTACACTCTTAAGCATTGCCAATTTCTTTCTTAAGATAAAATTTAAAAAATCACTGCTAGATTTAGTTTCTTGAGTTTTTAAAACACACAGACTATTATACATGCAGGCATTTACCTAAAAGTAACTTCTTTAAGCAACTTAAAATATGGACCCCAAAACTGAGGTTGAGTTTGTGTTTAGCAAAATGTCCTCTTTAAATGTCACACACTCTTCTTTGATATGGAAGTACATTTTCTATATGACCAATCTGTTTCATCCCATTTCTCAGTGTACATAGGAAACAGGTGTATGCTTTATGAAGCTGTTATTGACTTTATCTTGGTTTGGATATCTTTCCTTCAGCCAAAGATAGATTGAAATCATTTTAGGTCAGGACTCCAGGAGTTCACAACACAGAGAGGTCCACAGTTCAGACTGACTCTCTGATCCCCGATAACATCTCTCCACTCTCTGCTCTGGTGTTCCCTTCATCTTTCTCTTTCTGTTTTCGTTCTCTTCTTCTTCTCCTCTTTACTCAAAGCTTTCAGCAGCCTAACATTTTTGATAAATAATTAATTCTGGGGTGCAAGGATGGCGAAGGGGCAAAACGGTCACCGCCTACCACAGAGAGATGGATTTAACCCAGGTAGGGGTACCTCCAGCTTGGTTGTGCATTCCAGCAAGCATAATTGGCACTGTTTGTAGATGGGAAACCAGTGAAGGATTATCTCCTTGTTGCTAGACCACTCTAGTGGCTGCTTGGCTCAACAAAAGAGTGATATCATGGAGTGATTGTGTGAATCTTAATTCAGAACTTTTAGAATTAAATATACTCACTGGGGCTGTATAAGTGTCAAGTGTGCCTGGCAAACATTTCATTTCTATAAATTCCTGAATGAATCCAATGTGTTTGAATGCTGTCTGTATTTGCAAGGACACACCATACCCATGGATTTAGGCTTATACATTTTTGTGTGTGTATATGCATGTGTGATGGCAGCAGTCTAATAGTGTCTCTCTCTCTCTAATCCGGGGTTTATCTACTGGTCACTGAGGTGGGAACAGCACTGAGACGTCAGTCATCTGGCTGGCCAACCAAAACCTCTTTATTTCCACTGTCACTGGAACCTATTTGGGAGGATGGAGATTTATTTGGGCTCTCTTATCTCTGCAGTCCAGTCAGGAATTGCATAGCTGAACTCGTGTATCTTTTCTACCCTCTGGATGGAGTGAGGGTAAAAGAGCCCTAAAGGCTAAAAGTCCTTCATGAATATGTTCCACAAATCTGCAGCATATGTCTGATAACATAAAAAGAAGTCTACTGCACTCAAAAAACTAACTGCATGCAAGAAATATGGATATATTTCTGTCTATGGAAAGTAAAATTCTATTTTTCCACTGCAGTTTGTAGAGAACTAAAATTAGTGAAATCACAACTGAAGGTTACTACTGCAGATACTCCTGTATCATAGGAGTTGATTGATATTGATATTAATTGATATAAAAGTTCTTAAGTTATCTACTGATTGTTCTTCTCCCATTAATCCTGGATTGTGAAGATAGACTGCATAAGTAGTCATACTTTCAAACTTTTTGTGAAATCATATCATTTTGAGAAGTTGCATCATCTTGCATATAGCAGCTATATGTGCTCTTATTTGCATATAGCAAATTTATTCATAAGTTCTTTAGGTTGACACAATAGAATAGTTTTGTAAACTTGTGGAATTATTTTTTATATCAGCAATCTATTAATAACTGTTTAACTCCATCCATCCATTCGCTTCCGCTTATCCTTTTCAGGGTCGCGGGGGGCGCTGGAGCCTATCCCAGCTGTCATAGGGCGAAAGGCGGGGTACACCCTGGACAGGTCGCCAGTCTGTCGCAGGGCTAACACATAGGGACAGACAACCATTCACACTCACTCGCACATTCACAACTAGTGGCAATTTGGATTAACCAATTAACCTATCCCCACAAGCTGCATGTCTTTGGACAGTGGGAGGAAGCCGGAGTACCCGGAGAGAACATGCAAACTCCACACAGAAAGACCCCGGCCTGATGGTGGAATTGAACTCAGGACCTTCTTGCTGTGAGGCAACAGTGCTAACCACCGTGCCACCGTGCTGCCCTGTTTAACTCCATTAAACTTTATTTGGGGTTTGGTAAAACTGGACATTTTTTTACCCTGCCTATAAACTGCAATGGTCTTCTTTGGATATTGGCTGTCTTTTATTGCATTCTCTATCAAGATGATCCCACACTGCTTAAGTAATGTTGGTAAGGTCAATCCATGACTGATAGTGTTTCATCGTGGGTTTTTTTTTTCTATCCTTTTATGCTTTTACTGCATTGGCAGTGTGCTTGGGATCATTGTCATGCTGAAAAATGAAGGTGTTGCCAATCAAACACTTTCCAGATGGTATTGCATGGTAGATCAAAATCTGACAATAATTTCTTCACTGTTGTACTATAGAAGTTCACTCTTTTCTGACCTCTTACATGCATATTGAACACAGATTTTTTTTTAATTTTAAATTTGTCACTCTAAAAGACAGCTATTACAATTATTTTTTAAATCCAGTTTGTAAGTAGTTCCTTAAAAATGGCTTCTTGACAGTCACCCTTATGCTGAGACCATTTGTCAGTGGTCTTAGGCAAACATTAGGGCGCCAGATGCATATTTTCTTGTTTTTTTTTTAATGACTTCAGTTTCAGGTACAGTTCATCTGTGTTTATGCCTGCAACTTCTTTTGCCCTTCATTTGTCCAGTGGTTTCTTCCTTTATTAAGGACACACTGCACACCATGCTGAGATATTTAAAGTTTTTGGCAAACAGCTTTTTTGGGAATCACATTGCTTGTACAAAAATGCTATTTTATAGCTGTCAAACTGTGTTGGCTTTGGCACTTCCACTAAAGAAATGACAACGAATGATGTGGCGACAGACTGGTTGTAACGTGCCTAGAGTACAATTTAACTTTGGTTCTTTGTTAAATTGTCTGTTATGTGTAGACACAACACGGGGTATTTCCTGTAGTTAGGTGGCTTTTTTATGCTCGAATGATTCAAAGGTTTGCAGTAAGTGGCTTGACAAACAAAAAAGAAATTCCTCTTAAACTGGGCAGATAAAAGGACTGGACTGAAAATGAGTAACAAAGGAAAACTAAAAGACCTTTAGAAACCTGGAAAACTAAGGCTCAAGACCAAATTTACAAGAAAGTTTGGCTCCTTGGAAACAAAATACGACAACATGAGGGATGGCTCAAGATTTTTGCACAACACTGCGCAACTGCGGGTTTTTTGTACAAACGGTAAAGATAACGCTTGCCTTTGCGCACTCTAAATGGAATTTCTCCAGCATTCCCTGTATTTGGAAAGTGGTGCGCTTAAAAAAACAATTAATAAACAGCATACATTGCCTTGTATGTAAAGTTTAGGTAAATATAAAATGTTACTTTCTGCTTGTAAGAAAGAATAAAATGGCCAGAAAGGAAGGAAACTGAGGGTGAGGGCACAAGACTGAAACACTCAAACGGCATGTTTCCATTTTAGCTAGGCAGGGAGAGTGGCTTTCCCACAACCATGCATCAGCCCAGTTAAGAGGTTAGGTCTGGCAAGTCATTACTGTCAGAGCTAATGTAGAGAGATGAGGAGAGGGACCAGGGAGGTAAGCACTCACTAATGAATGAACACACTGCTAAGTTCAACAATTACACGCTCATGTAAATGTAAGAATAACACACCAACACAGGCACATTGCTGCTGAACTGCCTAAACCTAACGGAGCTTGAGAACAAAGAGGAAGTCTCTCCAGATAATTGAGGCTTGGAGTATCTTTTGCAGGCATTGCAAATTCTTTTGTTTTACTGGAAACTAAAATTATAAAATGTATTTTGAGGCAGAAATAAAGCAAAAAGTCAAGAATATGCCGCCTAGGAAGCATTTCATGAAGTTTCTATGGATTTTAAAGAGCTCAAATAGATTTATAGTCTTTTTTTTAAAAGAAAAGTGGGCCAACAAACTATAGTGTGCGTTTCACCAGTTAAAAGATAAAGGTGCATGTCCTGGTTGGATCAAGTGCTACATCTCTTGAAGTAATAATTTATTTGATCTTATTGAAGACTTTGCTTATATGGCCACCTTGGATAAGTAATCATATTTTCTGTAAAAGACTTCATTTATTGTATCGGCGTGAAATCCATTATGTGCTTATTGCCACATTCCTTTGAAAACATGCCATTGTTATAGCATGATATAGCATTTTTACACCTGAAAACACTATCCAACTTAAAATGACATTTCAAAGCATAACTTAATTCATATTTTTATGATCAAATGTGTTTGCTGTTTTGCCTCAACCTCAGAGAGGTATAACATAGAAACGATTTATTAAATTTTAGTGCAAATCCACATTACTGTAAAACTGTGAGGTAAGGCACTGGCCTTGATGGAGCACTGCACTCAATGTCTCTACCTTTATTTTCACACTAATGGTCCAGATACACACAGTTGCATTGATGGCTTTATAGAGTGATATACTGTGCATCTACAGATAAATATATGTGGCTCCAGTGATTAATACAAAAAATGAAAGATCGCCTGTTTTGAGACACAAATACAGCCTCAGAGTGTCACATGCTAGTGTAAAAACTAGTGCTGGTCCTTAGCCCGGATAAATGAGAGGGTTGCATCATGTCTTTAATACACATTTTGAAGGGCATCTAAATTTGTGCCAAATCAAATGCGTGGATTCATTGGTTGTGGCAACTCCTTGGGAATAAAGGAGCAGCAGAAAGCACCTTTTTATCTTCAGATAAATATATACAAATAAAGTCAATTTGCATGTGTATGTGTGGAATAGACACAGGTGTATGCACGCAGTCTCACCGTGCCTCTCTTATCACTCCTGCCGCTGTACAGTACACCTCTCTTGGCTCTCTTCCAACCCACTAAGCTGCGGTGGGATAAGCTTATAAAAATGACAACACAATTATATATTACCAAATGCCCCCAAAAAATCAAAGTCTCAGCTTAAAGATAGCAAATGGGCTGATGTTGTATGGTGACAAATGTGTGCATGGACACGCACTGATTACACACATTCACAAACTTTAATTAAAAGAAAAATAAGCAGCAGCATGCAACTGAATGCATGTTTCCCTTAGCAAACCAAACATCACACAACCATATATTTATGATATATTTACTGCTGGAAGACAAGGTTGGCATGTAAAAAGGATTTGAGGATGTGATTGCCGCTTTTCAAACAAACACAACAAACCCAAACGCTTTAATCAGTCCCAGCAGTCTAACACATGCTTGTTCAACCTTATTCGTTTAGTCCCTGTCGTGCAGGACTCTGGAAAGAGACTGTAGACCACCAACACTGACAACCGCTCTCTTGGCAGTCTCAGCTGTTCACCAATCAAGGGTGTTTACGCCGCCTGCCTTATGATGTCATTCTGGCTTAGAATGCCAAACGAATAACCACCATAGACCCTGGAATGCGCATTTGTGTCTATGTGGATATGTGCTATGTGAACTCCACGTCAGAGTAAATCGGTCTTAATGAGTCTCGAGTTGGAATGAGCGATAATGTGCAGGAAAAGGTCAAAGCCAGAGATGTTGGGTTTCATTTTTTCCTTTATTTTTTGGGATTTTTTTTTTCTTCGTGTACAGGCATCCACTCTTCAAAGTCTAGAATATAATCAGGTTGCTGTAGGAATGCAGGGAAGGAAGGATATGACTGTAAGTCTGCAACAGAAGGAGGATTGACAGCGAGCAGGCAGACTAAGATAAAAGTAAAACAAAGGAGCAGTGTCACCAGAACTTTTTTTGTCAGTACTTCCTATCTCATCTTTCAAAGAAAAGGTTCATGATTACATTTCAACTAAAGCATATTTTTTGTGTCTGCATGAGACGATAAGCATAAGCATAGGATAAGCAAATATGACATGTTAATCGAATACTACTATACAGCAGGGTCCCTACACAAAGTCTCTACAACAGGGCATTGCTAGGGAATTTATCTTAATAGGTTTTGGCTTGCCTTATGTTGGATTATCCTCTTTTCACATTGTCTGTATTCATTTATAAATATATGCAACTGTGCACTTGAATATTGCTTTAAGCACTAAATTGAAAATATGCACCTCTATACATTTGTATAGAGACGGAGAGCAAGCTTTGGTCTCAGAGCTTTTCAGTCATGTTACTCGCTTGACCACAGTTTAAAGTTCAATTGAGATTTTGCAAACATACACAGAAGAGTTGGACCTATATCAAATTCAATGTAGTATTCATCTTGCCATGTAGTTTGCTGCAAATAGCGTCCCCCCGATATGTGATCCTTCCACTCACCTTGGTGAAAGATGATGTTTCCTATCAGAACTATCTCAGTGAAACTTGCTGTCATTAAAGAGATATTTGGACCACTTTTATTCTGTTCATGTTCCTCTGCAAGTTTCAGTTTAGCCTTTTGATTCTATCTGTTGGTGACTTGGTCACTGCAGAATGGGGTTTCAGTCTGCAGGCAAGTACTTTGCCTCAGTTTGTAGTGTATTAGCAAGCAATTCATGCTACAGTATTAAAAACAGATTATAAAATTCTGACATGGCACCCCTTTTAAAAAGCGCGTTGTCATTATTTCATTAGTGTTTATGTTGATCTAGTAGGTGAATTTTGTTGTCTTTTCAGAAAGGCCCAAATTTTAATAACTTGCAATGTGTTATCTGCTGTTCCTGGGGTTAAAAAATGCTTATCTAAGCCAAAAGTCTTCTTGTTAGGATAATTTTGCATTTTATACTTGCCTATTAGTTGGGCTAAATCTTATGAGAAATAGGACATTTGTGTCCTTGTGCATGAACTGCTTGAACTACTATCAGACAATTGAAATAAACCACAGAAAACCTGATGATGAGCCATCGCCATTATGTCTGCTTATGAATGCCTTTGTGAATACAAAAGCAACATTAAAATGATTTGAAGGGAGGATTGTGGGATCGAAATCAAATGCGTGCCCCAGTCTATGAGGAGAAACAAATAGATACTGTGGCGCGGTGGAACCTTAAATGAAATCAATCGGGTGAAATAGTCCAAATATACATCATTTGCCTATATCTGGATGAAGGAGAGGCTGGAAGAAAAACGAGGGTAGAGATAGCCCAGTTGGTGCTTCATCCATCATCTGTTTGGATTGGATGCCAACTTGATACTGGGAACATTCACTGATTAATATTCAGTACAGAGTGGAAGCCGCATAGTGATGTTGGATGAATTAGCCAGCTTTCCTCTGAGATTTTCTGATTTACTGCTATCTAAACAGCTGAAGATTTCCGTGGAAGCTTTTAAGAACTGAAAATCAGGATCATTGTGCAAAGGTTTATCACTGCACTTTATACCAAAACGACTTAGAACTGTTTAGTTCCAGGTTGCTGTCTAGACATGCATTATGAGGTTAATGATTTGTGCATTGAGCATCACAGATGCGGGTTTGAATTCGCAAAAAAACCTCCAGAAGCTGCAATGTCAGCAGAGCGGTGGTTAGACTGACCAAAGGGGGTCAGCATTTCTGTCACATTTGCGTCACCGACAGCCGCCATGGGTGACCACTGCTCAGCAGAAATGTCACAATGCCACTGAAAGTGGCTTAGCAGACTGTCTCACTTTCTCCTCCTACAAGCGCTCACACGGAGTCCTCTCACTCTAATTTTTTTCTATTTCTCCTTCTCTTTTTAATACTCATTTGTATACCGTCAGGCATTTGGTATCATTTTGCAGCTATTCTATAGTAGAGCAGTAGCCTCAGACTAGTGACGGAAGACCTTGGGTGTCAGCCCTGGCATCAACAGGGTACATTTGTTTGCCTTGTGTTGTCACTATTTGGCTGTGCTGTTAGCCAGTAACGTCTGTGCAGTGTGGAGCTTGAAATCGTGTTATTGTATGTGACATTTGTGTGCTCGTGGCGAGTCAGAATGTGTCATGCATTTCATTACTATGTAAACACACTTTTCAGGGGGCTTTTTGGACACCTGCACTAAATTGTTCCACAATCATTTTGAGTGGTTGACCTTTTGTGCACAATAAATGCAGATTGATATGCTGTAAGTCTTGCAAATAATTATCATCTAAAGTCATCTTTGTTTTTTTTTTAAATGTTTTAAAAATCTTCATGACTTTTAACTCCTCACACACCATGTATTACATTTCATTCAGGTGAGAACAGAATTCGGAGGTGAAAACTGACTCAGTTGCTTCGGAGTAAACATAATGATCAGATTGAGTATTTTTTTCTTAATTCAACAGACTAATAATTATATATAGTAATGTTTTCTATCCAACAGCCAACAATGACTTCAACATTTAGACACAACGTACACAGACTCAGGATATGCTGGGTGCAGGAGGCAAACTGGCATGCTAAAAGGGACAATTTTGAGTAAGTCGTAGCGTATTGACTCTGCCTTCTTTTGCCATATTCTAAACACATACAGCTGGCATCTCAGTTTTCAATCCCCATTTGCAGTAAATACATTGAAAAGCAGATGGAGATATGACTCGCTAAATTGGACTAGGCTGTCCAAATATTATGTGACCTCACACAAGCTTTTAGGGGTCATTCTAACTTCCTTTAAATGTTGTTTTAGGCAACTTTGCACCCATCTCCCACATATGGCCAGACACATGCATGCAAACACACAAGAACGTGTGCTAGAAAAGAGTTGTGTTGCTACACTGTACTCAGTCTCTCATAAGCTCTCCTAATCTTTCTTCTTAATCTCTGTGAGACACACAGTAATCTTTATCTGCAGTGAAATAGTTTTTAGCTGATTTCAGCTTCATTCCTGTTATTCCCTGGTGTCTCTATCTCATATAAACTTCCTACTACAGGAAAGGGTCAGGAGTGTCACAGCACAGTATCGTGGCTCAACAAATCGCTGATGGTCTTGTTACACCATAGAAGACAATCTGTTGTGCGGAGAAAATAACACATGCTTTCCACCTGTTTTTTTTCCCCACCATGATTTATTTTTTAACAAAAGGTTAAGGTCATGTGTTTACAAAGGTGAGTTGTTAAAATGTTGGACCTAGCAGGGTAAAATCTGTGAAATCTCACAAAACTAGCTTGGACATTCTTTTTGACAGCAGCCCCTGAGCAAGGCATTTAACCTTCCGACTATAACAGAGGTGCTCTCTTACCACTAGCTGTTAGATTCTTATTATACTAGGGTGCCCAGTGTGAAAGTGTGGCACTACATGAGTGTCTAGCAAGGTGAGGCTTCAAAAAGAACAGGCATGCTGAGCTGGCTTTCTTGGACAGATAAAAGCACCGGCAGATGGTTTCAGTAAAGAAAGATTTGAGCTGCACTGCATGAATGAAAGAATCTTTTAGAAAACTGAAAAACAGATGTCGATAAAGACATTGATTTTTCTTTCTTTAATGAACCCAGAGAATCACTGACTTAATACTCCATGTAAGATTTTGCCAAGTCCTTATCATAAAGACTTGGGGAAGGTTGAAGCCTTCCTCTGTATTTATTTGTTCCAAAAGCTTTTGAATGCAGAGAGGAAGAGTGGCAGCTCTCGCTGTTTCGAGTGTGTTAAGGAAGTGAGCATATCTTGCTATGATGACGATAGTGAGGCGTCGCTTTTCTCTGCGTGTTTGTCTATATCCCCCGCAGCTGTTTGTCTTCCTTATTCTATATCCACCTGCTGGTGCTTTGCACTGTCTGCCTGTCTGTTAGCTTGTTGCTTTCTTTCTGTCTACGTTTTGCTCCACATTTTTTTTCCTCTTTTGGGAAAAAAAAAGTAGACATAGTCATAAATAAGGTGTAGTTTTAAGGAGAGAAAATCGATAGCGGGACATTAGGCTTTTTATTTGGACTCTTACAAGGCCACCTACTCTGTAATGTGCTGAGAAATTAGACATACTGGAAATTCATTGAGTGCCGTGCTCGCTCTCTTTTTCATTTCCGTGTGTCTGTGTGTGTGTGTGTGTGTGTGTGTGTGTGTGTGTGTGTGTGTGTACAGAAACAATCTAACCTGCACTGGACATTCACCAACCTTGCTCAGTTCTAAAAACCCAGACACACATTACCAGTTTGTAAGGCATTAAATCCAGTTCATTAAAACTAGTTAAAATGACAGAAGATGTAAACACACATTTCTCATTTTCTTGCTTCTACAAGCTGAGGATTTTGTGTACAGATTTTCATTATAGTCATGCTTATACCAGTGGATCCACACATGCACACATGCTGTACTCTAAGGCTACACACCTCATACTTAAAAGATTTATTATCAGGATTAAGTTGGCTTTGCTTGTAGAAGTTAATTTGGACTTCAATTGAGAAAGTATTCTTCCTTGTTGGCTAGTAGTTTGAAAGTTAACAGTTAACCTCTGGCACAATACAAAAGGTTTACCATGTGTAACTTATGTAAGCAACCTAGTTGCATGTTTTAACCATATTTAAATGTAACCACTGTAAGACTTTTATAAAGTTAAAAAGTACAGACCAGCATTGCCCCTTGTTTTATTTTTCCATAATTCAGTCGTCTGATTTTTTGATTCATAAATTATTTTGCTGGTAAGATATCCGATAATAGGTCCAAATGGCTTGTCAGAAATTTTATAATTCATTATTGTCTTCTTTTGACAATCCACTTCTCACATAAGGGGGTAATTTATAAGCCCAGATTTGAAAGTCACACCCAAAAAATGTCTGTCTTTAGACATGGAACATCAGTTGTGCTTGCCATTCTGTCAAGGGCATTACTGAAGGATGCAATCACACAAGCAGGAAATTCTGAGTGAAATGAGTTATAATCTGCAGAGCACTATAAATCATATCCCCCTAAACTTCGCTGCGCCTCAGCTTTGCACACACAGTCTGCAAAACACTGCTACAGCCCTGAATTCTGGAGCACATGGGTGGGCCTGTGCATTGTGACACAAACAACACTGGCTGCATTCACACATGTACACAAGCTTGCCTATATTTTGTGAAACGTAGTGTGCATAAGTAGCAAAAGGTTCAACCACTGTGGCTAAATTGTTCTCAGAATAAAGTAATTACTAACTTGCAGTAACTTAAGCAATTGATTCGGTTTCCTGTTGCCATTTGCGCACTATTTGAAACGGTGAAGGGAAAGTCAATTTTAGAGAAACCATTAAAAGACTGATCACTGATTAGAGTCAATAACACATCTGCATGGTCTCTCGTTTGAAGGGCTTATTGAACGCCTTGTTGGGAAAAGTTGGTGAGCAGTGCTTTCTTTTTTTCTTTAAAGAGTAGCTAAGGCTATATCTTCTCTCCACTTTTTCTCCTCTGTGCTGAATGTCGGCCGTAAAATGAGTGTTTTGTGGGTTTTCATGTAATGATAGAGATTTTTGCAATTACTATTTATGGTGGTGGTGAGTGTAATTGCTTTTCTCAGCTGATATCGTGATCATTATCATCACTCCTCTGTCATTCATACCAGCTATGAATATATATTAGGCTGATCTACTCTATGGGTCTAATTGGAAAAGCATCTATGTGACCAGGACTGAAGAAACTAGGGAGAAAGAGGGTGACTGGAGGGAAGAAGTGATCGCAGTTGGTTTACTGTGGCCTCCAATTTCATCTCAGTGTTTATTATTTTTCACGCAACAGTAAAATTCAAGCCCATTTAGGTAGTGTAATAAAAGTAAATTAGTAGAAGTTGTGGATACTTCATTATGTTGCAGGGGGTCTACCGAGGCACAGGTGGCATTTTTTTATTCAGCCCCCCAAAAGCCATTGATTTACTAAATGTGTCAGAGCTGAGATGCCACATACTGCTTTAGTAATGGTGTTTCTTAAACCTAATACTGTACATGCTAAACATTCCCAATCATAAATCATACTTGGTGACTCCACTATTTTTGTTTTGATCTAATTTCCATGGATCAGTAAGAATGTAATTTTTTCTCACCATAATGCTACTGTTTGCTTTCACAGTCGTAACACTGGGAATATTTGACTAAATTTCAACAGTAATTGGTTTCATATGCTTTATAGGATAATTTCTTTGCTCTCATAATTATCTGTAATTATATTTAATGGATTCTCTAAAAACCTGATCATAGAAAATTAATGAAGTGAATAGTGTTTGTGATGAGAATGTTAACTCTGTCATTGTATAATGCAAATTTTAAACGGTATGTGGGGTGTTGGTCACTCTCGAGACAGTTATTGTAATTTGTGGAAGATTTTAAATCAAATCGTAATTGAAGTGGAGATCTTTCAGCTTTACTTCAACATGTTTTACTGCCAAGCAGTTTCATGGACAGGTGAGGCCTGTCCCCCTGTTAATTCAAGGCAGACATAATATCTGGAGTTAATTCAAAGTGTTGATTTTGTATTTTCACTGTAACTTTAGGAGTGGCCACATTATCAATCTAGTGCATTTTTTAAAAGAATCAATCCATTTGGCAGCTCAGCAACAGGAAGGGGCCTGAGGGATCACACAAGACCAAAATGCATGTTCACAGAATTATTTCCATGGTTAAGAAAAACCCCTTAACAATATCTAATGAAGTCAAGAGCACCCTGGAGGAGGTGTCCGTAACCATTGTCAAACTTTACAATTAGAAGATGCCTTCATTTCCATAAGATGAAAACCACTGGTTACACTGAAGAACAAGAAAGACATATTAGACTTTGTCAGAAAATGTCTAAAAAAGTCTGCATAGTTCTGAAACAACAACAAAAAAAGTGAAAAAAATCCAATCAACACCAATATTAACCTGTATGTGAAGTATGAAAAAGAGATAAATGCCTCGCGATCCAAAACATAATACATTATCTGCCAAACACACTGTTACAAAAAACATCGTAAAACAACGGGAATCTTCCGGCAGCTGGGGCGCCAAATTAAGACCGTGAAATAACAGAAAATAACTGTCCCATAAAAATATGGTTATTTCCAGTAATGAAAATACAATTAGTTGCGCTAATTTGACATGGGATCTCGCCTTTTTCAAGTGCCGCTAAACATTAAATCAGGAACATGTTAATGTGATAAAACAATGAAATCATCTATAAATAGGAAAAAAAAAACATCTTAAAAAAACAGTAATATTCCGGCAGCTGGGGTGCCAAAATACGACCGTAAAATAACAGAAAATAACTGTCCCATAAAAATACGGTTATTTTCAGTAATGAAAATAGAGTTTGTTGCGCTAATTTGACATGGGATTCTGCCTTTTCCAAGTGCTTTTAGACATTAAATTAGGAACATTTTTACGTGATCAAACAATGAAATTACCTATAAACAAGGTCAATGAATGTAGAAATATGAATCATAATACGTAAATGTACAGAAATATACAGTTAACAGTTGGTTTGAATAATAATTGATTGCATGCCCTGGGACAGACTGAGAGAGGTGAGGCTGCCATATCGCACCATCGGCCCCTTTGGCCATCACTAGTAGGCGGTAGGTCCTGACCACGGACACAACGACGGAGAGTGTCCGAGCCGGGGCTCGAACCGGCAATCTTCTGATCACAAGGCGAACTGCCAACTCTTGAGCGACGAACGGCCTAACTAGCAGCGATAATAATACTTATGTGATGTAACACAAGCTTATAGGGATCATGTTATATACTTTTCCATAGCATTACATTTGAATTCGATCTTTCAAATAACGGACAGATATTTGTGAAATCATGATACATTTGTGAATGTATTTTAACAATCTAAATATGCATATGTACAGACAGATACATTTAATAATCATGACAATTATGTTGTATTACATTACAGTGATTTAACGTTAATTTACATTCAAAATGTGAAGTCAAAGTCAATTTACGTAACTTTAATGATATTCTAGAAGAACAGAACATTACTGTAAAATGCACAGTAAAATACCTTCATATTAGGGTTTTTTTCCTACGGTCGCAGCGTTACCCGCAACCTTGTTGTTAGTTCACATTCATTGGCCGATGCTTAGCGTCATGTTATTTATATTAATTGCAATTCCTACCTCTACATTTCTTTTTCAAAATATATAATTAGCACAGCGTGTCCGTGCAATGTTTTACATTGTGGCATGCAGAGAAATCTTAACAAAGAAGCTCACAGAGAGAGATTGAGCTTGTTATTTAACCCCAAGCTGATAGGGGGAGCTCCTTATTAAAACACTTGCCGTGCTACAATGTGCCTCAAGGTTCAACAACAGCACAACAGAAGTCACTCATGGTACAGCACTCTCTCTACAAAACAACAACTGTCAGTGACGCTGCACCACGGCGTAAACACAACATTCAAGATAACAGTTAAAAGTAACGTAACCATAAACAATAGAACAAGAACATCTAAACAGCAGCACATGTCCCAAGGCATGATGGGAGACATTCCTGGATGTATTTTTACGATCTAAATATGCATATGTACAACAAAATATATTTAACAAACAAGTAAAAATTGTGTTTTATTACATTTACAGTGATGTTATGTTATTTTACATTTGACGTGTCAGATCACAGTCTACTTATGTAAATGTAATGATATTCTAGAAAAACAGTACACAACTGTAAACTACACAGTAAAATACTTTGACATTACTATTTTTTGGAACAGTGCATGATGAAGCCAATGTTATGACACGGGCATGTATAGCTACCAGTGGAACCAGAGCAGTATTGTTTATTGATGATGTGACTGCTGATAAAAGTAGCAGGATGAATTCAGGAGGCATGCATAGCGTAAATGGATACTGACCCAAACCATACTGCCAAAGCAATTCACGAGTTTCTCATAGCAAAGAATGGCCAAATCATTCCCCTGATCTCAACCCAATAAAGTATGCTTTGTAGTTATTAAAAACACTGAATGCAGAAAATCCCACAGACGAGCAAAGTAAAGGCCTGGCAGATTATCCCACGGTAGGAAAAGCATTTAGCGATGTGTTGGGTGTTAGCGTCTAGTCCTCAGCTAGTCATTGCCTACCTGTGGGTAGACAATACTGTGACTGTACTGTGTGTAAAAATGGCTGTAATTAAAACAGTTAATATAAAATTGCAACATCATTCAGCAGTGCTGGTTTCATACCATAATACCATAAGCCATTTAGACGTATCTCTGAACTTTTCTAGACATTACCTGAAAGAGCAATATGATGTTTGACAACACAAATGTATGAAACGATTGGACCAGACACAAAAAAGACTTTATCCTGCTAACGCCACTAATACAAGATTTGTAGAACTCAATGTCAAAACAATATATGTAATCACTGTGCTAATTGAAATTAAACTAGGTAGTGACTGAAAGCAAAATAAATGTAATAATAGTAATAATAAAACAAAACTAAGCATAAAAATAATTTACTGCAAACTAAAGTGTACAAAAAAAACCAAACAAACCCCAATCTTGTCAATGAAAGTATATTATTATTTTATAAGTATTCTACATCTTCAAATTAATAGAAACTTCACAATTAATTGACATCATATCTGGCTATGATAACGAGAATCAGAATCATTTTCACAAGTAAAACGAAATCAGTGCATCATCCCTAACAATATGAAAATATAAATAAAACAATAAAACATATATGAGTTTTCATTTTCAATAAAAAGTAAACTTTTTAAGTCTGTCTGACATAGGTAACGGATTACACGTATGTCAGTGTTGATCTAAAATAGTAGGTATGCTTCGAAAAACACAATATGACATATGCATGTGTAATTTACATGCATTATCATGAATGTGGTTCTTAAAATGTTATGAGACGTTTGTCTAGACATAAACACAAAACAAGAAAAATGTTAGAATTTCGACAGAGTTTATAGTTGAATTCTATAATGTACAACAGCACCAATTAGACCTCCTGCTGCGGATTTAATATGAACCCCTAATTGAAAATGGGAGTTGGCTGTCAGTGGTTAGACAAGTGGTGTTAAAATGAACATTGTTGGCCCTTTTGCTTAGAAGGAAAAAAGTACATCGAAGGACACACACACATTTATGCATATGTTGGACATGGCTCATTCAGTGAGTTATATCCACACACAACACACGGAATTATCAGTAAGGCCAACCACTCCCACATAAATCCTTAATCACGTCCAGTACTCTGTTTTATGACTTATGCCCAGATCCACTGCGCTGCACAACAAGCACTTTTACTTTTCCAAGAACAAAATATTCAGGCTTTTATTTGAACTTTTACAAGGCACGACAACAAATTAGGTTTTATTACTGAAACAGAACCCAGACAAGTTTGGAAAATCCAGCCTAGGGAGCCTTTTGTTTTGCCAAGAGACACTGGATGCAGGATTATTCTGGTGATCACACGTACTGTTAATCCAAGAAACCTAATTACTAATATTCATGGCCCTAAACAGAGTCACTAAAGAAGATTGGAGTTGTGGGATAAGCACTGAGGCTTCCTGCTGGGCCTGCTGTATATGTGTAATTAACATATGTATACTCATTATCTGGAGTTGGAGAAGTCCTTTGCTCTGTTTATTTATTGGAAACGTTCTGCTTTTCTTAAATGGAACACTTAAGAAAAAGCAGCATGGTATTACTGCTGAATTTTCTCTTCATCTACATATTTTATTTGGTAAGAAATGGACTTTGCCAGTACATTTTTGGTGAAATGAAAGCCCAGTAATTGCTGGCCATTTAAGAGAAAGAGAGAAATATAAACTTGTATTTCACTGTGGAGCAGGCAGAGCTGGTGTCCGTGATGGCTGTGCTTATGAAAGAAAAACATTGATTGTCATTATCCTATCCATAGTCCCATGGGACTCTTCAGTGATACAGAGGACCATTTAAGAGCAGCACTGAGGGGACTTAGAGAAAAGGCTTCCGGTAAGATTCTGCTAATAGTCTTCTTACCAAAACCCTCACTTTGAAAAATTGATATCGTTAAGTACGGCAGATGTAAATGTGTGCTGTGGGCTCACGCACACGAGTGACATAAACTGACGTAAGTTGGTAAAAAGTTTGTGTATTACCCGAGCCTAACATAAGTTGTGATGTTATCACACAAGATAGAGAGAAAAATGAAAAAGTTCATTCTTCTTTTTAAGGTCTCTGTCTCGTAGCTCATACATCAGCAAACCATGGCATGTCAGACATCAGAGGCTGTTTTTCCCCAGATGGAAACTTGTGGAGGAAGTGAGCAACTTTGGTGGCTTGGCAGTAACACACCAATAGAGTCTGGTCACGTCCTTATCCAGAACTCCATGCAAAAGCCCTGATGTCTCTTCCAGATGTAAAGCCGTAATGCAAAGCCCAACACCAGATAAGGGTCAAAAGGGGACTCTCATCGATCAGTTCCAGACTAGAAGTGACTGCCCGGGTCAGGAGAGCATCTCATTATCTGTGATGCAAAACAGCTGAAGACCCAAGACCTTCTCACCTGAGGGATCAACATGGCAGATGACCCATTAAAGCCTACGATACAATGCTAGGTGATAACGTGTTTGAGAGGTATTCTAACAGCTCCCTTATATTTAGTTGTTCAAACTTTAAGTTTTTAACCTCATTGAAATTATCTGTAAAAATGTATCTCTGTTGGTTAGGTCCACTGTAGGGACTGGAAAGTAAAACAAGCAAATATATCATATCTGATCATTTTGAAACTGCCATTTTTGTCATTGTTATTACAATAAGGAAATTCAATACTGTTAAATATTGTAAAAACAAAATGTGAATGAATCTGAATTACAATAAAAGTGTTAATTCAGAATTAATTGGTTAATTAAAATCAGTCTATTTTATTAATAATTATCAAAAGATAATCAACTAAAATTTTTTCACTCATTTCGTCTGAAAAATCACTGCCTGATTAATCAATAGCTACAGCCTAGTCTGAATCAATCAAAATCAAAATAGTCTTAATATCCACAATGTCAGATATCATGAAATTAAAATACTTCTCACAAACACAAATGCGCATGTCATTACTCCATAATGTTTACAGTGTATTCCAATTTTTCAGTAGGGTTTTCAATTAGGGTCTGAAAAGTGTACTGTAGTGGTCCATCTAGGGCCGTGTAATATTTCATTAAGGGCCATTAGATATGGTGCACTGGGCAGAAAAGTTCAAAGCTTTTAGCAGTTAGAGCATTAGTAAATGTATTTTGCATGCTTGTATCTCAGTAATCATTATAATGCATCCTTGACATCCATCACCGGAATATAGAATTCCATTGCTTCAATATTAATCAGAGCTCGCCGGATCCATTTGGGTTTCATACAAGCATATGAAGTTTAACGTCAAACCCCTAACCTCTTTTCTGCAGCGATCGAGTTAAGTGGTACCAAATTAATTTTGTTTTTCTTTCTGTGGGAGCCCCCTCGGTGGAATAACAGAGGTATGCGACCTTCCTTCGGTAGTCTGCCGGTAGTGTGCCTCTTATCTTCTGCCCAAAATGCAAAGTACAAAAGATGCAGTTCTAAGATCCTAAGTAATCTTGTGGTCTGTCATCTATGATATTTATTAGTGGTGGAAACATGTTTTTAGTTAATGCAGACCAGCAAAAGGTGGATCGGGGAGGTGGTGGAGAGTGAGATGAGTGGGGACGCCCCAATTTCCATGCATTAATACCAGACAGAGGAATTGAAACATAATCCATATGCATTTTAATTTCTGCTAGGAAGTACATTAGGGAACCGAACATGCTGCCCTGTGCCCTGCCCATTTATCCGCTCAAGTATAGGGAGGGTATACACATTTCTTTGGAGCTTAATAAAAGCCACATTACTGCAGCTTAACAGATGTTGTTCTCTGGCTTGTAGTGATACATTAACCTCCTTTGTTCAGCTTATCATTGATTAAAAAGATTTGGTCACGAGAAGTCATTTACTCTGGAAATATGTCTATTTAAAAATTTCATGGCGGTACTATAGCAGACAAAAAAGCGGACAAGACATAAATCATTACCATATGGGTTGAGTTTCAGAGAAACTATGAGTGCTGCATTATTGTAGTTAGAATTCATCTGGAGAATGTGCTGTGAAATAAACATACATTGTAGACTTAAATTAACCTTACAACTATGGCCTATAAAGCCAAATAGAGCATGTTCAGAAAAAACTTAACTAAGCTTCATTCAAGGGATGATGTACATTAAACACAGGAAAGGTCGTCAGCACCACATGTGGTGTCTGTTTTGGTTTTGAGATGTGGGATGAAATGGAGGGAGGCAGAAGAGAGGAAGACACACAGAGGGAGGTCCTCTGAATGTAAACCAAAGCATAAAATTCTCCCGCCTCACGGGGGAGACAAAACGTGATGTAACTTCATCAGTTCCTCTCTCTTTCCAGTAAGCAGCAAAATTCAACTATCACTCGCTTCCGCTGCACCTGCCCACCCTCTTAGATGAATTCTGATGTCAGAAAGAGGCGTGACTCCTAACTCAATCGGCTGTCCACGGGAGAATGTGGTCTCCGCACGAGGTCGGTGCCACAGGCTGCCAGCCTGCCACCTAAAATGATAATAGATGATGCTAATAGCAAGAAGGACCATAAAGCTTTATCAGATTAGAGCCCCAATGAAACCCCGACATCTTATTGGTGGCTAAACAGCACAATGGGAAAAGTCAGAGATAGCATTTTGCAAGAGTTTTACTGCTGTTTTATTGCTTACACTTGTTTATATTTCACAACCTCTCTCAGGGCTTTTGCACAGTTCTCCCTATTCTGTGTTTATTTCGCCTTTCCCTGTAGGTTCCTTTTGTTTGTATGATTACTTTGAAATGAGCACGCTTATGGGCACTCCTATTGGTTTGCATTTTTCTGCCTGTGTTGGAGTTGCCATCCAGGGAAACATAAATGGCAACCCCCCAACGCTCATGTGTGTTTGATAAAAATCTTCCTGGTCTCTCTCCATTTGTCGGCAGCCGCTAACCACCTCCAGCTCTGCCTTCAGCTGCCTCCCATTTTATCATGCAGGCTCTAATCAAAGCCAGGTCTGCCACGGCACACATTCATCACGCATACACACCCACACAGAAACGCACACGCATATGCATGCATGCACTCTTACGTGTGTTTTCGCACATGCAGACATACAAACGAGAGTGTGCACACGTTCAAGTCTCCCCCCGCCCTCTCATATGGTTTCAGTTGTCTTCTTGAGCTTCAGTAATCGTATTCCACAATGACCAATAAAATGTGTTGCCACGGGGACTTTTATTTATGTATGTAAAACTAGGAGAACAACACGATTTTAGCCTTTTCTGACTGAGCCAAACAATGACTGTAGCATTCGTTAACATTTCTGTAAAAGCTGCCCACAGGAAAACAGTTAGAGCGAGCAGGTTGTCCCATGTGCATTAAAAGATTATTCACAAGAAACCTGCCCAAGGTGTCAATGTAATTTTCTAGCTGTGTGTACTACATCATATATTACAATATAAATATTACTGCCGTATGTACTGAGATTTGAAACAGGGGTAGATCTGTTTTCGATTTAGAGTAATTGATGTGAACCATTTTAGTAAATCAGTGTAGTTGGCTATGATTAGACAAGCTAAATTTATAGATCAAAACTTTAATTTGTCATATATTTGCAAACGTTTATGGGGCATACATTCATAAATAAATTGTAGCAACACTTCACCGCATATGGCTTTTTGTTCTTTGAACAACAGTCTCTAAATTTATCTAGCCTAGATATTCAGATGACCAAATAGAGAACAGGCAGGTAACAGATTTTATTCCCTTCTGGGGAAAAAAAAAACAACAACCCAGCACTTTCACAAACATCTGCAAACAAAGACACGCACACTCTCTTGTAGTGGAGCAAATGACAGGCTTATTCAAAACTTGGACAATTCTGAAAGACAGCTGAGCGAGAGAGTGTTTGTAAGTTACACTGTGACTGCACAGAAGGCGCAACACATGAGCAGCACACTAACAAAGCCGCAACAGCAGACCTTCGGGCACAGTAGGTCACTCGTGTTTTGGAAACACAATGACTGTTGTTCACACAACAACACGGATTTGAGACATTCGTAAAAATTCACTTGTCTGAAGTGTTTTCTCTGCAGAAAGGGATTTGTGTGCATACATACATTTGAATGTATGTTCAATGTCATTTTGCCACATATGTTAAAAATCAAAACAAAAAACAACATAAAGAAGGATATACTCTTGCATCAACTGTGGCTTGAAAAATGGTGACGTTCAATTTAGCATCACCATTTCTGCAGCTACCAACAAATCATCACTGAAATAAGAAGGACTGGGTGCAAGTCATTATAGAGAAAACAGTAAAAGTGGTTCTTACTTTTACTGTGGGCATAATTTCCTACAGACAAGTCATTTACTGCAGTTCAGCCCACAGAAGCACAGTGGACTCATTTAGATGCTGTTTTAAATTCATTTTCTTTTATTTCAATTAAAGGAGAATACCGTTAAACTGAAAAATGATGTTACAGTTTTAGGCCAGGACACATTCCTTTTTCTTGATATTGGTGACTACCAAAGAAACACGTGAATCCATCTCTAATACAGCAACTGGTTGAAATCTTCCTAAGCACAGAAATACGGAGTTTTATTGTTGAAATTCATAGATATTCCATCTTGAATATTTATGTCATAAACTATTGTAGTCAGAGAGGTTTTACTGTTTGTGCTTATGCTCAGCACCAAAATTGTGGAAATACAAATGAGACATATTGCATTCTCAAAATGTTTTCAGACATAACTATGAGCACAGTAAAACCCATTCGTGTAAAAACCAAATAAATATGTACATATAAACACCTCTGTAGTGTATATATAAACACATGTGTCGTAATTGCTTCCAAATAAATATCCATCAACTATCTGAGATAGCGAGAGGGCAAAATAGCCTTTTGGCTGCAGGGAAGGAGGTGGCGTTTGAATAATAATAATAATAAGTGTTTACGAGGACGAGCCGACACTGGGGAAATCTCTCTTTGAAAGACATTAAAAGACATTCATGCTTATTTATTAGGACATGTAAGCAACAAATATTTCATTAAAATACACAGAAAGCTTTATATTTTATTTACATGCATTTACACAATTCTGTGTGGATGGTGCATGCCTGCGCGTATTTGTTGGAAGAAGAGGGCTGCTTGTATAGAGTAATCTTGCACACACACACACACACACACGCAGAGAGAAAGACTGTAAAACCAGGTCAAGGGAAAGGGAGCTCTAGCTGTTTGCTTTAGCCCAGGAAAAGTCTCCCTTTTTCGTGCCATTAATCTTATGAGAAGTTTCTTACTTCTGAGATTTTGTTCTCACAATTTTGATCTAAATTTATTCATATGAACAAACAATTTTGTGGGTTTGATTTGGGAAACAGCAAGGTACACTGGGAACTTTCGGAGAAAAATGCTCTCAACAGTTTTTTTTTTAAAGTAAACAAGGCAATGAACTGTTATACCCTGTAATGAGTCATATCATATGCCTCAATAGTTTCAGTGGGACCCAGTGTCAAATATGTTTTTCAAGTAATAATTATAAAAAAAGTGTCTATTTTTCCACTGTAAATCAACAACGCTCAGGCACATGGGATGTGATGCATTTCACATTACTGGCAGAGGAAATATTTGCAGTGAAATTTTATGGTTTATCGTGTTTAAACAAAGATTCCCTCCTGAGTTTTCTTCCATTTGTGCATGCAGACAGTGAGATGCATTACTGGACTAAAGCCTATTTTATATTAAAAATAGGATGGATAAAAAAATAACTGAACAGCTACAGAAATTCTTTAATAGAAAGGCACTATTCTATTTTAAATCTTTCAGGGCCAAAATATTATAATAATTAGTATTTAAAGAAAAATTAGACAGGACCGTATGTAAGCATGCAAGTTGCGCTGGGCCAACAGTATACCTCTTGTGCATCTCCAAGGAAGCATCATAATTACATGAGTGCCTTGTCTTCAGTAAAAAACAGTGACTGTTTTCTTTTGTCCTCCTAGGATTTTTGGCTGACTGGTAGCTAAGATTGTATGTTCGTGTTATACAGTGTTATTATTACATATCTTTGCAATATTAAGATGCAGTAGAAAATGAAAGCAATAAGTCTTCTTTTTTCATTTGTGACAGTGTTCATGAAAAGTTATGACTACAAAAACGTATCTTGACCACAAAAATGCAGTGATTTAGCAGAGTAAGCGTGAGAGAGGTAGTGACCAGCTTGGCGCTGACTGTGCTCAAGGCGTCACAATGGGCTGTCTGTTTGATAACGGATCAGATTTACCTCTAAAAGACAGAATTTGACAAAAGGCTTAGCAAACAGTTCTGGGAATACAACACTGAGTAAAAGTGTAGAAGAGCAGTAAATGGATGTAGAGCACATTGTTGTGTAGACTGAAAGTGTTTTACTGAAATGTATCTTTTATTACAAGCATTATTTGAAAGAAGCCAGATGAAACCCGTTTAGAGCCAGCTGTTTATTATGAGACTCTTGAGAAAATAACAGCAGAAGAGCGCTGCATACACAGTTGTAACCTGTGGATCTGTGGTACCTATTACAGTCTCTTGTCTGCAGTCTGTGTTGCCATGTGTTCTCTTATATGTCAAATTATGTTTACCACATTTCCTTCCTTTGTACACATTAGGTTTGATCAGCTGTAAACACAATTAGCTTTTGTTTAGGCTTCAAGAGAGCATGATATTTGAATGCTAAAGTTTATTGCTTAGTTTGCCTTCTGTTACAGGTAACCTGAATGGAAAAAACAATGGGATCATTGTAATGATCTCATTTTTACTGATAGCATTGTTTTGAATTTTCCCTCTTTTCCTTTCTAAGTAATCTTCTGTTCAGTTAAAGTACAGGTGTCTCACCCCCCAAACAAAAGTATTTCCACAGTTTTGACAGAAAGTGCCATTTTCTCTTTTAAGAAATGACATGACTGCAAAATGTATTTGTTACATTTTTACCATTATGCAGGCAGGATGTTTAGTTTAAAATTCATCACTATTTCATTCTCCCCAAAAAGTTAAGATAAGATAAGACTATTGATCCCACAACGGGGAAATTTTTGCGTCACCTCAGCTCAGGTACAGATATCAGAAGGAAATACAAATAAGTACAATCAATGAAAAAAGTAAGATAATACACTATATACAATGGTAGCATACACAGTATGTGATTATGGATATTGTTGGAAATATGGAAGCCATAAACTATATAGCTTGATATAGCTATTGTACCACTACTATTCCTGTTTATAGACATGTACACACACACATGTACACACTAAATATACATATGTATACATATACAGACATATATACCTGCACATGTCCATACACATGGAAGGTCCATTATGCATGAAGTTGGGCCATTCTATAAAATGCAAATAAATACAGAAGTAAATAATTAATTACATAGTTCCTAACATCAAAATTAAGAGATGTTTTTTTGAAAACTAAATGTTCAATTTAAATGTGATCCCAGCAAAGATTTTAAACACAGCTGCATTATATGCAGTGCAACACACCAGTCACTGTTTGTCAGGCCTTTTGTTTCTTGGGTTATCTCGGTGACTCGGGGCTTAGAGTTTGTACAGATACCGTAAACTCTGAAATGTGCTATCATCCACACTACTAAACGAAACTCCAGATAAAGTTTATAATGCTCGTTGCAGTTTCCATCTCTAACACTGTTTATACAGACACCCTAGGTATGCTGGGGAAGATGAGTTTTCCTATCATAGGGTAACAGACTGTATTTACTGAAAGTACAGCACAACCCTGCAGATGTACCAAGCCCCAAATGCAATCAGTACAAAAGCACTGATTGTTCATTTCTGCTCAGCACAAGCCCTTTTGACTCAAAGTGCTGTCTTAAGGCCACTGGCATGGCTCTCTTGGCAGTTCTAAGGTTAAAGACAGAAATTGATCTGGTTTGACTGTTACAGCTTACAGACTTTGGGCTGTCCCATATCAATGATGTGTGGTCCACAACTACAACTGGCAAAATACACCATCGACCTTTACGTTTGTTAATCTTTTACACGATTTGCTTTAGAAGGTGGATTTAATATTTGTGAAAATATATTGATACTATGTTTCCTGTACCCTTCATTTTACACACAGGCAGAGCTACAACGGGCCAAATACAGCAACGTCCTTCGGGTCAGTTCAAATCTGAAAGATCCTTTTCATGAGTTGCTTCATACGGTGGATTTAACATTCTTGAAAATATATTGATGCTGTGATGCTGTGTGTGCACCCACCGTGCACCATACTTCACCATACAAAGACTTAGAACGAATAACACCTAATAACTTTTAAAGTCATTGCATTACCTTATTTCATTAACAAGTTTTTTTTTAATTAACTAATTTAGAAGCAGGATATTCCATGCCAATTTGACATTATCCAACAGTTATTAAATTAATAGGTGCTGCAGTTCATTAATATTCTAATTAGCAGTTTCATTAACAGCTATCTGATCACAGGTTGTGTGTGCATATGACTGTTTCACTAGCTGTTTTGTACTGAGATCTATGAAGCATTTCCCCTGCCTTAGTCAAAGTAGTAGCAATTAGATGCTTTTCCTTCTTATGAGATACATAAAGAAGAATCTGTGCTGGTCCTTCATCATTCTTCTGCTTCTTTTAAGTTATTATACTTAATTGGTGCCTAATGTTCAGGATGTCTGGTGAAGTGAAGCACACCTCCCTGCAGGTTTAAGCATGTGACTTGCACAATGTACCCTTTCTCATTAACTTTGACCCACCAGAGTTTCTTACTGTAGCTAACAGGGGATTTAAGCCTTTTTGTCTCGGCATCACTTGCATATGAAACCAGAAGGCTTTTGCTGTCTTGAGTCATTTCCCTGGCTTATCTCCGATGGACACCAGTGCTGTCTTTTGGACAATTCGAAATGCTGAAATGTATTGGCTGATAATCACGGATACAGTGTTTGAATGAGACAAACTCTACTTCTACTACTGTATATCTTACTCGAACAAAATTCCACCTGTTTTCCTTTGAAGTCTTTGGATATTATTAGCTTTTTAAAGTGAAGGTTGTACACAACCTTTTGTTGGATATTTAAAATCTTGAAAGCTTGCTGTGTCAGAGGTGTTTTAACCTCTAGTTAAAAACATTGAATTTTGCAGGTAAAATATAACTGCACAATTCAAGGACATGAGCTATACTTGTGCAAACATCACCACACTTCTTTAGTATGGATTGTGCGCTAAGGATCTCCAATCTTTGCACTGGTCTATCAGTATTGACACTGAGAGTGGAAAACAAGACCCCTCACAGAATATTGATGCCAGTAAGGCAGTATACAGGATGATTTGTACTGCACATGCTTCCTCATTGATTGTTTATTACAGCTGCACACTATGAGAAGAAAAAAAAAACGACTCATCCATCACCCACCAGTAATGAGTTTTTACATACAGGCTCTGTTTAGGCCATAGGCATTTCAAATGGGCTGTCTCTAAAAAAAAGACAAAGATTGAGCAGCAATCATGGCTTATTATGTGACTACACCGAAGGACTAGAGAGTAAAGGAGGCTGATGCTGGATGGTAGACAGAGAAAGGAGGTAGTGGATGGCGTAGTGGCGAGTCTTTGTTGCAGCTGGGGACCTTTGCCTCAAGCTACTCTGTAGCCTTCCCCTACAGCTGGATCAATGATAGTGCTTTATCAAAGGGTGGCAAAGACTAATGTGCTCCTCTAAAATTGCAGACATGAATCCTGGTGTGTGCTATGTATGTACACTAATGAGCTGTGCTGCTGCATGTTGTCGTGGTGATTACCATCTCCTCTGGAGATTGATCCTATCAGGGTAAGAGCAGGAAGGAAAGAGGAAGGTGACCAACAACAGCAGCAGCAGCAGAAAAACAGCATGGCACTCTACCCTGGCATCACATCCTCATCCCATGTGCGCCTCATGTGGTAATTAAGTTGAATTACACCAGCTTTTCATTAGATGAATGTAAATCCCAGCATGGAAATGGGAATTATTCACAGCTGTTTTTTGTTCCACAGGTTTTGGCTCTTGTCGCTAAGTGGAATGCTAAAGATGGGTTATGTCCTGACAGCTAATGATAACAAAGCCAAGTACCCCTTGCCCCCTCAGGACCCACTCTTCAGCCAGATGTGTTTTGACTGAGCTAATGAAAATTTGCCAGGCAATTTTATATGTTTGACTTGATGCCTGAACCTGTAGTGTAGGTCTGAATCCATAGAGGCTCCATTAAAGTGAACACACTTCATCTCATAATCGATATCCCAATACACAAGTGAGAAATGGTATCATTTTTATTGATGAATAGCCAGGAAAGCTCTCAATAGACACTTGAAGAAAGGTTTGTCTTCATCATGTTGTGTGTACTTGTGTTTTGATGTGCTGCTGCTCGACTGCAACAAACATGACTTCAAGGGATTAGAAGGCTCCCAAATGATATCTGATGTAATTATGGAGACGCATTTAAGATAAAATATGAAAAGATAAGACTGAAATCATCTCTGTGGAGAAATCATTGAAGCAACAAGGAGACCTAGGATGCACGCATGGGAGAAAATAGCACATGAAAATAAAATACAAATTTGCTTAAATGGAGTGTAGACAACCTAGTACAATTGCTGTATGATACATTTTTATTTGTGGAAATAAAAAATAAAAAATAGGGTTTTGGCAGAATGTGGTTTACTGTAATCAAAATTTTAAAAAGTCATGCCTTCTGTTACATAAATATAAAATGTACACACAGAAATTCGCTATTTTCTGAAATTCCAACTGTCAACCGAGACACCAGAGGTTGTGCTTTTTTTGGTGTGTGTCGTATACATTGACAGTAACATGGATCGCGGTAAGGCAGAGCCGCTGAATGAAATGAGATTTGCATGTTTTGCTGTGGAGACACAACAGGCCTGTTGTACACAGTCTGTCATTTGCAATCTGGTCGATCTGCAATGAATAGCCTGTTCCGCAGGGCTGCCTCCAGAGAATGGAAGCTCATACAGTTCTAAAGCCTAAAACAACAGAGAAGAATCTCTCATATTGTATCTCTGGGTATAAATTTACATTTCTAATTTCTCTGGCGTTTAGCAGGCAGCCCCACAGGCCAATACAGATGTCTCTGGCAATGACCTAACTCTTCATTAATATGTATGCTGACAACCAACCAAAAAGAATAATAAAATTGCCCTTCTCCAGTTACAGTTTCTCTGGGCTCCCGGAGCACCAGGGAGCGTCAAAAGCTGTCCAAGTGTAGATCATGAATTCTCCTCTTCTATCATCTCCTCCTGTCTTCTTCTCGATCCTTCTGAACCAAGTGGGGTGGTCGGCTTTTCTTAAGAGACGTTTTAGAGGATACCTTACCGACTTCTCCCTTAATGTAATTATTTAAGTATCAGAGCTCACATCATACCATGTCAGAGAGGAAACTTCTTTTGTTGGAAAGGAGGAAACAGTGATGTGATTGTTCAGGGTTTTTCTTTTTTTCTCTTTTTTTCTTCAGTCACATCTTAGACAAGTTAACCTCTTTAATTAAGAGTACTTAGCTGTGTGGGCCCGGATGGGGCAGGAAGCGATTGTTGAGACCCTGCCAAGCTGGATCGGGTTTCTCGGCAGCCCATGCTTCCAGCCAAGGCTGAATGGGAGGCTGGCTTGTCAGCAGATGCTGTGCTTAGGGATCAGTGTCTCTCTGTTGGGTTACAAGAGTCCTTTTCCTTAAGACAAGAGAGAGAAAAAAACCCGAGAGGACGAGTAAAGGGTGTAGTGGCGAAACAAGGATGAGGGGAAACTTGTATTGTGAGATATGTGCTCTGATGTTAGAAACTGTATACTTGGCATAGGCTGTCAGTTTGTTTCTGGCCCAGTGAGCATGTCAGCACAGCATTGTCCTCTGTGGGGATATCATCAGTAGCAGTGCAGTATATCAAAAATCTTCTTAAGAATACGACACAAGCCAGTCACTTTGCCTGAGAGAAGGAATTTGCCTTAAATGCTTCAGTGTTCTACAGCAGTGGGAGAACACGGTTTATTACTACTTACATGTAGTCTAGGAAAAAAAATCAAAGAAAACAAGCTCTGTTACAGAAATTTGATGTTCTACTTTAACACTGTGGTATGCTGTGACTAATACGTGTTGAATCAGGCGCACTTACATGACTGCCAAAAATAAATATGAATACTCTGCATGTATAAAAGATAAGTGTAGCACTGTTTTGAATTTTTCAGTCCCATATAATGAATCGCAGTTCTGAATCTTCTGTTCCTGCAATAATAGCTTCCAGTCTGCTCCGTTGGCATGGTAATTTCATCCAGCGCGTAAACCCAAAATGAATACATACGTCATGTGGTTTACATGCTGTATCTGTATTAGTTTCACCAGTGTTCCAAGAATGACGCCTCTAATTTCACTTTTTGATTTCCTAAATATCCTTTATGCGTGTGGTGACATGCGATGTTCTAAAGGGACAACCCAATAATCTCCAAGTTTATTGGTCTGTGTGCCAGACGCAGGAGTTTGAAGACTGAATTTTTCCAGCGGACAAAGAGACACAGGAAAATATGGTTACAGCTAAAGAAGCAAACATGTAACAGCTGGTGGGGGAAAAAAATCTGTCTATGCTTTTTGTGTTTTGATGCTAAGATATATAGCATAAAACCACAAAAAGCATAGATTACTGTATGAGTGTGTGAGCACAATAAAAAAAAACCCCAATATATTTCTATTAAAATGTCTTACATAAAATTTCTAATTAAATGAAGTAATCAACACACAGATGGTCTTCCCTAGATGCCCCAAACTGACAATATGCCTTGTCCATTATCTCCTCAGTGTGACTTCTTCTTTACATCCAAGTTGAACCTGGCTGTCCTCTAAGTGTATCAGTGTAACAGAAGCACACCCATATAGAGTTTCCCTGTCATGAACTAACATATACACACCGGGGTCTACGAGAGTTCAAAGTTCTTGGGTGTCCTGGGGGACAAACCAGAGTGAAAGACTAGGCTTTTTTTGGCCTAAATTACTTGAAACGACTTTAAAATTATACCCTCCAATGTCTAGACTCTTTTAAAATGCACTACATGGCAATACCAGCCATTAAAAAGAGGCGTGTGTCTGTGCAGTGAAATCTTCATTAGGACCATATCTTATTTTTAAAAGTCCTGAAGGAAACATTTAAAATTTGCACCTGCAGATGTCACTTAAGTGTTTCCTGTACACATTCGGTGATCAGAGGAAGATCACAAATGAAATGGATGACTGTGTCTAACTGGGAATTCTCTTTGATCTACAATCAATCTCTACCATATGAGCTGGGGTTTTTGTTGAGGGGAAAATTGAGAGGGATGGCAACCTCATTTCCCAAGTTTACCACAAAGTTCAAGCGTCCATAACCTGTGGTCAGTGCCTTCTTGTATGCTCTCGTTATGCCTGCCCGCTCTCCTCTGCCAGTGCTTGTTTCTTCTTTTTTGTATTACTCTGTACTCTTTCAGGGATATAGTGACCTTGCAGGGCCATGGAAGTACTTATATTTTGAGACCTTTGAAACTAAAGGTGGCAGCCTCACTCATAACTTTCAGATTAACGACTAACCACATACAACATGACGTATTTCCAGACTATAGTACTTGAGCCCATTCCCTTATTCTGTACCTTATGTTATACATTTATCAATTCATGCCAATGTTGCATAGGGGGAGAAAAATTTATAAAAGGGGAAAAAAAACAGAAATATGAAGGGTTTTTTTAAGTTGTCTGCACCTACAACAGACCTTGTGAGTTTTGCTATTCAGCATGTACATAGATATTTTTGCATCTTGAAATGTTCAGTGTCAATGCCGGCAGCAGCAGCAGCAGCTCAATTGAAATGGAAAAGTATTCTGAAATCACAAAGTGGCTCTAGCTAGCTGCCTGTGAAAGCACTCAGGCTCATCTGGAGCTGTGGGCCACAGCAGTGGGGAATTCAAACCCCACCTGTAACTCATTATACCAAGGCCCAGCACTATATGCACCATCCACATTTTGATCTTTCTCCATTTCATCTGAAATAAGTTCCATGAAAAAGAGCAACAGATTCAGGGTGTTAGTGTGTACGGCTTACCAGCCGACACAGCTGCCTACACTGACTTCCTTTCCCCCCTATTAGCTAGCCCCTGACTGGGGAAGATTAGAGACAGATTGCAGCTTGGGACTCCAGCCTCTCTGTATTGAGAAAATGACAAGGAGCAATCATCGTCTCTAGTCTTCTGATTTTTTTTTTTTTATGACTGTTTATTTTCCAACTAAAGAAAAGGATTGAGACCATAATTCAGCAGCATGTTTTTGGTTTGCCATTTTTCAGGAGGATCAAAATATGTTGCTAAGTTGGGCTGCAGTTGCAATAATCGTACCTGTACACACACACACACACACACACACACACACACACACACACACACACACACACACAACAAAGATTTGTTTCTGTTATGAACAGGGGAATGTGTCATTCACTATTTAATTCATGGCAAGGAGTTAACAAGCAAATTGAAAGATTAAATATCCTCCTTAATTCTCATTTCATATTTTCCAGCATATTTAATCTCTGTGGAATGGTTGCATTTTACAAATGCATGGATCCCCAAGGCAGAGATTTCAGGTTTGGCTTTTCCTGTCTGATAAATATAATGCTCAAACCTTGGCATTGGTACTGACTGGGCTCGATTCCAGAAAGCCCCAAAATGCTCCAAAAATTTCAAAGTCCATTTGAACCGTAACATTAACATTAACAAGCGAGCTGCTTGCTTGAGTCAGATGGACTGAGTTAAATAAAATGAGCTGTACTAGTATCAATATTATGTAAAGCATTTAATGGGGGTGCTAATAATGCTTTGCTGAATGCTGGTATACAAGAGTCAGATATGCTGTAAGCCAAATTACCTTTTGTGTCTTAGTTGAAAATTGTTCTATGCATCAATAGACAATTTCCCATTAAAATCTTGCTTGTCTTGTGCGTTTTTGTTTCCCTCATCAGCACAGTTAGTCATTTATTGCATCTTTTGCTAGCTAGACATTTTCCTTTGGAAGGCTACTTCTATCTCAGTATAAGTATTCAATTTATTCAGGTTTAATAAGTACTCAGGGTACAAACCAATTTAGTAATACAATCCCTTCCCTGGAAAGATCATTACATAACAATTTAACAAACAATGCTCTCCTAAGCCATAGAGGCGCATTTTATTGTTGTACATAAGCATTCATATTTTGCATTAGTAAATGCAAAGTCATTGATCCCATAATGTATTCTTATCACAGTTGTAAATATTGTCCACATTATTAAAGAAAAACAAACCCACAAGAAAATCCTTGTTTCCTCTTTTCCAGCCTTAAATAACTTAAAGTGATACAACATGAAGTCAGAAACATTTTTTTAAAAATCCCTGAAAAGGTGACTAAGAAGGGAATTTTTGCAAGTCCCTTATTGAGGAACTTACTATTTAACAAAAGTTAATGAGTTAGATAAAGTTTATAAAATTAGATGTTTTTGTCTTAGATGTTTTTAAAGAGCATTACATAGTTTACTTAGAAAATTGCTTTATTGTCTAATTTAGCCGGACTTATTTCTGGACTGTCTTATTTTAAGGCTCTTTTTTTGAGAGTCACTGGATTTAAATGTAAATGAAAAAGCGTTATAAATCAAACACATCAATGCCAGTTTTATTTATATTGCACGTTTCATTACGTGTTAACTCGTGTTTGTGGTTAAAGATAAAAATGATTAAGAGCTATGTAGCTCTACAATGTCTCAATGCAATAAAAACAACAAAACACAATTTTACAAAGAAATGCATATCAGTGACATTTCCCACCAGAGCTGTAAAACAAGGACTTATACATGTTATTTGTAGATGTAAATACATATTATTTGCTGTATTTGCACAGTAGTGATGGCAGGTGGTCAGATGCAGGAGTGTGGTTACCTACAGGAAGGTTTCCACGTGGCTTTCTGACCTTGGGCTCATTTCCTGTTGGCACACCCCTGCTGCACACGGGGGCCCTCTGTGAGATGACTCATGCTTGACCCAAACATATACAGGACATGCCTTGGTAGGCACACATCCTTGCAGTGTATGCACTGATACAATATGCATTTTTTATGCTTAATCATTTATAGTTACAAAGTGGAGCTATTTCAGATGGAGCCAGTTCACAGCAAAGCTTTTAGCAAAAGACTTGTGGCGTTACAGACAGATGGACATTTTGAGCAAAAATACTTCCCACTGGGACAGATTCTTTGACAGCTGTAGTTCTCCTTGGCTTTACATCCTTCTCAATTAGCATCTTATGTTGCCATCTCACTTTGTTTTGCTGATCTAGTGCAGCCTGTCTTACACAAGGCAGGCAAGGCCTCATAAAAGGCTGGTTATGTGCTGTGAAGCATCGCTCTAACCACCACGTATGGCTTCAAACTTTGTCTCTGAATAGTCATTTTAAGTGTTGATCGAGGCTTTAGCATTGAAGGTTCGAAAATGGAAAATTAAAGTTATTCCGATGGGTTCTCAGTTTCTTGGATATGGCGCTGGTGGTGAAATGTGAAACTTGACACAAAGCAAAGGCATGTGTCGCACACGACTTAATGTTGACAAGTGTTTAAAAACCTACCAATAAAACCACTGGGAGAGTCTGGGCTCTAACTGAGAGCATTTCCTGTGGAGAACTGACACCACAGATAGTGTAAAAGCCGAACCCAGTCGAAACCAAAACACTGCAGCTTAGCTGACTGATCCTGCGTCTGTTTAAAATCAGTTGTGGATGAGAGGAGACATGAGTGCTGGAAGTCAAAGATGTATTTAAGATTTTATGCTGCTTGTTTAACCAGTGTGTGTTTAATTAAACACATTTGGAGAGATCTTGTATTTTTTAAATGTTAAAACATAGTCTTTATGTGCAGGAAACCTCTGCTCCTTGATTTATTTGAGCTATTATAGCTGTGGTATAATCACAAGCATTTTAACTAGTGTATTTTCAACATTAGTAATAATTTTACAACTGGATAAAAATGTGTGACCTCAAAACTGCAAACTTAAGTTGAGTGTTCTTACATCTTTCTTACCATTTTAATTTTTGCTAATTTGTGCTAAGCACCTGGTCAGTACTCTGAATGTGCTGACACTCGCTCTTGCTGAAATCAAAATGAAACAAACATGCCAGTGTTCCTGCCAGACACCTTGTTTGAACTTCTTTCGTGGGCAGGTTAGAGTCTGAATGAACTCCCTGTGGAGTTGCCACAAGGAGAGTTGAGCTCGGCAAGGCCAGGTGATCTTACCTGCTGACAGATGATAGCTGCATTGTTCTCCCTGACTCCTCTGTTTGAAAAGTCCTCTGGATTCAGTCACAAATGCCCCCACTGCTTTGATACAGTTGCCTGGATACCAAGTCCACCTGGACTAGCATATGGTCACAGCATGCTGCTCTTCATGTGAGACAACTGCTCAGCCAAAACAGTCTTTTCCTCTGTCTATCGTTCCCTCCCTCCTCCTGTGTTTCTTTCTACCTTCCTATTGATATCTTACTTTTTTTCTCTCTCTCACTTCTCCTGTGATATAATATGTAGAAATTATACAGCATCAACAAAGTTGCAAAGGTATATAGCATTGAGGTTTGATACTGTTATACTTTAAACTGTTTCTGAGGTCTTAATTCTGTCGCTGATGAATTTGGCCTGCGTGCCTGCAGCTCTAATCACTTCTGCAGACGGGCTGAGAATAGACATCTGCTTGACTCACCCTTCTTTTGAATACAGCCTGTGAAAGTTACAGTGACAGGTGGAGAGGTAACCGTACAGAGTAATTATATACCAGATGATGGATGGGTCATAGCCAGTGACTGACAGGACGGATATGGACTAAAGCTGCATTGCTCGGCCCCGTGGAGACCAGCTTAAAGTCGTACAGAACCAGGCAACTGAGATGAAAATTAATAGATCTTCTACAGACTGTCTGAGATGACATGGAGCAAACCGAGACAGTGCAGGCCCCAAAGGGAGTTTCATTGTAGAACAATAAGCTGCTAGTTGCACTGGAATGCATATCAGTTCCCTGACTGAGTCACTGATAGAGATAACGTGTTGTGCATCCTCATAGCACAGTGTGTTATTTAAGTTACTTGTACTGTAATACATTTCATAGTATGTAATACAAAATCTGTTTTCTGTTCTAGTCTTTTAAAAGCTAGTGAAAAGCCATTTTTTGGGACAAGGTACCTCTAGAGACCTTTATTTTTTTTTAAGCAGACACACTCTTTCATATTAACTTCTAGGACAGTGTTTAGTCATTCTTAACTTTGGACTGCTGACCTGAATTTATTTTTGTGATTCTTTTTAGAGCAATTGCTTGTTTTTCACCTGTTTTGACTGAGACTTTTACTAAATGTTGGGAAAAAAAACTTGTATTTGTAATAGAGATGGCACGATACCACTTTTTTATGTCCGATACCGATACCGATATCATAAATTTGGATATCTGCCGATACCGATATGAATCCGATATAGTGTTTTTTAATCAACAAAACTGTTTTTTAAAATATCTTGCTGCATTTTGCAAGTCTGCAAGTTCATACTCAAGTTTAAAACAACAACTACACTAAAGCTATTCTGTTATACCTGTATACAAAAAAAATATTTCATAGTTCAGCAATACTGATCAATCTAATAAACTTAAACCTACACCATCCTCACTATTCTGGTATTTTAAAGAGTACTTAGCATAAATATTAAGCAACCTAACTAATAGGGTTCCAACTCCCAGCAACAACAAAAATAAATAAATAAAAAATAGGGAACCACCCCTCACGCTCCACCTCATGATGCTTAATCGACGTAATCAACCTTAATTTGATGAAGTGTGAAAAAAATGCACAGAAATCAATTATTTTTCAAGAAATATTAAATAGATTCAGCATCTTTCTTCAACAAAATTGCAGACAGCACAGATGGTACCATCCCAAAGTAAAAAGTACTATAGCTTACTAGGGTATATATATTAGACTTAATAGTCACTATATACAGTAATTGACTTCTATTCATTTTACATCAAATTAAAACTTTGGCTGTCAGATAATTATTTATTAAAAGCTCGACATTTTAAATGAGAGTAAGAAAGAAAAGTATGTCTTTGTGCCCCCTTTTCCCTGTTCATGCCCTATCGGCCCCCCTGGCTAAACTTTGCTAGATCCGCCCCTGCACAGTTACGTCAGCTACATAGAAAAAGATCCTCGAGTAGAAAGTAATATTAAATAAATTGTAACAACAGCTGATCAAGCTTAAACGTGCTGCTGTTGTTCAGCCGCTGGTTTCCTCTTTCTGGTGCAAAGTGGGGCAAAAACAAACAAGAGAGACGGACTCGCGACAGAAAAGCCGATCAGCTGATCATTAAGCAGTTTCATGATTGAAGTAGCAGCCGGAGAGCGAGAGGCAGTCGCTTGTTAAGCTTAACGCAGGAATGCTTTACAAACATTCAGAGATGGACTTACACACTTGCTTTACTTCTCTCGGGGATAACTTTGTCGGAGATGAAATGCCAGGTTGCTAGCGAAGCTCCACATGCTATCCAGACCACCGACAGGTCCCGCATGCCACAGCCGCTCTATCATGTGATGCATACTGCTCCGACGTGCTAACGTTCTGAGGTGAGTTACGGCGTGTTGCAAGTTTTGTGAGGTGCTTTCGTGATATTTAATGGATCGGATTACATTTTTTATTTTTCTCCGATATCCGATCCAGTAATTTAGGTCAGTATCGGACCGATACCGATACGTAATATCGGATCGGTCCATCTCTAATTTGTAATCAGATAGTCATTTTATCAAAATCATTGTCTCTCTTAGTCATTCATTAGTTTTCTCCTTCTCGTCTGATATTGTGGTATGGTGACAGCATGCTAAGCATGGGTGATCCACATTTACTTCTCTAAAGCAAGTTTCTGAGTATTCTGTAACTGCTCTTGTGTTGACCCCCAGCTGAACATACCAACCTTATTTTTATAGATTTTTTGCCAATAGATCAAACTGATTAATGGTTAAATAAAATATTATTTTTATACTTCCAAGTTTGTTGCAATCAGTTAGATTAATCTGCCCAAACATGCGTTGAATGAGTGATTGTTCAAACAAGTTTGGGAAATATTATGTGTATTTAGCTAATCAACTGATAAGTATAATGTTCTAACTCCCAAGGTGACATGATCAAGTGTGCAACAAACTAAGTTGCGACAAATATGTTTTCATAAAAAGAAAATCAGCATTTATGAGCCAAAATGCCGTTTTGCTGATTGCAGCAGTAGTGATCAAAGGCTCCAACAAGTTGGCTAGGTTCCCGAGTCCAAAATTATTTCATAAAACCCCAAAAAGTCAATGAGTTTCAAATTGATGCCAGGATACTCTGAATCAGATGAAGTAATCCAACAGCACCTCCTCAAGTAAATAAATAAAATAAGAAGACATATGGTTAAAAACCTACATTAATAAGCAAAATATTAATGATCCACTGATGGCACCAACGTGCTCTAGGTACAAACATAAAGCTTTGTTTGAAAAATCAGGATACTGTCTCGAGGCACTATGTCACATTTAAAAACGTTTCACCACAGTAGCTTTCATTGACTCCAATTGAGGATAAAAAGAAAAATTAAAAATATGTTGAAAAAAAAAGATTTAAAAAATGGGTGCCAGCTTTATTTCCCGACTGAAGCTCTAGCAAATTATCTATGAAAAATTCCTCTTTGAAGCCTTTAGACTATATCATTGCTTAGAATAAAATATCTGCATACACCTAGAAACCTGAGTTAAGTGTGCCCGATATACTGAAAGGAACCCAGAGAGCAATAAGGTGTTTTTGCTTATTGTAGAATCTTGTAGAATTGTTGAGAAATGACTGTTCTTCCTCTTTGGCTGCTTTTCCATAAGTTTTGATTGGCTTTAATGGACAACGCAAATCTAAGATACATCTGGTGAACTTCTGTGATGTTGATCTGTGCCAGTTTTTAGGGGAATGAAGTTAGATTTATGACACAATCTAGGAAAAACCATGAGTACCTAAAAATCTACCGTGTGACAGTATATACAGTATGTAATATGTATAACCTGCCATAAATATGTTTGGTCTCTACTGCTTGATTTTCTTGTAACATATCTTTCTTTCTTTCTTTTACTATATGTAAGGATTAGTCTAAGAGATTGTTTCATCCATGTCAAAATGACCAAATTTGAAGACATCTAGTTTAGAAACCAGTAAGCAATTCCTTGCTGTAAAGGACAGTTTCTTCTTTCTTCTTCTTTTTTCTCTTATTACTTTATTTTGAACTGCAGTTTTATCTCACTGTTTCTACAAAAACATCCCAACATTTTTCTCCGGGTGGTTGCGGCTCATGAGCCACATGAATAAAACATGACTTGGGTGCATCGTTTAGCAGATTCCACATCAAATCTTGTTGGGCTCAGCTTGAATAATGCAGATAGGTCTCATCGAAAAGGTCATTGGATATTACCTTTCATTTTGAGCTTTAATGTGTTTTCTCCAAACAGGTGGTATCTATTGAAAACAATGTACAGTCAGCAGGCTTCTCCAGAATCACTCAGGTAGAACCGAATAAAGAGATGTAGAATCTCTCACAGTTACAGGCGGCAAGTTAGTTTCACTGGTATCATTAAGAAAAACTAAAATAAAATGACTAAAACACAAATGGGAAAGGGAGCTACATTTGAATATTACAGCTACATCTTCAACATTTTAATATTCCTTTAATTGCAAATCATACAACTAATGATAACAAATTGAGTTTTTGTTGTATTTAGAAGTCTTCAGGCTGTCTTTGGTTTGCCCCAAGCCACAGATCTCATCATTGGTAATTCCTGCTGATGCTGTCCTAAAGTGATTATGTTAAGTCTAAATAATTTTTGTCACCCTTATTTATTTCGGCTAATGTGTCCCAATTTGCCATGCCACCTTCATGAGCCTCGCCCATATTGCACTAAATTAAACAATCATTTCTAGAATCATAACGGGCTACAATTAGTTAATTAAACAAGCAAGAGCAATTAGGAGGTGAGGCAAACAATGCATCATGACAGGAAACAGCCAAGGGAGTTCTTCCCCTGTCAACATTGATTAATTCAGCTGAACATTGAACTTATTTGTCCCAGTGAGAACAGCGCTTTTGACAGCTCACATGTCACTTAGAATTTGCCTCACATCCAGCCACAGATGATACATTATAATATTGATACATTCTCCGGATGGTGCAAAGAGGCATTTTCTTTAAGTAGTGGTTTCTGGTCAAATGGAAATGCCCCATGTAGTCTCTTTTACCAGCTGCTCAGTGGTAGTCAGAGACTTCCAGCATCCTCAGCAGCAGGTGTTTGACAGGTAATTTGCTGCTAATTTATTTGCTGCTTTATATCATGTGGCAGTCGGGGGCAACAGTAGATCTTGGGTCATAGTTCAACCTGGACATCCTGTAAAAGTGTCACCGAAGAAGATTGGCTTGACGATCTCCTCTGAGATGGATGGAGTAGCTGGAGGGAAATGAGAGAGTTAGATGAAGAGAGGGAGACTGAGTAAGGAAAGAAACTGTAGACAAAGGGGCAGAAAGAGAGACAGATAAGAGCACCAGAGTGGAAAGATTGCCCATGGGTAAATTCACGCCAGCCGAAGGCTTCCAGACAAAGCGTCAGAGGTTGGTGGAAATGTGTAAAAAAATGCATTTGTAGCTTCAGCTTTGGGTAGCAGTGAACTAGATTTTACTGACAGCAATTTCCATTTCCAGGTTTAGGAGAGCACAAACACAGCACCTACACTCGGCTGGCATAGAAATCCTTCAAATGCAGCATTTTTGGCAAAGAGATGACTGTGGGGGAAAAAACAGCTTTTCAGTTATCATGTGTCTAATTATGAAAATTTCTAGTACTCCAGATTAACATTACTTTATTTTTATATATTAATCTTTAGTTACGTTCCAAATATCAAATTATTCTGTTTACAAAAAACTAATAGAAGTATTTTAGTTTGAACAATTTCAGCTGAGTATCAGAGACTGGGCCGCTGTAGTTTGCTTCTTCAGCCACATAACAGCCTTTCTATTGATCTTTTTTTTGACTAATGCTGATTGATCTTGCTTCTAGATCTATACCCTCTCTCTGCTCAGATGGCTGGAATCTTGTCAGCTGCCTGTTTCCCCTCCATTGGGTTGTCCTGTCAGCTTTTACACAACCTTTGCCACCAGAATTATCTTTGCCTCTCCCCTTCAGTATTCATTTCTACCTTTCACACCCCATAATACCAAACAGGATGGGATTTCTGGTTAATGGCCAGTACAGTGGCTGTCCCAACCAATTAGAGTATGATAGAATTTTTGTTCGAGCAGGCAGACCTAGAGAGTTTATCAAATCAGAGTAATCTCTTTGAAGCTCAGCCAAAGAAGTTTCTTTAGCATGACGTAAAACTGGGTATGTAGGGTAGGTGATGAGTGGAGGTGTGGCCACAAAACTGCTGTGTGTGATGGGATATGGTGGTATGCTGGCCACAGTTCAGTTGTGTGTATCTCAGATGCCTCAGGACTTTGTAGTAGACCTCTGCATTGCCAGTTTCACTGTCTGGGAGGATTTTGTAATGTAAGGCTCTGTAAATGTCAGAATAATTGACAACCACGGTCCTAGTCTCGCTGTCCACCTGACGTGCTGCCTTTGGAAACAGTGGACTTTTCAATTGAAAAGTGCTCAGACAGCACTGTAGACCCAGCTCTCATTACCAGTGATGATCCTTCACACAAAATTTGAAAAAGAGGTTTCTGTTTTTGTTTGTGCAAGTTTGAGATCCATGGTGAAATTCTAAAACTCACAGTACACGCGCTCATAACAGGACTTCCAGGGAGCAAGCTAAGTATTATAGTTTTGCTGAATATGATCTGCACAGGCACATGAAGATGACCATGAAATTGAGACTCGCCAAGATCGAGAGATTTTGATTATTCATGGGATTCTTCCCAAAACTTTTTGATCACACTTAAGTAATATGTTTTGCATTTGTTTACATTCAAGTGACAAAGCCATAGTAATTATTTTACTGTCACATAATTATTATAATTTTCTTTTTCTATAATTTTAAATACAATAACATGATTGGGAGATTAGACAGTGAAGACACAAAGCCTTTACCCAGACCCTAAATAGGTTATTTTTTCCAACATTAACAGGTGAAGTCCTTTAACCGGAACAATGAGAACATTTTTTTTGAAATAACCTAAATCAAAGCAGTGCCAGATAAGAAAGGTGTTCTTTTTTTTTTTTTTTTTTTTTGCAAAGGTAATTAGTTACTATTTTGGAAAGCAAATAGGATTTAGGTTATTCCACCTTTTACAACTGATTTTGCTTAGCTCTGTTCTTGTGGTGGCTGGTGTAAAAGACTCAGGTCAGGACTAATTATATGTACGTGCCCGCTGTGTGTACAGGCTGTTACATTCATTTCTTCTTTTAGCATTTCCTTTTTGTGATACTTGCTATAAAGGAGCTCACAAATGGCCCAGGTTAAAAGCGACAACTAAAAACAAATGCCGGGCCTATAATTTTCTTCCAGAAGGAGTTGAAACACCAATGGATAGTGACTGAAATTCCCTTTAAAAAACATGAAAGACAGGAAATATTAGATGCTCTCCTGCTGGGCTGTAAACCATGCCCTACAGTAGATGTTGCTTCTGAAAATGAACCAACAGCCACAACCCTGATCACATGCTATTTTAGTCAGCTCAAAAATCTGTGAGTGTTTTTCCAAGTATGGATGCAGCCGCACAGTTGCCAACAGATGTGCATGAGCCAGTACTTGTGAACCATGTTTACACTTAAAATTGACTGGGATCAAAGGTGGAAGAGGACTGCATTCCCAAAGCAAATGCTTATGTCTGAAATAACATTAATGCCATACATTTTATTCTAAAACAATACTTTTAGCCATGAACCTCTAACAGATGATGATAGAAAGTGGAGCTCTTTTTCTTTTGGTAGAGCGGCAGTTGTGTAGTGGGGGAGAAATGATTTTGGCCCAATCTCGCTTCATCAGCACTGTGATTCTTTTCACTTTCATGTTTCCATAGATTTTCCATGAGAGCACTTTCATTTGTTTCACAGAAATATGGTTACATGAAACTACAGTTATGATCAATGGCTTTCACTTGATTTGCCAGATGAAATAAAGAGCGCAGGGATGTCACATTACCAGAAATTCTGCAGGCTGCACAAATACCTTAAAATTACATTTTCTTCAACACCCAATTCCAAGCTATGGGTAAAAAAAATCCCCCTAAAATCATCAAGTTAAACATATTTATTTAAAAAAATTAACATTTTATAATTTCGTTGTACATGTAGAATGATAATAAAAGCCTATTCTATATTGCTATTCTATAATAATGTCACACTGTTAGGCATTATTAAGGTATTAGTAAGTCCTTTATTCATCATTTATTACACTTTATTCTGCCTTAGGATGTAAATTGCTTATTATTGATTAGTAAGCGCGTTCATGTATCATTTATATAGACTAGTCGGTTAGTTTCTTTTTCCTCGTTTAGTCGAATAACAAATTAGTTACCAGAAATTTTCTTTGTAGCTTTTCTTAAGTAGATTTACTACAATGTTGAGGCACATTGTCCTCCTATTGCAACTTCTACAAATTCATGGAAATCCAGTTTTCCCTCACCGATACATTCAAATCCCGTTCAAAAGTAGCTGATTGGTGTCTTAGTTGTAATACTGTTAGATGATAAAGATAGTAATCTGATCATTTTTCTCACTACTGTATGTGTACATTTACTGGTTAGCCAAAATGGTTAAATTGATTTTATTTATAATATCAAATGCATCAAACAACTGGTGCTTATACATGAAGTGTGCACGTTAATACACACTAAATAGTAAATGATTAGATATATGCGTAACCCTACAGTGTACACTTTCTCATGTTCATGCACTCATATTGAAAGCTAGACGGTGAATAGTGATCTGCCATTCTGTTTTCGTGCGCTGTGTATTTTAAAGTCTCAGGCAGAAGGCAGAAATTTTAGCTTGATATTGTGCAGCGTGCTTCTCCAATCAGGACCTTTGTCTTGCGTTTCTGGATCACAGCTACCAGCTGTTAAGCGCTTTCGCTTGAACTGTAGTCATTTCCTGCCAAAGTTGAAGAAGAACAGCAAGTGAAAGGTTCACTCTGACCCAAGAGAAAGAAGGAATGCTCAGTTCAAGGGTTCAGTGGCTGAAGTTTCTTTTCAGGTACTTAAACAGTAAACTGATATGTCGAAGAAATATAGTTACTCTGAAATAATCTATAGTGCTTTGGCCCTTTCATCAAATGTGCTGCATGTAATATATGTCAAGCATAAGTTTTTTTTTCTTGTTTAGGAAATATAGTATTTTGAAATTGAAAGTTGAGATGAGTAACTGCATCGACTTGCTTTTAATATTAAATTGTAGTGTTTGTTCTGGCAACAGGTTTGATTGTGCTATTTTTTTATTATTAAGCATTTTGCTTGTACTTGTATCGTTAGACAGAAAATAAGAAGCACTTCAGTGTAACGCAATCCACTACATCCACAAAATACAGGTTTAGCAAAGATTTAAATTCATTCCCTGTGACAGCGGCGATCAAGATCTATTATATTACATCGTGTGTAGTCACAGTCTATTTTTGCATCTTATTGCTTATAACTTTTGTGAAACTGAGAATATGTCACAATATTTGATACAGAAGATATTGTTGTAAATTGTATTAGATGCTAACAAAAACCTTCTTTTATATTCCTTTCAGTGTTTAAAAAATGGTTTTGATTCACCAAAAATGATGAAAGAAGCCCGTCACTGACATACTGCATAGTGTTTGTTACTAAAACCCCTTATTAACCCTTTAAGACCTACCATAGAACCAAGGCTGCCAGAGCTTACTTTATATTCTTACATGCTGTAGTGCCATTTTTGGGAGCATTTCAAGTTGCTATACATCAATACAACTGTTATAGCCCATATTTTAATAATATGTATGCATTAAGTCCATAGTAACTACATAAATTGCAAAAGTGCAATAAACTACAAAAAAATTGAAAATTGTTTTTCTGTTTTTGTTTTTTTTTTTACAAATTTAAGAGGTTTATCCCTCAAAACTTTAAATACAAAAGAGTTGCAAAAAAATAGTTTACAACAACAGGAAATTTATTTTGAGTGTCTTCATAGTTTTATTTTTGAGATACACCAATTTTTATATACTGCAGGAAAAACGAAAAACAATCCTATGATGCAAATTTGCAAAGAAAAAAGCATGTGCATCAAAATAAACTATTTTAAGCAGTGCAATTTCTAAGCATCCCAGCAACAATAAGCTTTTAAGGCCTACAAGTAAAAAACTACATTTTCTGCAGAAATGACATCACTTCCGGTTTCGGGCAGGTAATGGCGGACATGCGATCGTTAGCGCTGATGTCTGTTTCAATGTGGGAAGTGTTACGAACAGCTGATCGGATCGGCAAAGCGTGTTTCTGGAATATTATGTTTTTGTTCCTCCGGTTTCATATGCAAAAAAAAAATATTGCGCTAGCTTACGCAGTTCCGGTTCTACAGGGATAACGGAGCGTGCCCGCTCCAACCGGCTTTAAAGGGTTAAGAAGGGTTAGCACAATATTTTGTTTTAATTTCAATTAAATTTTAATTTCAGTTTAAATGTGCACGTTTAAGAAAGGGTAAGAATGTTGAAGAAACTCTACTATATACTACTATAATTATTCAATGCAAAATATGGAGTCTTTATCAGTCTACATCCAAGTAAGAAGATGGTAAAAATCATGCTACTTCTGTGTTGGTATTGCTTAAATATTTTTAGTGTTTAGTGTCAGAAATTAAATAAGGACTATGAATAAAGCTACCCTTCAAATAATATAATCATGGCAACACTTTTTTTGTTTTACAAAATTAAGGCTCAAAACCCAGGGGGTCTTAAAATTTTCAGTAGTCTCATGCAAGTTTGTCAAACAATCAGCTCTAATCTGTTGATTTGGGTTTTTGTTTTTTGTTTTTTACATGAATTTTTACAGTATTTTCCAGGTTCCATGTTATTTTATTGTCCCTGAGCTTATAATATACCTATTTAAAGTTAATCTTTTCCACTTTTAAAGGGCTCCAGTGCCACATTTTGGCACATGAGTGGTCAGTGGTGGACTACATCATTTCAATACTCACTCCACAGTTTGAGTCACAGACGTGAAAGATTTTTATATGTATTTTCTTTTTATTATTATTAATTTAAAGTAAGTTGTATTTACATTAAAATGACTTGGTTAGGGCTAGGGTGTACTGTAAAAACAACTCAGTTAAGTTCAGACAAGAAAAACTTCTTGATTACACTGAGAAAAGGATCAACCTTTAGGTTAAAATACAACAGTTGCCATTTCTTTTCAGTCTCTGTTTTACTGGTTGCCAGAGTAATGTGTCTCTTCAGATGTGTACTTTCCACTGAAATACACTTTTAGAGTTTTAAAAGGGCAAAACGTGACATTTGTGTCCATCAACACAAAAACATAGACTGTTTTTTGTTAGTATTTCACATTTCATTCACCTTTAGAGTGTTTTCGTTAAAAGTTAGTATTAAATATGATTAGTTATTACTAATAAAAGAATATCTGATAAAAGAGTAAGATAAGATAAGATAAGATAAGATAAGATAAGCTTTATTAGTCCCACACGTGGGAAATTTGTTTTGTCACAGCAGGAAGTGGACAGTGCAAAAGTTATGACGCAAAAATTAGAATACAATAAGAATAAATACAGTACACAGCTGTACAGAATAGAATAAAATAATATACTATATACAGTAGAATAAAATAGAATAAAAATATACAATAAGATAAAAATAGAATACGAATGCTATATACAACTGAGTAAAAATACAACGATGCCAGAAAAGATTATTGCACTTAGTGTTATTGCACATGTGTGGATGTGTGTGTTTGTTCAGTTAAAGTCTTTGTTGTGGAGTCTGACAGCAGTGGGGAGGAAAGACCTGCGAAATCTCTCCGTCCCACACCGTGGGTGCCGCAGTCTCCCACTGAAGGAGCTGCTCAGTGCTGTCACAGTCTGCTGCATGGGGTGGGAGACGTTGTCCAACAGGGATGACAGCTTAGCCGCCATTCTCCTGTCACTCACCACCTCCACTGGGTCCAGAGGGCATCCTAGAACAGAGCTGGCCCTTCGGATCACCCTGTTCAGTCTCTTCCTGTCCCCAGCAGAGATGCTGCCGCCCCAGCAGACCACACCATAAAAGATAGCAGAAGCCACCACAGAGTCATAGAAGGTCTTCAGGAGTGGGCCCTCCACCCCAAACGACCTGAGTCTCCGCAGCAGGTACAGCCTGCTCTGCCCTTTCCTGTAGAGGGCGTCTGAGTTATGAGTCCAGTCCAGTCTGTTGTTCAGATGAACACCAAGGTACCTGTAGCTGTCCACAGCCTCAATGCAAAGCAAACAAGATTAATCATCTGGCCAAGCATTCAGTGTCTATGAAACCTGAACCTATAGAATTATCTCCAGAATTAGGAATGTTGGTCACTGGTTGCTAGGTAACCAGTCATTTTGTTGGACCTGTATCTCTGACAGGTTTGCTATGAGACCAATCAGAGCTCTGGTTAGCTGCGTAAGAAGCATTTCCACTTACATCCTACCTGAAAGTACATGATCTGTCCCAAATAATTGCCTCTGAAAAGAATCAGACAGGGGAAGAGAAAGTAAAAAGACAAAGGAATGACACATCCAGAGAAGAAGGCGAAAGGGGAAAAAAGGAAAAATCTGAGTGCACAGTCACATGCAATACAAGAATAACGCAATGCGCTGCAATGAATATTTTAAAACTCTTACATGTGCAATAGACTACTTGCACTAGGGCATGTGACGTATTTCCGTTTCCAAATAGTACCGCTTGTGCGTTTCCGGTACGTTTGCTTATCTATCGGTAGCTATGCTAATGTCGCTTCAGAATGAGTATAAAAAGGAAAGTATTTAAAACAGAACATTTTCAAAAACAGGAGAAGAAATACTCCGAGCATTGCTGTGTCCCACTTTGTTCAGCTTCAGCCAAATTTAACGGCATACTAAGTTTTCATGCCTTTCCGACCCATTCCGACTTGAGAAGACAATGGCTGTTAAACATACGCCGGGATCATTTCACGATTACCTCTCACACCAGGGTCTGCTGCAGACACTTTGCCAGTGATCAACTCATAGAGCCAACAACCCTCGATGGTCGAAGGAGGCTTATTAAAGGTGCTGTACCAACACTTTTTGAGTGGAATGGCTATAAAGTTGAACCACCGCGGCGTAGTGTTTGGGAGAGAACGGAGCGACGCCCTGAACTAGTTCCTCCTGACGATCAAGAAGAGCACAGTCTTACAAGAGATCATGACTACTGCTCAGTCCCTGAGCCGTCTGCATTGGACATATCTGCATCAGCTGCAGAAGACCTGTCCAAAGACGTGGAGACTCTGAGGAAGGAAATACAGGAGTTACGTGTCCAGCGAGAATTTGGGTTACAGCGTTTTGCTGGCTCCGACAGTGACATCCGATTCTACACCAGGTACACCTAAGTTCTATTCAAGCTAACTGTTTAAAATATACCAAGGTCACCATCAGTTAAATTTCGAAAGTTTTTCCAGTCTTAATGAAAACAAAATAGATATTTACTTTTTCTCTGCTGATTGTATGTTTTATGTAGATGCTTTAGTATTTAAACGATATCCTAATGCTACAGGTAAAATACAACACCAAATACTCTTAATCAGACTATATTATACAGCATACCATTAGCATATTTGTCACAGTTCACATTATTTTTATGTCAGTGTGTAATGTTAATTAATGATTGACACGATGTATGTCTCTCTCGTGAATAGATTTCCAAGCTATGATCATTTGATGGCATTCTGGGTTTTGATTGAGCCTTGCATCTATAAAATGATCCGGGTTTCAAGAGCCAAGTCAGCTGCCAATCGGAACGAAGAAGTGTTGACACCTGCACGCACATCAACAGTAGGTTATGTGTTTGTTGGTAGTTAGAACTAGAGGTGTAATGTTATTGTATTTATGTACAATAACATTACATTATGTACAGTAGCATACATACACAGGTGTATGTATGCTAGACTCAGTATCCTTTACATACATACACCTGTGCACTACAGCACCTCATTGTTTACCCCATGGTACAGTATGGTATGCCTAACCATTACAAAACATTTAGCCAAGAAAAGAATAATTTTACTAGTTCATAGCTTAAGGAGTAACATTTTCCCTTTTGTTTTCACCTTCCAGAGGCAGCTGCTACAGCCAATTGACGAGTTTTTTCTTTTCCTGGTTTTCCTGTCAGTTGGTTTGAAGGAGAGGGACCTGGCACACCAATTTAACATACACCAGTCCACAGTGAGCCGCATTATTGCAACATGGACAAATTTTCTTGCCACTGCACTGGGGTCTCAGTGCATCTGGCTTACACGTGAAGAAGTGCAAGCTTACCTCCCTGAGGAATTCAAAGATTTCTCAGACACCCAGATGATCCTTGACTGTACAGAGCTGAGGTGTCAGACACCATCCTCACCACTTCTCCAAAGTGAAATGTACTCTTCGTACAAATCCCACTGTACGATGAAAGCCCTGGTTGGCATAGCTCCACATGGTCCAGTGACATTCATCTCTAATCTGTATGCTGGTTCGGTTAGTGACAAGGAACTATTCAAACAATCAGGCATTGCTGAGAAGTTGACTGAAGACATGGCAGTGATGGTAGATAAGGGCTTCCTAATCACTGATTGTTGTAAATGCAAAGTGTACTGCCCACCTTTTCTATCTAAGCAGAAGCAGATGCCAGCATACCAGGTTAAGGAGACGCAGGCCATAGCCAGACTCAGGGTACATGTGGAGCGAGTCATTAGGAGGATCAAACAGAACAAACTTTTTGATAGCATCATTACCATGTCACATGTTTATAATATCAACCAACTGTTTGCAGTGGCATGTATGCTGTCAAATTACCAGAACACAGCATTAGTTAAAAAATGGGTTAAGTGAGACAAGATGGATTTTTCCCAAGACACCAGTGCCAGTAACTTATGGAAAATGACCTGCAGCTGAGGCCACTACAGTTGCATTTCTTCCTTCTCAGCTGACAATACTTGATTACAGAACTGGTACTTGAGTGCCGATAGTTGAGTTTCAGTTATTGATAATTCAAATTCATTGCAAATGTTTAATGTTAATAATACTGTTTAATTATAATACTATATTACTATTCAGATTCAACAAAACTGTTTATCAAAATTATAAAGTAAATCACTAAATCGTTTTAAAATCATAAGTGACATTGAGCTTTTGGAACATCAAAAATACCATTTGTCATTTTCTACAGTTCAGTTGTGTTATTGTCTAAATGTATATCAGTATGCTAGGCATGGAGTTTTAAATACCATGTAAATAAGTTCTACACAAATTCAACGTTTTAATGTGTGTTTTTAAAAATTTAATTGATGCCATTGCTTAAATAACAGTTCATTGATGTCACATAAAGGTAACATGTAACAACAAAATAATTCATGAAATATATTGAAAATAAAACATCAGTTATTTTGTTCCAGCCAGCCTGAAGGATCTGTTTTTCTTTTTGCTATGTTTTCACTGTTCATTTTTTCAAACACAGGTATCTTGGCATATATATGTAAAAAAAGAAATAGTCTGCCTTTTCTCTGATTGCATTGTGCACATCTGTATCCATGTATATTCTTTGCACTAGGTAGTCCTCTTGTGCCCACACAACAAAGTCACACCACTGCATCCCACTGATGAGCAGTTGTCCTTGCACTTGCCAGTAATATGCGTGGCTCTTTTTTAGTTTAGGGGTACCACATTCCATCTGCACATATTTGCAGTCAATAAAGTTTTGTACATTGGGACATTTGAATTCGACGAAGCCAAACTGGGGGTATTCATTGGGGTCAAAAACAACACCATCAGGAGATGCAGCAAGCCAGGGGGCAACGGGGTGAATGACCAGACCACAGGGTGAGTAGTTAACATTCATTAGCCTACTATACTCTGCTGCTATTGCAGGCTCCATCTCAGTTCCTCTCCTCATGTCTGCTGTCTGCCTTGTTCCCTTCAATATACGCTCTGCTAGTGACTCGGCCGAGCTCTGGCCTCTGACGTGACACACCTCCCGAAACCTAGAGGCAGTCACTCTGGGCCTGCGGAGCTGATGCCACTCAGACGAAGAGCTTTGCTCACGTGTAGCTTCCTCTATTTTGTGAGCCATTTCCAGAGTTACAGACAAGCTTTTCAGATGCAGAAGCTCTTCTTCTGAGCACACAAACACACAATCTGATGGCAAGATGTCATACCCCTCCAGAGGCAAGTGCGGTGTTGGTGGTGCATCGCGGTGTAGTGTGATGTACCGGGTTGTCAAAACCGGCTGCTGATATGACAGAACACTGCCCTCCTGCACCAGCCCAAAGGCACTTTCCACAAGGGGCTTGTCAGGTCTCATGTTCATTGTGGTCACAAGTGGCCTGTCCTCAATATTAAATTTTGCATATGCCTCCGTTATTCTGAACAAGCAGGGATCTGGTAACGGACCCACCATGCCTCTGTAGAAGCCACTCCTAAAGAAAACATCAATGACAATAATGTAAGGAAGAAGGTTGTTATACTGAACAACAACTAAACTAAAAACTAAAAGGTGTAAAACAGTGGTGCATAAGTTAGAGACTGGGATGTATATGTACATGACTGAGTTAGCCGTCTTCAGAAAGTGTAATGTTGTATGTAAATTAATACCTATTCTGACACATGTATGTATGAAAAAAATAGCAACATACATTTGTAACACGTGAAACCAAATTTTACAAATGTAATTACCGTACTCCAGTCTGGGCCATCCTATTTGGTACCGGCTTAGTGAAGATCATGGAGTTGATGGGTCCTGGCCTCACACCCTAACAGAAGACACATTTACTATGGATGGTGTTGCTGTTCATATGTAAACATGGACTAATTCAAAAACTTTAACCTCATTTAAATTACCACTGTCCGTGGCTTGTGCCATTGCTGTTCAGATTCCGTGCAGCTATGCACAGGGGGGACAACCGGCACTCTGAGTTGTGAGTAGTGTGCTGTTTGGAAGAGCAATGCCACTGTGTGATTGCACATAACAGCGCCTGCCACACAGGAGCACTGGCTATGTGTCAGTATCACCGGCGATGAATCCAGAAGCTTAATCTAAGAAGAAAGAACGAAAATTAAAAATGTAACATCTTCATGGAAGAGCTGAACAGGAACATAGTTCAGTGTTATGGTTACGCACCCTCCTGAATGCTTAGTGTTTCCTTCTCTCCCTATTAAAACAACTTAACCATCCTTGATAACTGTAATAACTTAGATTGTGTATATTTGCAGTATTAACTTGTTGTCAAATGTTTCTGATCACCCAAACACACGTTGATTTAACTATCTGACTAGTCAAATTAGGAGTGATAAAGCAGGGAGACAAGGAAAACATTCAAGTTGATGGGCCTTTAGGAATGAACTTAACTAATGCTTAAATGAACTGAACCCCACTGAACGGGGATTAACAACTTTACACAGCTTCCTGCCTACACTTAGTCTGTGTGGTGCCTCACTCTTCCTCATTGACCTGAAGCACAGGGCTCTCACACCGACCTCCCCTGACAACCTGTCTTTATTGGACACTGAATAAAGATACAAGTACCATTAGCATTATTTCTGTATTACTCATTTCAGCATGTCTTAAACATATATATTTTACACTTAGCAAGAGTAGCATTAGGTAGTTAACTACCTCCATAGTTAGCCAACTACCTAACGCCATTATAACAGTGTCTAACTACAAAAGTGACATTAGTTAAGAAAACCTCAACTATAGTTTAGGACGACATAAAACACCGTTTAAGAAAACATGTAATGTAGAGAACTGACATCAAATGAAGGACATAGCGGAGTAACGTAGTGTTTGCATTTGACGTTAGCTAGCGTTTCTTTGTCGGTTAATTTACGTTTTCTTACCTTCGTAGTTGTGTATATATGATGCAGCATATAACTTAAATCCTTTATCTAATTTGCTGGCGGGGGTAGTCGTCACTCTGCAAATCCGATGAACATCGGTGATGTTCAATTTTGGGAGCTCTTGTAGGCAGCGAGTGTAGAACGTCGCCATGGTTTAACCGCACCGGAAGCACTGGGGCAGGACTACATAGAACGCGGAAGTGTTAGTGCAAGTAGTCCATTCCCCTGAATGACTCTGATTAAACGTGTAAGATTAGGAATATTAAGAGACATCATGATTTGAAATAGCTGCGGTTAATGGTTTATATGCCACAGGCTATCTTTAAGAGTTTAACCATTTTTTTCTCTGGTGAAACCTCCTGTTACAGGCATGGTCCTTTAAGGGTGAAGCCTGATGGGAAATGTATGCGGGTGTGTGTAGCGGAACTGCCTGTCGGGTGTGTGAGGGTGAGCGGAGAAGGAAAAGAAGAGTAACGGTTAACTACAGAAGAGACGAAGAGAAAGTAAATAAAAGGAATATAATAACTCCCTCGGCAGCCAAAGTTGTATCGGCGATGCCCGCTGTGAGTAAACTGTTTCAGCCCACTGTACGCGGTGTTCGTGCCTTGGAGGAGAAATAAAGGTTCGGTAAAGCAGTTTCCTACGCCTCCCTCGATCTTCTTGCTAGCGGAGTTGACCTGTATAGTAAGCTGTTGCCGGCTGCGAGTCAAGTAACTGCCAGAGGTTTCCTTACTACGGTTCGGGGCCGCGGATCTGGCGCGGTAACACTGGGGGCTCTTTTCCGGGATAAAACTCCGCAAAGCGCCGAGAGAGAGGGAGCGAACTTTCTTTTTCTCTTTTCCCTCGGACGACAGAGAAAATGGCGGCTCCGAGAGATGCTGAAGGGGATGGCATGGGAATGTACTTCAGTAAGAGCAGCAACCCATTTTTGCCAGAAACCCCAGAGAGTGGCACAGCTAATGTGGACCGTGCCACTTATGTAAACAATAGAATCCACAGCAGCAACCCCTTCATCACGGACATAGAGTTAACGCCAGCGGCGAGCATAGCAGCAGTCTATACGACGGAGTTTGAGGCTGCATGGCATCTCACCCCGCCACCTTCAGCTCACACCAACCCTTTCTTAACACCAATAGCGAAGCAGAATGCAGTGTGCAGTGAGTTTAAGCAGTTGCAGTGCTCAGACTGCGGAGGCCCTGGTAACACTGCATCTACACCGCTCACAGTGGGACAGCATGGCTCGCATGATCACCCACCTCGGATTGTTACATCTCGGCCATGCAGCCAGCCATTCACCGCCATGAACTGTACCTGCAGTGTCCCTAGAAAAACGCCGTTTACTGAGCCAGCGAAGCTACACATTATGCCGGGTATACCCCAACCTGCGCAGTACAGCTATGAAATGCCAGCTCAGGGCTATTTTTCCCCAACAACTCGCATGGCAATACCAGCACCAGATGGGGGGTGTGGGCTTTGCAAGCATGACCAGGGTCACAGTTCAAAACAAGCCATGCCAGGGCCACGCGGCTGTTTTCCTGGTGTAGTGCAAGACGGGGGTTTTGCAGATTGTAGTGCTGATGGACAGACGAGGGGCAAGGAGAAAATTCCCACATTACAACCAGACCATTTCGATGGGTCAGGGTCATGGAAAGACTTTCTCTATCAGTTCGAGACCTGTGCACAGGCCAACTGCTGGACGGAGAACACCATGGCTGTCCAACTGAGATTCAGCCTGAGGGGCGCAGCTGGAGCCATAATCCACAAAAACCCCAAATCTGCTCGCTGGAGTTACCAGAGGATTGTGGAGGAGGTGGAGGCTGCCTATGGGCCGTGTTCAGAGCATGCAGCAGCCATTGGCATTGAGCTACGGCAGAGAATCCGGAAACCAGGTGAGGCCCTGCACACCCTCAGAGATGATATATACGAGAAGGTTTCCATTGTGTATGCCAACCGCTCCGAGCTGGAGCAGGACTGCATTGCTGTAGAGATCTTCACTAATGCTTTGGCAGATGCTGAAATGGTCCAGAAATTGTTGGAAGAACAACCACGCACCCTGGCAAGAGCCTATGAAATCGCCCACAGGTTCGAGACAACGAAAAGGGCCGCCAGGGCAGTCACACAGCTTATGCAGCCAGGGCCACGAGTCTCTACAGCACAGGGGACCCGAACAGCTGCATTACGGGAGAGTGTTCATATGCTAAGTTATGAACCACCGGAGAGGGCCCAAAGACCTATCCAGCGTGGGCGCCAAAGCTGGAGCACATCTAACAGGTCAAGCAGGAAGGAGGCTGTTTGCCATAACTGCTCCGGCATAGGACATCTACAGAGGAACTGCCCCTCTCCTCGCTCACCTGCCCAAAAGCCTGTAAAAGCTGCTAGAGGCCCAGCCCCTGACCCAGGCACAGTGTTCCACAACGGAGGCCAAGATGTGATGTGTGTCCAGATAGCAATACAGGGACGGGAAATACGGGCCTTGCTGGATTCTGGTGCACGGCGGAATGTGCTGCCCCTCCACTATTTTAACACCATCCCCGCAGAGTCAAGACCTCAGGTGCAGGCATCCATTGCTCAGACTCTACAAGGCATTGGTCCAGAGGGATTGGCCGTTCTGGGCGAGGTCATCCTGCCTGTACAGGTGGGGAGCGGTGTTGAAAATGTAGACTTTCTTTTGGCCGACATGGCTGAAGGCACTGAAGTTATTCTGGGGCACCCTTTCCTGCAACAATCGTGCGCTTGCTTAGACTACGGCCGCCAAGAGATAACCCTGTTTAATGAAAAGATACCATGTTCTGGCGTGGGCCCTCGACCCCAGGTGCTTGTTGTTAGGGTGGCACGCACTACGGTTTTGGAACCAGGCTGCGAGTATGTGGTCCCCGGGTTTTCCAGCTCCCACTGTGCCGCCCATAGAGACATGATGCTAAGCCCTACAAAGGGCTTTGTGGAGAAGCACCAAGTACTGGTAGCTCACGCAGTTGTGCAACCTAGTAAACCCTCTAGCATCCCAATCAGAGTCTTTAACCCTGGGGCCGCAGCTGTCACCTTAAAGCGTGGTGCCGTGGCAGGGGTTCTTCAGCCCGTGCAGGTCCTGGAGGGGTCGGGGGGTCGCCCACCAAGGGTCCTGGCAGCCCTCGAACTTAATGGTACTCCCCCTGCTTCTGTACCAAGCCATTTGCAGGCCCTTTACGCCGAGAGCAGCCCCGGTTTGACTCACGTTGCCCGCTACGATCTGGCAGGCCTGCTGAGGTCCTACAGTGATGTCTTCTCCACTGGCCCGAATGACCTTGGTCGCACTGGTGTTGTCCAGCATGACATCCTGACCACGCCAGGGCCACCAGTTAAGCACCCGCCGCGCAGGATGGCAGGGGACAAACAAATAGCGGCCGACCAGCAAGTACAGCAGAGCTTGGAGGCTGGGCTAGCTCAACCTAGCAATAGCGGCTGGGCTGCTCCAATTGTGATGGTGAAGAAGAAGGACCAGAGTCCCAGACTATGCGTGGACTATAGACCACTAAATGAGCGAACCCTTAAAGACGCTTATCCCCTGCCACGCATCCAGGACACCCTTGACACGCTTTCTACTGCCAAGTACTTCAGTACACTAGACCTGACTTCAGGGTACTGGCAGGTAGAGATGACCCCCAGAGCCCGAAAAGCAGCTGCATTTTGTACCCGTAAGGGATTGTTCGAGTGGAATGTGATGCCGTTTGGACTGTGCAACGCACCGGCCACATTCCAAAGGCTTATGGACAGAGTCCTGGCTGGGCTGCAGTGGGAGACATGCCTAGTGTACCTAGATGACATCATTGTCCTGGGCCAGGATAGCACCCAGATGCTGGAGCGGCTCGAGCAAGTGTTTATCAGATTGCGTGGAGCCAACCTAAAACTGAAGCCATCTAAATGCTGCCTGTTTCGGGAGCAGGTGGCCTATCTGGGCCATATCATCTCTGCTGGAGGTATTTCCACGGACCCCCAGAAAGTCCAGCAGGTGACGGACTGGCCTGCACCGCGGACCGTCACAGAAGTGCGTCAGTTTGTTGGCTTAGCCTCATACTACCGCCGGTTCGTGGAGGACTTTGCCACAGTGGCTAAACCCCTCCACGAACTCACTAAGAAGTATGCCCGTTTTAACTGGACTGCTGACTGCCAGGGAGCATTCCAGGAATTAAAAAGACGGCTTACGGCAGCCCCTGTCCTGGGTTACCCACTGGACCAGGGTGACTTCTTCCTCGACACTGATGCCAGCAATTGTGGGATTGGAGCGATTCTCTCCCAAGTGCAAGGGGGCGAAGAGCGGGTCTTGGCCTATGGGAGCAGGCGGCTGTCGGCTACCGAACAAAACTATTGTACGACCAGGCGAGAGCTTCTGGCGGTTGTGGCGTTCACTTCCCACTTCAGACAGTACCTGCTGGGTAGGCCGTTCACTGTCCGGACTGACCATAGCAGCCTCCGCTGGCTGACCAGGCTGAGGGAGCCCGAGGGCCAGCTGGCCCGCTGGTTGGAGAAGCTGGCAGAGTATAACTTCCAGGTGCTGCACCGACCTGGGAAAAACCACCAGAATGCGGATGCACTTTCCAGGAGACCCTGCCGCGCTTCATGCCCGTGCACACTCCCAGAGCCCACCATCAACAGCGACCGGTTCGAGCATAAAGGTGTGCAGTGTAACTTAGAGGACTGTGGTACCAGCATGACCCCCCCAGGGCAGCCCCCAGTGGGGGTAGTGGGGCCTGATGGTACCGATGGGAAAAGCCGGGTAGCAGAACCAGAGTGTGCACCCGTAGCAGCAGTGGACTGTTGTTCCAGTAGTAGCCACGACACCTGCCCAAATATCCACCGGGTGGATGAGTCCCATCACACTAGCTTGTTCAGTGGCTGGACCCCAGAACAGCTCTTGGCTAGCCAGAAGAACGATGTGGATATAGGCCCAGTTTGGGAATGGAAGGAAAAAGGGGAAGGTCGGCCCGTCTGGGCCGATGTAGCGGCATGCAGCCCCGCAACCAAAGCCTACTGGGCGCAGTGGAAGAGACTGTACCTAAAAGATGGAGTGCTGGTGAGGAAATTCCACTGTACAGAAAGTAATGTGTTTTTCCCCCAAATCCTTCTGCCTCACGCCTATCGTCACTCCGTAATGCAGCAGATGCACGATGGCCCAGTGGGTGGCCACTTTGGGGCAGAAAGGACCCTGGCACGCTTGAAGAATAGGTACTACTGGTACAACATGAAAGATGATGTGACCCTGTGGTGCCGCACTTGCACCAGTTGTGCTGAAAGGGCGCGGCCCCCAAAAACCCCCCAGGCAGCGATGGGCACGGTACGTGTTGGCGCCCCCATGGAGAGGATTGCAGTCGATCTGATGGGACCGTTGAACGAAACAGAAAGGCATAACCGATTCATATTGGTGGTACAAGACTACTTCAGCAAGTGGGTGGAGGCTTATCCAGTCCCCGATGCACAAGCGCCCACGGTGGCAGGAAAGGTTGTTGCGGAGTGGGTATGTAGATATGGAGCCCCACAGTCTCTGCATAGCGACCAGGGCACCAACTTTGAGTCGGCTGTGTTCCAGGGGATGTGTGAACTGTTCGGAATCAAAAAGACACGCACCACGCCCTTTCATCCACAGTCCGATGGCCAGGTAGAGCGTTTTAATGCTACCCTGCAGAAGGCCTTAGCCACCACCGCGGAGCGCTGCCACTGGGACTGGGATATAATGATCCCCTATGCTGTCATGGCTTATCGGGCAACTAAGCACAGTTCCACAGGATTGACCCCAAACATGATGCTTCTGGGCCGAGAGATAACCGAGCCTATTGACCTGGTCGCGGGTCTGCCGGCCGACGACACCCCCAACTGCACTACACCACAGTATGTGGTGCAACTCAGGGAAAGGCTGGAGCTTTCCCACCAACTGGCACGGGAGGCTCTCGGGAAATCTGTTGAGCGCGCTAAGAAACAGTACGATAAGAATATCTGCCAAGTTCAGTATCCAGTCGGCGCTGCAGTGTGGCATCTGATCAAAGGGACCAAGAGAGTGCGGCACAAGGTTCGCAAGTTTCTGCCTTCCTATGAGGGCCCCTACTTCGTAGTGGGCCTGTTGGATGATTTAGTCTACTGCATTAAAAAGGGGCCCCGAGCAAAGGCTAAAGTGGTTCATCACGACAGACTCAAGCCTTATCACTCAAGAACGCCGCTGGACAACAGCTGGGTCTTCCAAGACTCCGACCAGGCAGCACCCACCGAGGTGCCTCCTCCAGCGCTCGACGAAAGCGATTCTGACATTGATTTCGGCCCCTTCGACTTGTGGGAGACCCCAGCTGGGGCAGATCAACCAGATACTGGTGCTTCCCTGAGAGCTGGCTCTCCGCCACCCGCTCAAGGAGATGGTAGTGGGTTGCCAGCCAGCCCTGTTCAGCCTTACGTGGATGGGGCTGAAGGACCAGAACAGCACCCTTCCTTCAGGTCCACACCCCGTTCCAGACCACAGCGTGTGCGGCGGGCGCCGGACATGTTTGGTGACTGGGTCAGTCACTAGGCTAGTATGTCCTAACTGAGTCGGGGTGTAGGCGGATCGCTGCCCTGCTCAGTAGTTAAAAAAAAAAAAAAAAAAAAATTGTTCATGTTACATATGTTAAGTGATATGACTGTTGTAAATTGAGTTGTTACAGGGGGCTATTCTTACGTGTACTGTTGGGCTTGTTTGTCTTGCTGTTTCCTGGCAACATGGCTGTCGACGGGCTGCAAGTTATTGTTTGAACTGTTTATACTAATGAGGTAAAGCTGGATATAGGGGTAAACGTTCAGCTGTAGTGCCTTAATGTCTTTCTTTATGAATACTGTCTATGTGAAGGGCGGGATATGGACATTGACTTGCACCCTCCTCAAAGTGAACCCTGTACATCCTATGTTTTCTTGTGCTTAAAATATGGACAGTTGTCTACTTCAAGATTGTTCCATCCTAAGGATCGCCATTTTTGGACTGGGGGCACGAATGCTGTATGTTTCCTTGTTAATGGGGGGTTCATGTGCTGGAATGATGTTAAGGGTTTAATTATCATCCAGAGTGGGGGTAGTGTTACAGGCATGGTCCTTTAAGGGTGAAGCCTGATGGGAAATGTATGCGGGTGTGTGTAGCGGAACTGCCTGTCGGGTGTGTGAGGGTGAGCGGAGAAGGAAAAGAAGAGTAACGGTTAACTACAGAAGAGACGAAGAGAAAGTAAATAAAAGGAATATAATAACTCCCTCGGCAGCCAAAGTTGTATCGGCGATGCCCGCTGTGAGTAAACTGTTTCAGCCCACTGTACGCGGTGTTCGTGCCTTGGAGGAGAAATAAAGGTTCGGTAAAGCAGTTTCCTACGCCTCCCTCGATCTTCTTGCTAGCGGAGTTGACCTGTATAGTAAGCTGTTGCCGGCTGCGAGTCAAGTAACTGCCAGAGGTTTCCTTACTACGGTTCGGGGCCGCGGATCTGGCGCGGTAACACTCCTACATAATGACTTGCATAATGTCAAATCAGTGACAACTCCTTATCTAACACGGTTAGATTAGGCAAGGTAAGGCAAGTTTATTTATAGAGCACAATTCAACAACAAGGTGATTCAAAGTGCTTTACAGAGACATTAAAAACAAAAACAAATAAAAAGCACGATTTAAAATTGATTAAAAAAACAGTAGATAAAATCAGAACAGTAGATAAAATCAGTAGTTAAAATGTAAGTTTTGAAATTTAAGCTTAAAAGTGTGTATTTGGTGTTTTATTCAAATGCAGCTGAGAATAGGTGAGTCTTCAACCTGGATTTAAATAAACTGAATGTTTCAGCTGATCTGAGGCTGTAATCTGAGATTAAAGTACATTTAGCCATCTTCACCTATGAGATCTATTTATTTTTTCTGT
>NC_140607.1:26428741-26516241 GCF_057381915.1 Diplotaxodon limnothrissa
AGATTTATAATAGGAATTTGCATATTTCATTAAGGCTTCTTGCTTGTACTCTGTAACTTACATGACAGTTTCAAAAAGCTGCCTATTACACTGACAGGATCCATTGGTTGGTGACTGTTTGGGACATTTTGTATCTTCAGGACTGGAGTTTAATTGAGCTGTGATTGCTCCCACAGAGTACACAGGAATGGCAAGGTCAGGATGCTAATACACACACAAAATTTAGCATATAAAGTGAAACATGAAACAAATTTTCTAAAAATACACTCTTGCTATGATAACCCACAATTAAGGTGTGAATTAAGCCTTAAATACACTTTGCTTTTTGTGTTTCTTGGCTTGTTTTTAAATTCTTGTTGGGCATCCTGTCATGATTCTGCTGTGTGGCAGGCAGGAGAGGACCCAAACGCAAACTCACGGAGACAAAACGTAAACTCAAAAACACAGCTTTAATGCTGGCAAAAGGTGAAACACAAAAACAGTACTAAACTAAACTGGGAAAGCTAAACATAAAGTATACCAGGAAACACGGGGAGAATCACACACAGCATGAGGGAGACTACGACACTGACAAAGAGAAACACAGAGCCTAAATACACAGAGGGATAACGAGGGAATGAGACACAGAAGGGGAGCACAGCTGGGAGTAATCAGGCTGGACGAGACAGACGCAAAACTAGAAACACTCACATGAGGCATGGACCTTCAAAGTAAAACAGGAAACACACTGACTGAGTTCTAAAACACGCAAACTTAACAGCAACTGGGGAGACAGAACATAGGAACCTGAAACATGGTAGAAAACATCAGTGGACATAACATGGAACACAGGGAAGCCATATAACAAAGCCAAAGAGCTAAACCTAAGATAACCATAACTGAGATCCAGGGAAACAAGAAACAGTACATCAAAGGACTCAAAACATAAACCATGATATAAAAGCACAGGATCTCTTCCAAATAAAATAGGAAACATAATGAGACGCAGACATGATAACCAGAACTTGACAACGTAAGACACAGACATGAAACACATGAAGAGCAGGGGAGACTTAACATGGGTTGGAAACACAAGGGGGAACTAATAAGCAAATGAACATAGGAGACCTAAAGAGCTTAACATACTATAAACATCAAAATGAACTAAAACTCAAAACACTGGGTCCTAAGACCCAGGATCGTGACACATCCTTTCAAAACCTAAAGAATGGGCCAACTGCATCTTATACCAAGAGTTCGTGATTGAAGTATGCATGATTTTTCACTTAAGAAATAGGCTGTGTCAGTGAAATACACAGCTGACTGTAAACTTGCCTGCAGCGATTCACCATTGGTCTTGAACCGCTTATTTATCTAGATTTATATTAAATGCAGATGATAACTTTTAACGTTACTTCACATAGTTTTTCTTGTGCTTATGTGTTCCTTAAATGCTGAGGTGATGGACGACACACTACAAACTACTACTAAAGCATTGCTGTTACATCCACTGAATATGTGTGTGTGTGTGTGTGTGTGTCACTGCTAATAAACGACAAGTCAGCCTGAGAAGAGGAGCTAATGTTTACTAAGCCAGCCACTGCTAAATATTCCATCAGAAACTTGACTTTTATCCATCGCTTGCTTTGACATAACCACAGGTTATGTCCAAAATTTAGCTTTCAAAACAAATTTACATTGGGCAGTAATATGTTTGCACACAGTTTTGATTTTATCAGCAGTCAACTGATGAGCTGCTGAACACACGTACACACACACAAAGATGGGCTCAGCCTGCAGTTCACTGAGCACAGTGCACACAGATTTCAGACATTTTTTAGGTGGTTTCAAAATTAGATGTCTTTGCAAATTGCCATTTATTGTATAAGGGAGAAGGGTTGCAGGGGAAGGTCACTGATGCTGCTATGTTTTGTGTTGCTGAGTAAAATTTGTCAGCCCTTGGGGCCCCCTAATAATTTGGGGCAGCGGTTGGCTATCCTGCCTGTTCGTCTTTGTTGGGTCTCAGGTAGCACACCTACTAAGTGTAAAGTAGATCAGATAAATACAAACACATTCAGAGAGAGCAATGTAAGAGACTCAGCTGTAATTAGTGGACAGCAGGATCTGATATAACACTCAGATCCTAGCAGAGATCTTAGCAGGGCAGCCTGGTGCTGGAATAGTTAGCACAGGAGCGCCTCACAGGCAGGATGTGCAGACCTCTCTGTGCTTGTTCTTCCTGTGCTTGTCTCTGGCTTCCTCCCACAGTGGAAAAAAAACATGTGAGGTAGATAAGGTGCTTTAAGTGTAGAGAGAGAGCGAGAGAGCACAAGATCCGTGCCCCTAAGACAATCCAGCACATAACAGCAGGGTGCAAGATGCTAGCAGGCAGGGCATACATGGAATGCCATAACCAAGTGGCCGGCATCCCGCAGGCGAATAGGAACCATGAAGAGGCCGCTAGGAAAGCTGCAACCACCAAGTACCTGCAGAGGGTCAGGCAAGTCCTGAGGAGTCAGCTGAACGGTAAGAACAAGCTCCGGGCTATCAACACCTACGCCCTGCCCGTGATCAGGTACCCAGCTGGTATAATAAGTTGGCCAAAGGAGGAGATAGAAGCCACTGACATCAAGACAAGAAAGCTCCTTACCATGCATGGAGGGTTTCACCCCAAGTCCAGCACCCTGAGGCTGTACGCTAAGCGGAAGGAAGGGGGCCGGGGACTGGTGAGTGTCAGCACCGCAGTCCAGGATGAGACAACGAACATCCAAGAATACATTGGGAAGATGGCCCCAACTGACCGAGTGCTCAGTGAATACCTCAGGCAGCAGAAACCCAAGAAAGAGGAGGGAGACGAGGAACCATCATGGAAGGACAGGCCCCTGCACGGTATGTACCACCGGCAGATAGAGGAGGTGGCTGATATCCAGAAATCCTACCAGTGGCTGGACAAAGCTGGACTGAAAGACAGCACAGAGGCACTAATCATGGCAGCACAAGAACAATCTCTAAGTACAAGATCCATAGAGGCTGGGGTCTATCACACCAGGCAAGACCCCAGGTGCAGGCTGTGTAAAGATGCCCCTGAGACAATCCAGCTTTGCACTAGGATGTTGTCGGAGTAAATGTGCAGTCATATTAATTTTGCTCCCACTAGTGCTGTCAGCGTTAATCTCGTTGAAATGACGTTAACGCCACAACACGGCAAATCTCCGCTAACGAGCTACCGCGGATCGCCCCGTGCGCGGGGCTGGACGGCCAACACGTTAACGAGCTAACTGCGCTAACGCACTAGTTCCCACCAATGTAATTGAGCATTGCGTGGCACATCCGACATAATATTTTACTTTTGTCCATGACATAGTTCCAAAGGCCAGATCTGAATGAGGGTGGGGGAAGTTCAATTTGCCATGTTGCAAGGAGAGCTTAACTTCTGTCTCACTAGCTTGCCCTGCGCTCAGTGAATCTGCGTTCGACTACTCCGCCTAGGCTGCACTGTCGAGCGCAGATCCACTGAGCGCTCAACACAGACAGCATCGTCAGAAGGAAAGTTGATAAAAATAAATTAAAAATTTTGTATTGTTCGATATATATGCGTACCGAACCGAAAGCACTGTATCGAACGGTTCAATATCGATACGAGTATCGTTGCACCCCTAGTATATATATATATATATACTACACCCAGCACGCCCCTGCGGGCGGTTTATCCTTCAAGCTCGGGTCCTCTACCAGAGGCCTGGGAGCTTGAGGGTCCTGCGCAGTATCTTAGCTGTTCCCAGGACTGCGCTCTTCTGGACAGAGATCTCCGATGTTATTCCCGGGATCTGCTGGAGCCACTCGCCTAGCTTGGGAGTCACCGCACCTAGTGCTCCGATTACCACGGGGACCACCGTTACCTTCACCCTCCACATCCTTTCGAGCTCTTCTCTGAGCCCTTGGTATTTCTCCAGCTTCTCGTGTTCCTTCTTCCTGATATTGCTGTCATTCGGAACCGCTACATCGATCACTACGGCCGTCTTCTTCTGTTTGTCTACCACCACTATGTCCGGTTGGTTAGCCACCACCATTTTGTCCGTCTGTATCTGGAAGTCCCACAGGATCTTAGCTCGGTCATTCTCCACCACCCTTGGGGGCATCTCCCATTTTGACCTCGGGACTTCCAGGTTATACTCGGCACAGATGTTCCTGTACACTATATATATATATATATATATATATAGTGCAAAGAAATGCACTGTCTGCACATATATATATATATATATATATATGTGCAGACAGTGCATTTCTGTCTGCTTCCCTTTTCTATGTATGAACTGCAGACCTGTAGTGTTTAGTGATGTTTATAAACCTACTTATGTGATGGCCTCATCTCAGTTGTCTCATCTCTCCATCTAAGCTGCTGCGTTAGAGCAGAGTTGCAACCCCAGCACTTATGGCTCACAGTTGTGTCCTAGCTCTCAGTTGTCTTCTACCACTCCTACTTATAAAAATGCAGGTTCTCTTCCTCCTGTCTCAAGAGGCCCTTTTCTCTACGCCTCAGCTGCCTGTTCTGTGTGATTGTGATCTTCATGGCTTTGGTGGTGCCCCCCTCTTTCTGAGGAGTTTTATCATCCCCCGCACATACTGTGTCCCCGGCTGCATATTCAGGTGGCTGACTTGTTACTGTTTCCCTCAGGGCGATGTCTATCAGATTGAGATGGACAACACAGAGAGGTGCACACATGGTGAAAGTCACATTCTGACTGAACAGGGTGATCCGAAGGGCCAGCTCTGTTCTAGGATGCCCTCTGGCCCCAGTGGAGGTGGTGAGTGACAGGAGAATGGCGGCTAAGCTGTCATCCCTGTTGGACAACGTCTCCCACCCCATGCAGCAGACTGTGACAGCACTGAGCAGCTCCTTCAGTGGGAGACTGCGGCACCCACGGTGTGGGACGGAGAGATTTCGCAGGTCTTTCCTCCCCACTGCTGTCAGACTCCACAACAAAGACTTTAACTGAACAAACACACACATCCACACATGTGCAATAACACTAAGTGCAATAATCTTTTCTGGCATCGTTGTATTTTTACTCACACTGTAAAAACTGTGATTGGGGTTAATTAGAATCTAATAGGAGAGTAATAGTAATTATTACTCAGTAAAAACGTGTATGAGTAGTTTTAATCAAATCTAAGCAAAATTCAACAATTTTGAGATGTTCAGTTATTTAAATTTACACAGTTTTGTTTGGGGTAAATTCAGCAATGGTTTGTTGAGTAGATTTAAAAAAAATGTTTGAGTACTAAAAAAATTTAAGAAATCTAATAGATTTAACTGATGAAAGCATTTTCATTTTAATCATTGTACACTTCCGCCCATAATCCTTTGTGCCACGTGCAGGACACACGCGCTTCATGAGTGGACGTCTCCATTTTGTCAGAGGTAAGACTTCTTAATTTGTTCAAATATAAGACACGGTTTAAACAATAACGTATATCGGTTTTGAGTAAAGGTTTTAAACAGTATGATACGTCGAAATTTTATTAATAATCATCACTGTAATGATAGTATCGTATTTTTACACAAATGGCAGTTAGTGGACTGCTAGCACAAGGTCACTTTCCAAGCCTTCACGACTGTGTTACTGAACAGCTTTAACTAACCACATGTTTTACCGTATTAAAAAATATCAACGGTATATTCCGATGAGTTTTAACGTCTTTCATCCACGTTTAAAAGTTCATGAAAAGGTTTTGCGGTCAGTTGTGAGTGATTTTGTCAGCCACAGTCAGTTTTTCGAACTCCAGTTTCCAATAATGGCGGCCGCTACTAAGTTTTAAAATTACTCTTAGTAATCTTTCTGGGTCACAAAATAAACTTTTAACATATTTTCAGGCGCGAAAGTAGCTGTGTAAACATCAAATATCTGCTCGGTTTATCAAGATATCGCATGTTTGCAAAAGTGCTTCGACGTTTTCGGAGCATCTGCTACCCACCAGCTCGATAGCAAGCCGGGAGCTCGAGGGTCACTGAAGCCGCTGAGAACGGCACAACTCCCGGCACATCATTTTCAGATCACCGCGGGGTTTCGCTACTCAGTTTAAACGTAATGTATAAGTCACTTAGACAACCTAAAAATGTTATTGTTTGGTTTTTTTCAGTGTTTTATTTGTTCGTGAGTAAATCGGTTTGGCTGAGATTAAAGTTATTAGATTAGATTAGATAAAATAAAACTTTATTAATCCCCCGGGTGGGTTCCTCCTTGGTTTTTACACAGCTGACTAAACGTCAAAAATGATAATGTTGCTTTCCTTTCAGGTAATGGAAGATCCCTCAACTTAAATTCACCTGATCAGCATGGGATTGAAGTTGCAGGCTATCATAGCCAAGGTATTTTCCACAGACATTTCAGCTTGGAATTTTATTTAAAGAATTTTTTTGTCAAATTTCATTTGCATGGTGCACAGCTCCACTAATTTGTTTGCATGTTTTTGTCAGTGCAAGAGGACGCCAGGACGTCACTGATATAATTAACAACACAATTATGGGTTTCATGTTTTAATTGTATTTTAAATACATGTCTATTCTTAGTAAAAAAAACAAACAAAAAACAAACAAAAAAACACAAGTACAGGTATTGCTGGGTTTTTGTTTTGTCCCAAGAAGGAAAAACCCTTTCTGACGAACATAAACTAAATTAGATAAAAAAACTAAATGACTAAATTAATGTAATTTACTAAAACGACACATTTAAAGATTGAACCTGTCAAGCATGTTGACAATACCTTTGTGTTGACTGTCAGCACCCAGGCATGTGCATTAACATCAGCTAATTATCGCACATAATGCTCCATGTGATGATAATTTGATATTTAACAGTTTTTTTTAATACTGGGAATTCTCACAGTTTTGTCTTAATAAATGGTCACTTATCTGATGGTAATTTTTGGAATTCTTGCTCATTTTCAGTCACCAAGCAATCCTAGCAATAACATAACCAGAAATCTGGTTATTCAGTGCTTGATGGTGTACCTTGGGGAGTCCATTGATCAACTGATCAAAGAGTACAGTGTAAGTGTTGAAGTAGAAACATTATTCTGTTTTTGTTATTCATATGTGTTTGTCAAGTTTCAAATAATTTGAGGCATTATCATGTTTTATTTGTCATTCAGCTACAGGATGTGTCCAGGAAATATTTCATGTGTGCAACTACAGTCAGAAAACCCATGTGTTTGTTGTTTCAGGATGCTGATGAGGATGGTGTGTCACAAGATCTTTCTGAACAGAGGATGAAAATCTACAAAATCAAGGCTGTTGGATCTGAGGAGGATGACATTGGCATTGTGCTGGAGGGTGTGAGAGTTATGCCTGCTCTGGGCAATTTTCCAAGAGCATGCGCAATGCTGGTTGGATTGACATATGCAGTCGATCTTGCCTATCCCAAAGAGCTAAAATACACCTTGGAAGTATTCCAGAAACTTTTCCTTGAACTGGATTGTGCTAAGCTCTCACCAAAAGTGAACAGCCTCAAGAACAAGTTATTGGCTTAAACGAGGACTCTGAAAGAATGAAAGGGAAGTAAGCTCACTGAAAACCTTTGGTTTGTCTTTGTTAGATGCAGCTATCTTTTCAGTTTTTAAGTTAATTTCATCTTATTCATATCTTACCCAAATGACCTGCAATGTGTCAGGCTGTATTTGTGCTCTTCATTTTAATTTTGTTTTTTATTACCTACAAGTTTCTTAGGAATATTCTGTTTGAAAGGCAACAAATTGGAGGAATCACTAGTGAAGCTTTTCTTTGTTTATAGTGTATGTTACTATAAAACATTGGTTTAAAACAACTTTAAAATTTAACAGAAGTGCAGTCCTGTAGCTGTAGAAATGTTACTTCCTCTTACATGTGTCTTAGATTTTCTCAGGTTAAACATCCAAATTGGGATAAAAGGTTGATTTACATTATTGATATTCCATGTACATGAGTGAAAAACCTTTGTTCTACAGTTATATTGAGTGATTCAATTTAACAAAAGATTGACAAACTAAAGTTTTTGTTTGTCAATCATAAATAAGTAACAGAGATAAAGGAAACGGTAAAGGATATTCAAATTTCAGGTTCATGTTGATATTACAGTCTAAAGATTAATTTCTTTTTTACAAAACTGGTTTACATTCATGCAGTTTATGTTGCTGTTGCTCTGTACACAAAGCTGTGTGATAAACTGTTTATGACACTAAAACAAATTTACAGCAGAGGAATGTATTTAGGAGATCAGGAGATTGTTGATGAGAATTCAGTGTATACGAGCAGAAAAATGTTATATTATAAATTACTGTGTTTTATTTTCCACAATAAAACAAATTACTGTTTTGATGTTTTCTTTGTGAAATTGATTCATTTTACTCAGAAAATAAGTAAAATTCATTTCATTTTCTCTTATTATTCAGTCATTATTTTTAAGGTTTATTTGGAAAATTATTGAATCCAATTTGAGTTTTACTGAAAAAACAAGAAGATTTCATTTCTTTGTAATGGATATTTTAGGAAGTTTTTACTAAACCTTTGCCAGATAGTTAGTAAATTCAAAGTAATTTTTCTCAGAGACTTATTTCATATCAATTATTTTTTTTGATAAAGTTGGGCAATTTCAACCTTCAGTTTGAGATTTTGACCCTAAATCCAACACATATTTACAGTTTAATTCTATTAATATCTACTTTTGTTTTCTATTTGAATTTAATTAACATTTTCTCTACATTTTACATAAATCTTTTGAAATTAAAATCTACTTAATTATTTCAAGTGTCACTTTGTTGCCATAACTTTTTTAAGTAACCTCTAGTCACAGTTTTTACAGTGCAGTTGTATATAGCATTCGTATTCTATTTTTATCTTATTGTATATTTTTATTCTATTTTATTCTACTGTATATAGTATATTATTTTATTCTATTCTGTACAGCTGTGTACTGTATTTATTCTTATTGTATTCTAATTTTTGCGTCATAACTTTTGCACTGTCCACTTCCTGCTGTGACAAAACAAATTTCCCACGTGTGGGACTAATAAAGGTTATCTTATCTTATTCTCATGGAGATTTGTGTGTGTGTGTGTGTGTGTGTGTGTGTGTGTGTGTGTGTGTGTGTGTGTGTGTGTGTGTGTGTGTGTTAAAGTTATCAGTCTTTTACAGCTACACTGAAACTAGCAGAGGTACAGAGGTGAATCTGAGTCAGTTATTATAAAATAACCACAGAGAGGAGCTTGTTTAATTCCCTGCTTAATAGCTGTTTTAGCTTTTGTGCACGTCGCCGAGATTTCTACCTAGGCTAGAGAAGGCAGAGAGTAAAAGTTACAGCATCCCAGAGTAGCATTATAGCAGTGTTCCTGTTAGAAGCCTGCTCAGCAGGGGGTAAAGAAATGACTACTGCAGTAATAATATAACACTAGGAAAAAAAATCTGTGCAAACAAACAAAGAAAAAGAAAAAAAAATTGGTGTGTGAGAGAGGGCGGGACAGACAGCTAAGACCTGCCAAAACTGAAATGTGTTCAGAAATTTTACAAGGAGCAGGGTCTGTTCATCTGCGGATTCTTTAGAACTTCTAGCCTTCTATTGTAAGGTGGCTCTCTGTGTTGACTGTTGTGGGAGAGTATAATAAACTGTGCAGGGATTTGCTCACATAGGTTGGCAGTGATAGTCAGCATCCTGCAAAGAGCAAAGACTAATATCCCACAACATGGGAAACGCTCCAGTACACGAACAGAAACAAAACCTAGGCAGCTGTAGTCAGTTTTTTTGTTTTGTTTTGTTGTTGTTGTTTTTACCAAAGACCAGCTAGAGATAATTGTAACACAGCTAAATTGGCTGATGCATTATAACTCTAGTCAGTATGCACTATATGGTTTTTGTCTGTTTCAGAATCAGACTGCAAATAAGTGGACAATAGAGTGACTAATCAAAAGCATCAATTCGGCCAATGGCTAGTAACTGGATTCATCCATCCAAACAGTAGTACTTCATTTGATTTGTTTTACTGAAGTACCCTCGGTTAAATTCAAGCTGTAGCTATAACTGCCAGTGGGCCATGTCACTCGTGGCTGAAAAGGAATCAACACTAACTCCCTTCGACTTGCCGTGATTATAAGCACTCATAGATTTTTATTACAGTACAGTGGAGAATGTCAAAATTCAGACATCTGTCTCAGTGTTTTTCTTTTAGAAGTTTAGTAAGAGTGCAATTGAGAGAGATCTGTGAGGTGGTAGTTGTGCAATAAGAGTATGTAGCATTAACCCAGGGGTTAACTATCCTACTGCTAATTTGGGGTATACTTGTAGAAATAATAGCTGGGGAACTTTGTTCCAGCCCTTCAGCCCCAAAGGATGAAGAAGTGGTTTGTTGGTTTGAGGCCATGTAATAGCACCTCTTTTTGTTTCTCTCTTAGAATTCCTTTTTTAAACACCACCATATTATTAATGCACACAATTGTAACACGTTTTTAAACACAACATTCAGAACTCTGATTTGTTCCTTTTCTATCCACGAGTTAGACCCGAGTGTGTGTCTGAGGGTGAGCTCATTCACTAGCAGTGTGTGCACAATCTCAGCCATCAGAATTCATTCTGTGCAGTGGTGCGTCCTGCCTATTTCAGAGTTCTGTGTATTTCTTGAACATGATAAGACGGGGGGTGGGAAGCCACCAAAGTTGGAAGCAGGCTGTTGGCTACCCTTCCAATGAGATTATTAGAAATGGTATTCATATTTTGTGTGAATTTTTAAAATGTATTTCAAAATCAATGGTTGAAGGTGATTTAGCAAATCACTCACTGAGGCTATATCAGAAAAGTCTTGGTGGTTTTTAGCCTATATTAGCAATCTAGGATTAGATGAGAACTGGAATTACACTGACTACAATGCAGGGATGCAGAAGTGGGTATATGGATAGATTTTGTCATGACTCGGGAGATTAAATAATATGTTTTTTGTTTATAAGTTGATCAGAGAGTAGGAGAAAAACAAGTGACATTTGTCTATGTTTTGCATATGTATATGATCTGTTTGTATATGTATGTGTGCATGTTTGTGTGGGTATGACTGATCCATAACCACACAGCTCTCTCCGTCACAGATGGTGCAAATATGGATGCCAGCATGATGAGTCTTCCAACCCCAGTGGGGGCCAGAATGATTGTCTGAGATCTTGGAAAAAGCTAGAAGACAGAATGAGGCACAAATTAGACTTGTTAACGAAGGACAATGAGTCTGACATGCAGCTGTCTAATCTCATATTTTTGAGGCATGCAGAGAACATTCAGAGGAGAGCTGTCTCTCAAATAGAGGCCAAGAACATGTTCCGTTGTAGCAAAAGGCACTTGTCGAGCCATGTTCTGTCTGAAGATCTGGCAAGAGATGTCACATATTACACAATTGCGGGAAGCATTTTATTTCTTCAGTCATTTCTGAATTTTAAAAACATAAACCATAAATACTAGACGCTTTGCTTCTGATCTAAAAAGTTTCACCTGCTTTTAGAGAGCAGAAAATAAGTGGTAGTACTTTAGAAACGGACTAATATATATTTATAACTGTTGTCAAGCAAGAGCAAAATAAAACCTCTTAGAACAAAACCTTAATATCTGCACAAGGCTAGTGCAATATTACATAACTGTGATCAGTTCAGAATAGTTAATGTGTCTTGTGATCAAAGCAATTACTGTGCGAATACTATTATAAATGCTTGTTTTGTTGAATGTCTGTTACCATTATGCATGCATGTAAAAGGTCAGCATCTTGGTTGTATTGACTTCCACAAAAGATTCACTTTGTTTATTACAGTGCAGCTTTTTACTGTCCATAACATCAGGATACAACATAAGGATAAGAAAGCAAGCCTAAAAACTTTTCACTATAGCAAAATTTGAGAATAAGATGAAATTAAGACTGCTTTCAAGGCTATCTCTCTGTTAACTTTCTGTAATCAACTTTGTTTTTTCATGCCATTTTGCATAGTGCAAAATCACTACAACAGTTATATAAAGTGCTTTATATTGTAAGGTAAAGAGAGATAAGGAGAGATACAATAGGACGACCCCTATGAGCAAGCACTTGGTGACAGTGGAGAGGATAAACTCCCCTTTAACAAGAAAAAACCCTCTGGCAGAACCAGGGTCAGGGAGTTGCAGCCATCTGCCACGACTAGTTGGGGGTGAGGGGAGGGAGACAGGACAAGAGACAAGCTGTGAATGGTAAGCTGTGATTGTCCCTTTTCTTTTTGAACATCATAAACTGTTACTTGTATTGTTTGTTCTTAAGCTGCAAGGTTTCTGTCTTACAAAGTCTCCGTAATATCATAAATTGGGATCACTGAACCTTTGGTCAGGACTCTGTGCAGGCCAGTCAAGTTCTTCCATATCAGTGTCGCTCATCCATGACTTTGTCGACCTTGCTTTGTGCACAGGTGTGCAGTCATGTCAGAACAGGTTGGGGACATCCCCAATGCACAATGCAGTGAGATAAGTACCGTTCTCCTGGCAATCACCAAACCCAGACTTGTCCATTGGATTGTCAAATGGGAAATGTTCTCCAGATAGCATGTCTGGTAACTTTATACCACTGCTCACCAAAGAAACCCATTCCATGAATTTCTCTATACACTGTTCTTGAGCTAATTTTAAGGCCACACAAGGCTGCCACTGACTCTGCAGAAAGTTGGCAACCTCTGCACATTATGCACCTCAGCATCGCTGAGTCTGCGCTGTTATTTTATTTGGCCTACCACTCAGTGTCTGAGTTTCTGTCATTCCCAAGTCACGACTGGACTTGTTACACAGGTGGCATCCTATTACTGTAACAAATATTTTGGGAGCAGTCTGCATGCCTAGGTGCTTGATTTTATACACCTGCTCCCATGGTATTGATTGGAACGCCTGAATTCAGTGATTGGGATCGATCAGTGAATACTTTTGGCAGTATGGTGTATCATACCCGTCATGTTGAGGTTATCTCATAAACAAAATAGATCTAAAATTGATGTTGGGGATTTCTCCACACACTTTCTGGCATGTTGTTTACTATTTTTGACATCAGTGGAAGCTGAACAAGTGTTCATAGCCCAATAACTGAAGACATGGCTGTGAGATGTTAACATTTCAGCACAGCACTTGTAGCCAAAAGCACTTAATGTTATTTTTTCCCTTCTGTCTAGGATTACAACAGGAGTGAGAAAATTCCCTTAGATGACCTAAGAAGCCCAAGTTAAATGATTTTAATGTGGTTTTTCATAATAATTATATTATTCATATCCTTGCTCATGGAGGAGTTTCAGCCCCTCTACCACATCCTGTTGTGGTTGAGGCCAGTGGTTACACAGTCTTTGTCTATAATCATGTAGTTTGTTTCATGTCTCTTCATCATAAAATAGATCACAAATTGCCAAAAGTACAAATTAGCTGGACTGTAATAATGAATCAGGGGCATAATGAGATGCTGCAAATTGCCTTTGTGTTTCTCCCCTTTGGATCATTAGCAGCAGTCATACATGACGCCACAGATCAGGAAACTACATATAACCGTCAAGTACATTTTAGGGCTCATTTGCACAGCATGTGAGGAATGTGAGGCTAAGAGCTTACAAGTCCAGTGATTAACGCCTGGCTCCATTTTAATTCTTCGGGAAAATGGATTACCTCAAAATAATCCCATTTATGGGCTCATAAATATCTGGACTCTGAATTCATTCGTCTTACAGCCTGCCATTTTTCTGACATGCAAATGTTATTACACATCTGGAATTACATATTCACTAGAGAGGTGCAGATGTGCACTACACACACTCACCCACACATACACAAGCTCATAATGTTGATATTGTTCAAACAATAGCCATTGTTTTAGCATTTGAATAGGTATCTTGGAAACTATCTCCACCAGCCAGGTCTTTTTAATAAGGTGCAATTGGAAGCAGTGCTGGTGATTGACTCTGGCAACGTGTTCAGCCCCACTCTAATGAGCCCCATCCGTAAACCCTTCCTTTTAGACTGGGCTAGGTATCAGAGATGACCCTACAGTCCGAAGTCACATTTAATTACCACCATGACTCAGTGAACTGGACAGCCAGCTAGTCCAATCGCTTGCTTGCCTGGTCCAACCTAGAGCCACACCAGAACAGAGCAGACTTAGAGACCAAAGCTTTGACATTTTGAGAGATAGCAGCCACACAGCAGTCTGGGGTTTACACCAACTGTCTTTCTTGGCCCCGGATAGTGGGCCCTGTAATATTCAGCACATTTCCTACATGGCTAATATCTTCTGGGCAGTGTCTGAGCCAGTAAAAATACTTTTATTTCCAGGCCCTGAAGCTGGTTTGCATCCAGGTCTGTTTGAAAACTAATGGAAAAAAAGTGAGAATATGAGGGGGTGTCTTTTTTTGTATAGAGTGATGTTTCTATTAAAATAAAGAGTTTTACTAAAGGAAAGGAAAAACAACATGACAAGCAGCGAGTGCTGTATTTACCACATCAGAGTGTTAAATAACAATAGCAACATAGTGTGGTCTTCATACCGCATATAATCTGAATTATCCCTGACTGTAGTAAAAGCCTAGTACAATTTTGCACAGTATGGATATTGGTACGTGCACATTTAAACCAGTGTGCACATAAAAAAAATATTTACTGGTGATACCGTGTCAAAGGTTCTCACTGAAAGATATTTGCTATTACTAATCAACTGGACTGAACCAAAGTGAACCCGTCTCAGGCTGTTTCCCAGCTTGCAGCTAAATTTGGCTCTCGTTCACGCTGCTGCGGTTTGCATTTTTGTGGAAGATTTTGATAGTGGACAGTTTGGGTTCTTCCAACAGTCTCTGTATATTTCCTCAAATCTACTGGTCATCAGAAAACACTTAAGCGGAGTCTGCACAGTTGTTTTTGGACACATTTGATCATCCCACATGAAAAGAGAGAGGTTTCAGTAATCAATGTCACAATGTCTGCATGTCGGGAATGGATAATCAATTTTGTCTGATGAAATGTCAGTTTATGAATTTAAAGACATTTGTTGGTGGTGGTCATATTACATGCCTTATGATGTTTTGACGTTAGAGTACTATTCATGGAAACCAATCTCTTGCCTGCCTCGGGTCAAGATGAATGTGTTGAGAGCCACAGCACAGACCAGATTCCCCATGGTTGTTGAGCAACTGGGCCATTGTGGGCTCTGCTCTTTCTCTTTATGCCTTTTCTTTCCCCTCATCTATCGCCTCTGCTATCCCTCTCAGGGACTATTCCACCTCGAGCTCCTGGAAATCCCCCTGTCTGTTGAAAGACATCCTTCACTGGTACTCAGCAGCCATTTCAGACAGGCGAGATTCGGCCCAGACCGAATACGACAAGCATCTCAATCTTTCAGGCACCCGAAAAGGATGTCTGACTGCTTTAGGAAGGAAATACTTTGACAGGGAAAATGTTTATGCCTTGAGGACTCAAGATGTATGAGCATGGATTAGGAACAACATTTCAGGGTTTGAGCTGTCAAACTTTACAGGATCATGCTTGCCTTTCTTGACAAAATGGACATGAGATTGGCAGCATGTTTTCTTTCTAAATAACTATCCTGTTCTGTTAATGAAGAGCAACATTGTTTGGTGACAATCAACAATGCACAGGAATGCTGCAGTAAAGGAAACTGTAAAACAGCCAGAGACCAGTTATATTCAATGTGAAATATATTTCCAAATAAGTGACAATTTTATAATATAATAATGAAAGGTAACAGTATAGGGAAAAGTTTAACAGTAGAACTACTACATAGTACCCAGTTATTTAATTAGCAGCAAAAGAATTCAGCTTTCTGTGTAAGTCTGGAACTAGATTGAGGTGCAAAGCTATAACTATATTAATAATGTTATTTAAACTCCAGCTTCCCTCTATTTTACTAGGTTCAATGTTATATGACTCTAGATACTTGTCTCCAGCCTCTAGACTGAGGTTTATGATTGTAGCTGTTGTACCCTAGAGGTATGTTTTGTCTCAGCATCTATCCCCATTTCACTTTTTAACTCTCCTCAGAAACGGGATATGTCATTTCCCTCAGTAAATCGAAGTGGAATGTTAGATTCCCCTAGAAACACATGTTTTACCTTAGCAAACCTGGCGAAGGTTATAGCTTCTTAGTCATTGTAATATTGTACTTTGTGACATTCAGGCAGACAAGAATGCAATCTTATATGCACAAGCTCTCTCTCTCTCTCTGTTACACACACACACACACACACACACACACACACACACACACACATATATATATATATATATATATATATATATATATATATATATATATATATATATATATATTCTCACTCACACACTGTCTTGCAGAGCACAACAGCCCTCTGCTCGGCATGAGTGATATCATGTGACAGAGCTACAGGCCTTAGATGGCGCCCCATAGTGAAACTGTGAAATGTTATTATTTAGTTCCTTGCCAGTGGTCTGTGACACTATGAAGGACGGTAGGGCATACAGAGGAGGGGCCTTGGGTTAAGCAGATGGTGATAAACACCACAAAGCTCAAGTTCTGTGCTGTCACCAACTTAATTCAACTGGTGAGCTGTATTTTAATTGTGTAGTTTTATGGTTTTATTATCCTGCAATAAATTTAATTGTGCACACAGCCAGGTCTACATGCAGTGAGGTTCTTTTTAGCTGTACAATAATACTGTTTTAAAGTCGCTGTTTATTTTTTACTCCTAAAACTACTTAGGATGTTCTAAGTGACCTCTGTGGTAATTGCTCAAATAATTTCCCATTAGCCACAAATGTTTGCTTGAGTTCAATGGCCTTGACTAACTCTATTTCAAGGTGAAATTTCAGTTTGAGGACAGATAATGTCTGTGGGAGAGCACACTGACACAATTACTTTAACCATAAGGGTTGGTATAGGCTTACACTAGACCAGTGATTAAATTAATGCTTGGAGGAGGAGGGTCCAACAGCCAATTACACAAACCCTGAACCACTGGACCGCATTATCTAATGAGCACTTACTCACAAATTACACAACAAAAGAGGAGGTGAGCGGGAGGTGTGGACCATGACCCAACTACTGCAATTCAAGTGAAAATGGGAGATTTTCTGCAACTTGGATTTCACATCCTGACTACCACTCACAAGCATGATTGCTTCCTGTGGTTGTATGGAGCAGTTTGTTCTACCTTTCTTCTTTAATGCACACACACACCCACACACACAGACGTATACACACCGCAATGTCTAATTGATAAAATATGGTATTCATTAAATCTTACAGGCCTTCTTTTTAGCTGCCTGGGAGGTAAAATAGCTTAACCTGTGCCCTACTCCAGACAAGCACAATTCAGGGTTCACCATAATGGAAGCAGGGCACTAGTTACAGGAGACATTTTAAGTGCACAATTTAAAGGTCTGTAACCAAATACAGTGCAAGGAAAAACTTAGCACTCTCCCATTGAAGAAGCCTAGTTCTTAAAACATTTTTAATGTTTTCAAGTAACCAACACAACAAGTGCACGTTCATTACTGATTAATTACAGTACAATTCAGAAGTCCTAAGTTACACCTCATATCTTTATATTTTGCTTCCAAGAAGCCAGACTTTTGCAATTTTTAACATGGCCGTGAGCAAAGTTTTTCTTTAGACATTTACTCCTTTTTTTTGGTTTGTTAAGCCACTTAACATTGGCCTATGAATCACCTAACTCAAGGGATGAATCAGTGTTTTGTCTAAACATAGCAGATACCTTAGCAAAGAAACTGTTTTAAATTGTCTCTTTAGGCACTTTGTTACTAGCAGCTCGTCAAAAAACAAACAAAAGACAAAACAAAATACATTTGTTCCCATTTTTGTTGGCAGCATTTCTGTTGGCTGTTCTTCATCATGACATGGAGCGAGTTTTTAAAACATCAGAAGAAACTGCACAAGTGGAGGACAAAAGCATTTGTGTTTGTTTAAATATATATAACATTATCATCCCCACCCCTCCGAGATTGGGTACCAAGCCTCATGAACAACTGGTGCATTGAAAGTGTTGAATGCGAGAGCAGCTGACTTGAACGATAGGATCAAGTCAGGTAGGATTAAAGCTGGAAACCTGGACCCTCTGTGCCCGATTATCAAGTGCTCTCTGAAAATCTACTAGAAGATGTGAATGCACCCTGCTGCGACCATCATCAAAACCAACCAGCTGATCCCTGAGATGCTTGGCTATAAGATGAACAGCCACAAGGAGCAGTACCCTCCATAGAGAAAAAGACTAAAGGCAGAAAGTTAGCCAACTATCAAAGCTGCAGAAAGGTGAGATGAAGAAAAACGTCTCTAAGACGTACAGCAAGCTGTCCATAACTCAGGCCTTGAAAACAGCTAAGCTAAGTATAACAGAGAGAGCCCATGACAACAATGCTCAGTGGGTAATGGATCTAAGAGCAGACCATAGTGACCTCTCTGAACAAGATCTAGTAGCCATCGCAGTGGTAGACATCCAAGAAAGAGTCTCCAGTATCAAGAGACCCTAACATGATTCACACCTACTGGTTAAAGAAGGCGTGACTGCACTCCATGAGCGTCTGGCAGCACAAATGAGCCAGCTGCTAATGGATGAGACACACCCAGAATGGCTAACTGAAGGCTGGATAGTCCTGATCCCCGAGGATCCCCAGAAGCACATGGAAACTTCTGTCAAGCATCACAGTGCCTAAGATGAACAGGCACATGGCTCAATACATGAGCAGGCTACAGAAAGGAATTGCCAGAAACACCAGAGGGGCAAAACATCAGCTATTGGTAGATAGGGCAGTCATTCGAGAGTGTAGGACCAGACTGACCAACCCGCGCATGCCTGGATTGACTACAAGAAAGCCAATGACTCAGTGCTGCACACATGGATTCTGGAACTCTATAAGATCAACTGGACCCCTGGAGCCTTTATCAGAAATTCAATTGGGATGTAGAGAACAACACTAATGGCCAACTTCAAGTCAATAGCAGAAATCAGCATCAAGTGCAGGATTTATCAAGAAGATGCTGTGTCCCCACTGCTTTCCTGCATAGGCCTGGATCCCTTTTGCCAGATCATCAACAAGACTGGCTATGATTTCCACTGGCCAAAGAAAGAGATAAAAGCCACTGACATCAAGAAAAGGAAGTGTCTTACCATGCAGGGAGGGTTTGACTCCAAGTCCAGCATGCTGAGATTGTTCGCTAAGCAGAAAGAAGGTGGCTGAGGACTAGTTAGGAGTTTCAGGTTCGCATTCCAGGATAAAACAAGATCCATGAATACATCAAGAAGACGGTTTCTTAGTGAATACCCCAGGCAGCAGTAACCTGAGAATGAAGAGGAGCCATCATGGAAGGACATGAACATGAACAAGTATCACCGGCAGACAGGCGAAGTGAATGATATCGAGAAATCCTACCAGTGGCCGGACAAAGCTGGACTGGAAAATAGCACAGAGGCACTAATCATGGCAGCACAGCAGCAAGCTCTGAGCACAAGATCAATAAAGGCTGGAGTCTACGACACCAGGGAAGACTCCAAGTACAGGCTGTCCAAAGATGCGCCTGAGACAATCCAGCACATAATAGCTGGGTGCAAGATGCCAGCAGTCATGGAAGGCCATAACCAAGTGGCACCAGAAGAGCAGTGACAGCAAATTCTAAATTCTGCTACTGTTCACTGAAGCCTCATCAGAAATGGACGGGTGGAATGTCAAGAAGCTAATCTTAAGAAAGGGAAAACAGGGAGAAAAATACTGGTATACCAAATTACACAAGAACTAAGAACCGAACTGAAAATCAATTCAACAGGTATTAAGAGTTGATAATACATTTAAAAGATTGGCTAATTTAAAGTGGAAAAAAATATGAATATATAATCTTTTTATAGCATCTTTTGGGGCGTGGCCGAAAACGGTCCCCAGGGTATTAGGTGTGATTTTTTTAAAGGATAGCCGGAGGGTTAAATTTGAAACTTTTAGTTTAAATTGTTTTCAGTATTTACAGAGGAGGTCAGGAGAGAGATACAACAGTGAATGTGTATAGCCATCTGTAAAACATGGTGGTAGCTCTGTCATGGGTTGGGGCTGCATTTCAGCCAGTGATCTTGGGGATTTTATCAAAATGAATGGATTTATTAAATCAGAAAAGTACCACCTGATTTTGATCCACCCTGCAAACCCATCTGCAAAGCATCTGCTTGACAATGGCATATTTTTTTAGTATGACAATGATCCCAAACACGCTGCCAATGCACTAAAAGCATACCTGGGTAGAAAAACACACAAAGGAACACAATGAGTCACTGTACAAAGTGTACAGATGGTGTTAAAGAATAAGGTGGTCACACCAATTGACTTTCCAGCTTGTTACAATTGTACAAAGTCTGTTTTTCGCTTTATATAATCCATATATATTTGTAAAATTTCCCCAGTATGATGTAAAGCGGTGACTTAAGACTTGTACAGCACTGTATTTAATAAAAAATATGAGGGGAACCTCTTCAGCTTACTTTTTTTTTTTTTTTTACCTTTTGCAGTGAGGCACAGCTGAGTTTCCAGACCACTGCATTGTATATTATAGTTGGCAGGACTGACAATAAGTGATCATTGAGCTAATGATGTGCAAACCGGCTATGTCTCCTGTTAAAGTGTTTGCCTGACCTGGCTTAAGGCACTGCAGCTGCAGAGAGAAACTGTGCCAAAATACCAGTATTGAGGTTGGTGTATAAAAGACAAAGTATTGCTTCTATAAAACATAATGCCAAAAAATGCTTTCTAATTTGAACCATTTAAAACATTGGATTAGGCTACGACAATGTTATTTTCAAAACATACATGACACATTAAAGTTGGAAATTAAATGCCTTGCTTTTATTTCATAGAAAATACACAAATCTCATTTATTTACTGAGTTTATCTTTTATTTTTGCTAGCCAAATGAGAGGACTGCACTTCTAATAGACCTATTTTGTGCATGGCATTTGGACCATAACAATTTAGGATGTGAAACACAAATGGCACAATGACTGACATGTATGTGAGGGTGAATTTGTTAGTGCCCAGAGTAATGTGCGCGTTATCGATAAGCCTACAGCACAATTAAAGATTTTCCAGCCACAACACAGGGATTATACATCAGAAGGCAGAAAACCCACGATAAGGACCTTATCTCATGCAGGCCATACAGTAAATCTAAAAATTATTGGCATTTATTGATTTGCTGAAGGCAGGCTATCCCAAGAACAAACAGGAGAAAAATCCGAGAACGTGCTATACTATTACACACGTTACACATTGAAGATTTGGGGGAAAACAAGAAAAACACATAAGTTGCTGCTTATAAATGAGGACATATACTGTGAGAACAAGAAGCAAAAAAGAAACTCTTTTCCCCTGCTTGGTAGTGCTCTCATTTTGTGGTGATGTATTCAGCACGGTGATGTGATTGCAAAATCCCATCTCGTTCTTCCAGACCCTATAAAAAGCGAGTATGATGGCAGCAATACTGATGTGTGACTGTATGGCCCTGAGCGCACCACCAGGTGAATGTCCCAGAAAAGCCAGAAAACACAATTTTACTCTGAACTGGGGATTTTGTGGCCTCGTTCCGGGAATGGAAGCGAAAACCTACAATTTCATTCATGTCAGTGGAATTCCACACATATTTCCTTTTGATTTAAATGGCAGGCGATTGAATGAGTGGCAGCATAAAACTGAAAATTAAGCAAAATGCTTGACATTGTCCTCTCTGGATATTTTTTGAGAAACGAAAGCTCCCCGTTACAGCATTTTACACTTTACCTTTGTACCTTTGGATTTTATCGCCATTGTTTTCAAAGAAGACAAATAAAACCAGGTGATAGGAAGGAAAAAAAAAACAGGACAGCGAGTAAATCCACAACAAAAGCTGTGCTGTGTGACCTTGAGATGAGCTGCTGGCAATGTGAATACCAGGGTCACAGGAGAAATGAGAGAACGATTGTAAATTGTCAAACGTAAATGCATTTGCGAACGTGTGCATGTTTGTGCGCCTGTGTGGAGTGTGGGGGATGGAGGGAGTTGTGGGGCTTTAGTGGTAACACTGTGAAAAAAAAAAAACTCTCCACACCTCAATTAGTGGTACTTAGCTGGGCTCTAAGAGAACCAGTCTGAAAGCAATTGAAGTGGTTCAAGCGTGAAGGAGCTAGAGGAAAATCAAAGACATTTTTAAGCAGGAGGAGCATATATCTGCTTTTATAGCCATAGCCTTACAATTTTAGCTATGGGGGGTGGTCGTGTAATGCTTTGGAGTAAACCTTGATTCCCCGAAATTGTCTGAAAGGTTTTTACGATGACATGGAAAGTAGATTCTTTCATACAAGTGTTTTCTAATGGGGCCAACATTACTGCCATGGCAACAGAAAGACCAAATATAAAATGACAAAACAATACGAGATGAATATAATTGAGATCAGGAGAGGGGAAAAAATGAAAATGTTCCCTTGGTGAAGTGTATTATCTGAAGTAAAGGACTAGTTTGTGGTCTACAGAGGGAAAGCATTCTCCCCCTAAAGAGCTTATTATCCACATATAGACATGTCACTTTGCTTCTGAATGACATAGAATATTGGGACTAGCCTTAGCAGATCTTTCTCTCTCTTGCACACACACACACTCGCACACACACATAAATACTGGTTTTAAAGCAGGCGTACTACAGTGATGGTTTCCACCACGTCTGACCACCCTACTAACTAAAGATGATGAAGTGTCGGTGGTTCTCTGCTGCGGGGAAACACATGTGCACGAGGTTGTTTATCCCGGCACATATGCATCTGTGAGTTCCGAAGTATTTATGAATCATGTCTGTTTCCTCACTATAAATAATTGCTCAGTAAAGGGGGAAGTTTGCCATGTTTTTTGTTCTTTGCTGATTTACTGACAGGTATTTAAATGGACCAGTGGCTGATGTTGGACCGAGCCAGATGTTGATCACGTGTAAGGGAACGGCTGTTTGGCTGGACAAGTTTAAATAAACTTTTAGCGCTAGGGAACAAGGCTGGCCTTGCTTTGATGAAGGACAGTGTTTGTTTTTTATCAAAAACTGGGTGTTGTTTACATTTTAATAGCCACTCTCAATGACATTTTGTAGATCAGTATCCTTTAGGGCTGGCACAAACGATTATTTTGATAGTCGACTAGTCACCGATTAATTTTGCGATTAGTCGACTAGTCAGATCGTGCATCCATTGGACGTAAAACGTACAGCTTATTGCACCAGCATGCATCTGCTCTTATGTAACATCATTAGCTTACAGCTTTAAGTGTTTAAAGTATGTGCTAACTAAAAATAAAGACAAGATGATAGCTTATTACATTTTAATGAAATTTGCAGATTGTTTCGGTGAAGTTTAATAAACTCCTTGCTGTCTAAAATATAACAGGACACCAGAGTAAATTCTCGAGCAGCGGTCCCCAACCCCCGGGCCTCGGACTGGTACCGGTCCGTGAGTCGTTTGGTACCGGGCCGCAAGAGTAGAGGCTCAGGTGTGAAATGTATGGTTTTCAGGGTTTTTATTGGTTTTCAGCGTTATTTTGTTATCGTTTTTATCGTTAACTCGGTTTTCCTGGGTCTTTTCACGTGTGTTATGAATAAATCTTCTTTTTTTTGGTACCGGTACTAGTTTTATTTTGTTGTATTTATCCGCTACACCTTAAAGGCCGGTCCGTGAAAATATTGTCGGGCATAAACCGGTCCGTGGCACAAAAAAGGTTGGGGACCGCTGTTCTGGAGCATCTCACACTTCTGATAATCAGTTGTCTTCTTGACGTTTATTCAGCTGTGTAAAAAATATAACTTTAATCTCAGCCAAACCGATTTATTCAGGAACAAATAAAATACTAAAAAAAAGCCAAACAATAACATTTTGAAGTTATCTAAGTGACTTATATATATTTAACCTGAGTAGCAAAAGACAGCAGTGGGTTTGAAAACGATTTGCCAGGAGTCCGGTGTTCTCACGGGCTCTAGTGACCTAGCCCCCGGCTAGCTATCGAGCTAGTGGGTAACAGACGTCTCCGAAAACGTCGGAGCTCTTTTGAAAATATGTGGTGTCTTGATAAACTGAGCAGATATTTGAGGTTTATACAGTTACATTCTCGCCTGAAAATAGGTTAAATGTTTATTTTGTGACCCAGAAAGAATAATAAGAGTAATATTAAAACTAACTAGCTGCCGCCATTGTTGTAAACTGAGCTGGGCTGCGCTATGAATTCTGGGACACAGCTTTTTCTTCTTCGGGGTTTAACGGCAGCTGGCATCCTTGTACATGCAGTGCTGCCATCTTCTGTTTCAGTCCGTTATTACACTCTTAAATCCTACTACTTATTCCTGCGTCTTTTGTGATCTTACAAAGCTTCAAACGACGCGTCGACTATTAAATCAGTCGTCGACGATTTTGATAGTCGACGTAATCGTGACTAGTCAACTAATCGTGGTAGCCCTAGTATCCTTATTTATGTAGTTACTTATTTTGCAAGTAGCCTACTGCTGCTCAAAAGAGATCGGGGTCATATCTTTTCATTCTTTATGGCTGTTGAATCATTCAGTCTGTATACAGGAATATTCAGTTAGGCAACAGGAATAATTTTAGTGATGTGTTTGCTGCTTATTAAAAGCTCTGTATGAAGGTGAACTCAGACAAGACCTTAACCAGATTATGATCAACAGCTGTACATATAAACACAACCCTGAAGCCACATCCTCCTGAACTGGAATCTCAACACAATGGTGCGAGCATGCTTCTCAGAAAATTAAATATCAGAGGAGGGCAGGAATGGTTTTCATTAAATCACACGGCTTATCAAAGCAACATGCTGTAAACCCAGCTTTCACGTTGCCATGTAATCATTTAAAGTGAAGGGAATCTGGATTGTGTTTCGAATCTGATATTTAATGCTTACTTGTCACCCTGGTATGTAAAGTACAAGTGAGGATTAGTGCGGCGCAGAGGTGTGATTCTATATACAGTGCTGTCGTTTTTAAAAAATGTCACTCTCTGAATCGAAATGAGGCAGCGGTGTGATTTTTGTGAGTGTGTGTTTTGTTTTTATTTCTCTTTCATGTTCATTTTTTCTTTTTAAGATCTGAGTTGAATTTCAAACTGCTTGCATACAGTTTTGGGGGACATTGGATGCCCAGTGCATGGTGGAACCACTCCATGGCACTTGTGAAATTCAATAAGTGGGTGTAAAAAATGGATGATTGAATAATTAATTTCGCTGCACGTAGAATGCCAAGCATGAACGCAATTTGTGAATATATTACTCACTTTTTATTCTTCCTCTCTCTCCGTTGCAACCTTTTTTTTTGTCTTTGGTTGTCTCTGGCTTGTTCAGTTTAGTTGAGTCATCAGTTTTCATTAGGAGATTCTCCACTTGTTTTATTGGAAATGTTGCATGGATAATGGGCATTATTCGAAGACTGAAGGGTACATTGCTGTAAGTAGCTACAACAGATAGAAATAAATGAGCTGAAAATGCCATTATCAAGAGGAAGAGATTAAAATCCTTATCCTTAACTTTTAGGCCCAAAATAAAGCAGGGGAAAAAGGCACATGATGTGACATTATTTCTTTTTTAAGGATTTAGTAATGGTGCACATAAACTGATTATTTTTCTGTAATCCTTTCAGGATTAAGGCTCTTTTAAGACTTGACTGTTTGTGATTATACCCCACGCAGTTGGCTCTGCCTTGCTCAGCCCAGAACATGTGTTTAAACACTTCATTGAGCATTTCCATGCTCGCTCTGGCTTCCAAGATGAACTGCGATTCTGGTTTTTTAATGTCCCCCAATAAAAATTCACAGTAGTGCATATATATCAAATGCTGGTGTATGTGATGTGTGCCACAGCACTGTGGTAACATCCAAAGAGAGCTTTTTTTTTCTTCTTTTTTGGGGGGGGTTTGACATTAAACTTCCCATTCACTCCCTCCCAGGTGACCTAGAACTCAGTGAATTTTTTTGCTAATACCCACCAAGGGAAAACCTACCATATAATATAAGGTGGGGGGCACACATGCACATCTTTCTCTCTGTTCTGCTTTTACTGTCTTCTTGCGCTCATGTATCTGCATCACCATATTCATGTTCATTGATTTGGCAATATTAACATGATGTGTGTAATAGAAAAATCAAAGCTATCTAATAAAAACAGCCCAATGATACAAGTCTGATCAATACTGTCGAGACAGTGGGATCACATAGAACCCCTAAAAGTCAACAGCTTTAATGGTATTTTGGGATAAATAACATCTGAAGGCACATTTGCCTTCCACATGTGGGTTTGATTCACCATCATTACACTGTTCATCCAGACATTTTAATGCACTGATTAAACTTGACACACAGTACATTATGAATCAGAAGTCCTTTTCTGTTCTGCTTCACTGGAGTGTTACAGGTAGAGCATTGTAGTCATAAGTAAAAAGAACTTGCAATTAAACTGACACTCTATGTATTTTTTTTCCTTTGTCACATGAGCAATATATAATAGGGTAAATGAGTATCACTGTGTGGGGGTAAAATAAGGGGAAATCAATAGGACCATTATAATTCAAGGAATGAGTATTATTTAGAGGAAGAGATGAATATAAATCATCTACCCTCAGGGACCAAAGCCAGATGATATCATTAAGAGCCTGTTGACATCAAGTATTGGCTTCAGCAATATAAAAGCAAGTTTAGTAGGAGGAACTGCCACCGTTCATTTAATTAGTATATTTCCATTTATTTAATGAGGGAATATAACGTACATTTCAGTATTGGTCTTTCTCAGATAAACGATTTTTTTTTCCCATTTTGCCAGATTATCATCATTAGTATGGTACCTGTTGCATAAAACTGCACAATTGGTGAATAGATTTAATCACTGAAAAGTTCAACTTAGATATAGAGAGCAAATATCAGCATGGATCCTGATTAAGTTTGACCGGAGGCAGCACGGTGGCACGGTGGTTAGCACTGTTGCCGCACAGCAAGAAGGTCCTGAGTTCAATTCCACCATCAGGCCGGGGTCTTTCTGTGTGGAGTTTGCATGTTCTCCCCGTGTTTGCGTGGGTTCTCTCCGGGTACTCCGGCTTCCTCCCACCGTCCAAAGACATGCAGCTTGTGGGGATAGGTTAATTGATTAATCCAAATTGTCACTAGGTGTGAATGTGAGTGTGAATGGTTGTCTGTCCCTATGTGTTAGCCCTGCGACAGACTGGCGACCTGTCCAGGGTGTACCCCGCCTTTCGCCCTATGACAGCTGGGATAGGCTCCAGCGCCCCCCGCGACCCTGGAAAGGATAAGCGGAAGCGAATGGATGGATGGATGGACAGTGCAAAGCCATAATGTCTCATCTTTTACATAATCCACAACAGCTCGCAGGAGAGCACAAAGCTCATGCAATGACAAAGAGCCAGTTTAATTTCACTGAACATGGAGGGTGATACTGATTCAATTGAACTACAGCAGAACATGGTGGAGATCTGTGGGGACAGAAACCCAGAAGAGGGGTTATTGTATTGTTTTTATTTGGTTTCAGCAATAGATGTGATCTATGAATTACTGTGTAAAAGAAGCCAGCAAGCTGGTGTCGTCACTGGGATTTCGCTTTCTATATATAAAACTATTCGGTGATATGATGTTAAAAAAGTTAGTCCTGTTACCACAAGATTTAGAAAGATTGTTGTCCAATTATATAAAAATCTGTAACAAATGCTGTAGAGCAGAAAGGACACAGAGGGGAAAATGCCATTTTGCTTTGTGGAGCATTCACAATATTATACAGGTCTATGCCTAAATTCTACTTTTTTCCACCAATTTGTAGCACTTTATTTTTCAAGATTACCCATTTGTATGAAGTTTCCAGTGTACACTACCAATGAAAAGTTTAGTCACACCTTCCACTTTGTAGATACATAATGAAGAGATCAAATATATGAAGCAAGATATAGAGAATTATGTAGTAAAGAAAATTTGATAAATAACTCTCAAAATGTTTCATATTTTAGATTCCTCAAAGTAGCCACCCTTTACTTTGTTAAAAGCGCTGCAAACCTTGCGCCTTCTCTCAATGAGCTTAATGATATAGTCATCTGAAATGGCTTTTACTTCACAGGTGGGCCTTGTCAGGGTTCAAATTTCTTCCCTTCTTAATGGGGTTGAGACCGTCGGGTTGGTAAGCAGGTGAAAACCCTATTTGACAACTGTTAGACTTCATATTACAGCGAGAACCAATCAGCTAAGTAAAGAGAAACGACAGTCCATCATTACTTTAGGAACTGAAGGTCAGTCAGTCTGGAAAATTGCTAAAACTTTCAGTGTGTTCCCAAGACGCAAAAACCATCAAGCGCTACAAAGAAGTTGGCTCACATTAGGATCGCCCCAGGAAAGGAAGACCAAGAGTCACCTCTGCTGCTGAGGATAAATTCATCTGAGTCACCAGCCTCAAAAATGACAAGTTAACACCACCTCAGTTTAGAGCTCAGATAACTGCCACACAGAGTTCCAGTGTGGCAACCCCAGCATCCTGCAGTGACATGCCGTCCCATCCGGTTTGCATTTAGTTGGACCATCATCTATCTTTCAACAAGACAATGACCCCAAACACACCTCTAGGCTGTGTAAGGGCTATATGACCAAGAAGGAGAGTGATGGAGTGCTGGACCGCAGAGTGAAGGCAAAACAGCGAACAAGTGCTCAGACTCTCTGGGAACTCCTTCAAGACTGTTGGAAAACCATTTCAGGTGACGACCTCATGAAGCCAAGAGAATGCCAAGAGTGTGCAAAGCAAAGGGTGGCTATTTTGAAGAATCTAAAATATAAAACATGTTTTCACATTTTTTGTTTACTACATCATTCCATGTGTGTTCATTCATAGTTTTGATGCCTTCAGTGAGAATCTACAATGTAAATAGTCATGAAAATAAAGAAAAATGAGAAGGTGTGTCCAAACTTTTGACTGGTAATGTAGCTAATGTAGCTGGGGCGATCGTGGCTCAAGAGTTGGGAGTTCGCCTTGTAACCGGAAGGTTGCCGGTTCGAGCCCCGGCTTGGACAGTCTCGGTTGTTGTGTCCTTGGGCAAGACACTTCACCCGATGCCTACTGGTGGTGGTCAGAGGGCCTGGTGGCGCAGTGTCCGGCAGCCTCGCCTCTGTCAGTGTGCTCCAGGGTGGCTGTGGCTACAATGTAGCTTGCCATCACCAGTGTGTGAATGTGTGTGTGGATGGGTGGATGACTGGATATGTAAAGCGCTTTGGGGTCCTTAGGGACTAGTAAAGCGCTATATAAATACAGGCCATTTACCATCTAATATCTATACTGTAGCAGAAATTGTGTTTACATGGTTAGTTAATGCAGTTTTGCTAATTGTGGGAAAACTTTAAAAAAGTGAACTCAGCACATCAATTCAGCTGAAAAGATAAATGTTACATTTACTAGTAAACACTTCAGGTTGTTGGTATACACAGATGTGCTAATGCAATGTGAGGGACACCCTGATGTGGACCAGTGGTGGCTGAGGACTCTTATTTTTTCCAATTTTGACTATAGTCATCACTGATCCATTAATAATTATCATTTTTATTATATTTTCATAAAATATAACTTATTAAAATTAAATTTACTTTAATAAATTATGAGGAATTATTTTTTCACCTGTGAAAGAATCCCAGATTTTCCCCCTAACATGTCTTGAATGATGTAAAACGCTGTCATAAAGTTTCATTAAACAGCCAGGAACAAAAACAGTACATCTGAAAAAGAAATACATTATTTAAATTTAACGTTTTCTTAGGCAGAAGTTCTGCTGTTTTGAGTCCTGGTCATGGCTACCTTTCATCTTGAATTTTAATTTCATTTCATGAAAAAGGAAGAAGTTGCAGGGTGCCAAATCTGGCTAGCAGAGCCAGTGGTGAGAGGAGATTTTTCTGGTGTGGGCAGAAGAAAATGAGCTTTGTGCCAGCAGACAATAGCTAATGATAAACACAATGTCCCACACCACAGTTTAGGTTGTTTCCACCAAATGTTCCCCCTAAGACCCCTTAGTATGCTACACTACATCTCTGAGTTTACAGTCTGAACATGGGGAACAAACGGCGGGGCTCACTCACTTTGATTTCCACCAATATTTTACATTTAGTCGAAATGAAATCCACATCTCATAATCAGCATTGTCTTTAACATGAATTCTTTTTCAGTGTAACACAGAAAGCACAAATGCAAGCATTCAAGTAGGAATATAAGAGCAGGGCAGTGATAGGCCAAATTTAAATCAGCATAGTTTTTGATCATTATATTATTCATCTGATAAACATAGGGAGGTTTCTTTAATACATGCCATGTATTTGCACCATTTGCATCTTTATGTATATTTTATTTTGTATATTGTATTACGCCATCAGATTCTAGTATGGGTTTGTTGTTCTATGTTCACATTAACTCAGTTCACTGTGCTTTTATCTAGTATTAGTAGCTAAGCCTACCCAAGAGGTGCCCACCTGCTTGCTTTCAGCATATCACACTGTAGACCTTTGATCTGTCATCATCCACCTACCCACTAAACCCACAACTATTACAACACATTCATGGTCACTCACTCAAAAGACTAAACGCACACATGTTTTAAGTGCACAGAATCAAAAACACAAACATGCACACACTTCACTCAACAGCTATATTCCAGTAGGGCTAACTAATTTAATTTTCTGCATCTAGTAGCTTTGGGTCCCCTTTGTCCTTGACCTTGTTGCTGTTGGTCAAAACCGATTCAGGGGGATCCGCCTGGCTGTCCTATTTATAACCAGGAAGGAGAGAGGCAAAGCACTCATATTAAGTGCTAAACATAATAGATGGTAAGCTCTAAATTACACCAAATAAGCCCATAAAAGCAAAGATGGCAACTAAAAGCAAAGACAGGCTAATGGTGAATGAGTTCTACGGGTGAGACGGACTAAAATCTTGCTTTAGATGAAAAGCAATTTAATTGATGTTTGCACATTCAATGTTTAATCATCTGATTTTGAACTGATTTTAGTCACAAGAGTTATGATTTTACATGAAAAGCTTTAAAACTTGGTCAGTTTCAGTTCTACTGATTCACGCTTGTTGATGTGAATGTATTGTGTCAACATTGTGAAACAACATGACTAATCATTCTACATCCCATCCCAGACTTTTTTTTATCTGACCATAAGGTTATAGTCATGACAGACGTTTTAGCTCAAACAGTATATGCAAAATCCCTGTCATATCTCCTGCCCATACACCAAGCTGGGCATACTGCAGCTGTCAGATAACATCTGTTTAGCTGTCCTCTGTTTCTGCTCTGTGGTCTGTGCTTTCTCTTTCTTTCTCTCTTCACATACATAGATATGTATATATGAACTTGCAGGCATTTGTATACATAATGCAATGGAAACCACACAGTAAACACAAAACAGGCAATTAAAATTTGTGAAACGCCCTACGTTCAGTTGTACACATGCCACTCGACAACAGCTTTCAGTAAACGAAATAATGCAGTGGGATCTGGCATAATTGCTCTGTCTCTGCAATCTATGTGGAGACATGCATAATTTTTATAATTACATTTAGAAATACAAATTTATATTTTTTTGTATAAGGATTCATCTGAAATCTCTTGGTTTCCAGATATGTATAAATATTGTAGCCTTGTCCTTGCAATTGGTTTCATCAGTTAGAACTTCTGTGTAAAGAAATCATATTCCTCCACGAGGGGTATCTTACGCAACATTCAAACAGCCAAGCAGGAAAAAACACATCCAACATTTAGTAGTAAAAAAATATATATGCTTAAAGCTTTTACACTTAATATATCCACTGCACGAGTGTGCCACTTCACTCTCACTCCTCTGATACACTGCGATACCAGTGCGTGCAGTGGGAGATTTTGCTATAACTGTACCCTTAACATGCTTTGAAGCTGCTGAATAACCTAGAAGGCATCCCTGTAGCTATTGCTGTTAAAATTATATATGACATATGTGTGACTCTGTACACTTTGAGTCTACATCCAATGAATGCTGACCTATACTTTAAAACAGATCAGTTTCAAGAACTCATGTATTATGGTGGTTAATTTAAAAAAAAACAATGAATATGACATTTGAATGGTGACCGCTGTTGAACCTTTTCACTCCTGACATTTCAGTGTCCCTTAGGGCTAATACAGAAGCGCTTACCAGCTAACCCCCCCTCCCCCAAAAGATCCTCAATCCTCATGTAAAAATATGCTTTAAATGTAGATTTGCACTTGAAACATAAAAACAAACACAAAACAGGGTTAATCTGAACATTTAATTTGCATGTGATGCTTCATGCATCTCTACAACAGTATTTTTTAAAAATAACTAAATATCTAAAAATAAACTAATGTAAGAAAAAAATGATCACCAGAAAATCTGCATCTGCGCTATATGTGCATAGACTGAATATGAACAAATGAGTGTGGGTTTGTGTGTGTGGCTGATAAAAAGTACGAGAGGACAGGAAGGATGAACAGAGAGAAGCTCAAGTTGGAAGGGTCATTTGCATGATCTTTAGAAATATTGCAATAACCTCGGGCTATTGCTAAGAAGACCTAGCTTAGAGAAAACCAAGTTACTTACCACGCTGTGTGTTCGCTCTGCTTTTGCAAGATAAATAAATGCATTTTCCACAGTGCACTGAAACATCCACATAAGATAGTATTCTCACAATTAGCTTTGCTCTTTCTCTTAATTAATGTCATTCAGTAACACTTTAGATTAATGACATTTAATAAGTTACTTAATGCATATTTTGGATAATATTACCATAACTGATTCATCTAAATTTTTATTACAGACCTACTGTGGCCCTAATATGTATGTGGACAGTTAAACTATTCCCTTAGGTCCATAACATTATTAAAATATTTGAAATAAGGTGTTATTATGTCCATAGAAAAACATATTTAACACAACTCTAAAGGTGTAATTTTTACCAAAGTACATCCAAAAAAGTATTTGAACAAGTTCTGACTGTGAAACTTGTCTCCATAACGTCATAAAGCGCAACTGTTAGCTAGAGGCAAGGATGAAGGGCACCTGGGATTATTTGGAACATAGAAAAGCTGGCCAGCTTCAAACTTCACTGCATATTTTTAAGTAAAGTTAAGACAGCAGGCAAGAAACGGGATAAATAATTAATTTGGCGCTCAACAAGCAGATGCAAGTCTGACTATTCTTGATCTAATCAACAAGTATGGGTAACGACTGTGATTGATACACACTGTAAAATCTAATTAGTTCCCAGAACTCAAAAAAATTGAGGAAACTCGTTGCCTCAAAAAAATTGAGTAAAGCTTAGCTAAAAATGACTAAATTAGCACAACTTATTTATTTTGAGTACTCTGTACAAGCTCATTTGTTCCCAGAACTCAAAAAAATTGGATCAAGTTTACGTAAGATGACCAAGTTAGGGCAACTTACTCATTTTCAGTACACTGTACAGCCTTGTTAGTTCCCAGAACTCAAAAAATTTAAGGAAACTCGTTGCCTCAAAAAAACTAAGTAAAGCTTACTTAAGATGACTGTGAGGACAACAGTCATCATTGCAAGTCTGCAGTATTAAGAATAACTTGATATTTCTGACTGTACGATACTAATTGTTTACCTACTGACAAACATTTCAAGTTCAACTAAATGAAAAAACAATTTGTGGTAACCTGAATATGATTAAAAATAATTAACAGCACTTTTTGTAATGATGTTAAAATCAGCCCAACTTTTATTTTCAAACACAACAAAGTATAACAGCCAACACACTGGACACTGTTCTACTGAACAACAAACAGTTATATTGCCATCACTGTTATAATCTTACAATGAAACAAAGGCTCAGATGTAATTATTCTGAAAATAAGTTTAGGCCTACCACAAGTTTGTTTTGTACTTACTTATATAATCAAAATAAAATATTTATTGTTCTGTCACAAGTGCAGTCTCTGACTTAAACAACACATTTGTTTTTCATTCCAACACAGAAGCTGGAATGTTGTAACATTTTAAGGATGGCTTGTTTCCAGTCCAGGCATTACTGCCTCAATGACTATCATGGATCGAGGTGATCCAAATGTAGGTGCAGAAGAAAGTCTTTAACTTCCCTTAAGTACAGTAGCAGTGGATGTGGGTTGGAGATGCAATGAGCTTGAACCTGCAGGCGACCATCTTCACTGACCACACCATCTGTGACGGAGGACTCATCTCTCCTGTTGTCCTGCAAGCAAACAATCATATTTTTTGGAACATGAACTTAATTGCTTTCTTAAAACATTTTTTTCTGCATTTGGTATAAAACAAACTCCAATTTTCTCAGGCTCCCTCCCCACCGGAGAGGTGACATTCAATGTCCCACTTATCAGTCTGGATAGCCCTGACCACCACTCAACATACAATAATGTCATGAAAGCATCATTTTAAAAAGGGCTATGCAAACATGGCCAATAACTTTCATTCTAATGATGTGCAAAATGATTTGGGCACAAAACAAATTTTGCTGTTAGAAAACTTGCAGACTTCACTATATACAGTGTAGACCCTCTAAACTAAGTTTGGGGGATGTGATCTTTCAAGAAATGCAGACAAACTGTTGTTGTTTGTTTACTTACACAGCATGTCTTGTAGAATTAACTGGAGGCAACAGCATAGTGCAGTCATATCTCAAGCCTAATAACAGAAGACAGGAAAAGATCAGTACAGAAACAACTTCCCCAAACCAAAGCACAAATAAAACAATAAGTAAAACAGGCTGATCTAAAGTATGATTAAAGTTCAACCTGATTAATATAAATGTCACTGACTGTTGCTAATATATTGGAAAACCAAAATACTTACCACTGAGTTGATGTCTTTCTGTCCAACAACAGGAGTGCTGGTCCCGATCGGCCTCAAAGACAGTAAGAAGCAAGCAGAGGGAGAAAAAACAGAACATTTTTTCAGAAACTGATTTGATCCTTAATTGCTGTGCAATCATTGTAACATAGAGTTTGCTTATGTTGTTAAATAAAGTCTAGATTTGACATTAATAGATGTCACAGATGTTCAAAAGCTGCCGCAAAGCATGAAAAAAATGTACATCTCCAAAAACGTCGGAGCATTTTTGCAAATATGTGATGTCTTGATAAATCGAGCAGATATTTGAACTTTACAGCTTCACAGCTACATTCTTGCCTGAAAATATCTTAAAAGTTTAGTTTGTGACCCAGAAAAAGTGATACGTTTTTTAGCCGCACTCCTCCGCCCTTGCCGCGCTTACAAGTACGCACAGGCAACCGCCACAAATGCGATCCTCGTTTTCCCCAGAATACCCTTTCTGGGTCACAAAATAACCTTTTAAGATATTTTCAGGCGAAAATGCAGCCGTGTAAAGCTCAAATATCTACTTAATTTATCAAAATATCACATATTTGCAAAAGTGCTTCCATGTTTTCGGAGAGCTGTGTTATCCACCAGCGCGATAGCTGACCGGGAGGTCAAGGCTTGATAGAGTCCACAAGCATAGCTAACTCCTGGCTTATTCTTTTCAACCCCCCTGCACTCTTTTGCTACTCAGGTTAAACATGATATATATATATATATATATATATATATATATATATATATATATATATATATATATATATATATATATATATATATATTAGTTAGTTAGTTAGTTAGTTAGTTAAGGCTATGGATTGAAAATACACCCCAACCTACTCCTAACGGCTGCACCTCCCGAAGAATTGTCTGGGCTCTTATCTCACTTTTTTATTTCAAACAATCAAGAGAAAATTCCACAGACATATTTTTATATAAGGTTTTTAAGGCTGTGGTGTTAATTTTTAAGTAACATGAGCCCAGCGGCAGCAGTAACGCTAGGCTAACACTAACTAGCTAGCAAGATTATAAACCTGGTGCTTAACTAAGAGAAGCCACAAAATCAGTTTGAATAAGAGTAAACATTTACTCACCAAGGCAGTGTATCAGGTAAAGATCCACAGCAATGACAATAATCTCTTGAGCTGACGCTTCTCCAGGTTTGCTCAACATATTCCATAACAAATGCTGGCACCATGAACATGCGGACTGATCTGAGAGGGAGGAGGACAGTAGTCACGTGGCATTTTCAAAACACATCTTTCATCCTTCCGCGCTGAGAAGCAAAACTTCCAGCTTACTTAGTTTTTCTAAGTTAAGACAACTCAAATAAATTGAGTTTATCAGCATTTTTGCATTAAAAAGTACTGGTAACTTATTTAAATCGAGTTCTAATAACAAATTGATAAAAATTTAGTTCAGCCTATTTAATATTTTTAATTAAACACAATATTACATTTTACAGTGCAGCTGAAACCAGTCAAAGGCTTAAAGAATAAGTCAGCTGGGATTACATAAAAAGTTCAAATTCAGCGAATCTCTTTCTGATTGTAAAAATCTTGTGCCGAACGCTGGCAGATGAATTCAGACAGGCTGCAGTAAATGAATATACTGTACATGAACGTCAGAACATCAAAGTGTGGGACTGTTTTTCTAAAAATGGCGCAGGTGAAGTGTACAGATGTATTTTTGATGCAAGCTTAAAGAAATCAGCCAAACTGTGAAATTGATATTTCAAAGCATATCAGCTTAGTCCAGGACAAAGTCAACATTTTACAGAGGCTCTTTCGAAACCCTGATCCAAATCTCCCAGAGCACATACAGTATGGCATGGAAAAAAAAAAAAGAGTTTTTTATACTCTTGTGTGGAAACTGAAAGGAAACTTTGACCACAACTCTTGTGGTAAAGTGCCTGGTTGACTCTATGCCCAGATACCGATCATCAAGCAGTCCTGAAAGCTAAAGATGACAATCTAAACATTGAAATATGGTAACTGTGATCTTTAGTGTGCCCACTTCTGACTATCCATGTTCTTTTTCGTAAATATGTATTATATTTAACCTGCCAAATTTCCTCATGATTGACAAGTGTGCTTGTGCCATGTTTCTTTTAAATAAATGTGATTTGCATTGACATTTTACAGTCTAATGAAATAAAAACATCATGCATTTGCTTACCTTGCAGTGATACAGTGTAATGTAACCAAGTTAGACCACTGCCCGGCCTGGCCAGCACATGTCAATGTAAGCTGTTTAATGGTTAGCAATTCCCTGTTAGCCACTTAGCCATTGGTCATATTATCATTGCTAAGTAGCTGCTAGCAGCTTTGGCTAATATAAGAAAATGATCACGTAGAAGTTAGGCAGGAAACCATGATCAATCCTGGCTACGTGTGTAGCACCTTTAACACACAATGTTAATTTAATAAGATGTGTTATGTTTCTGTTAACTTTTCCAGCTCTGATCAGCAAATAGAGTTTGTGTTTGCACATTATAATGTTATTACTGTATTTTTGCACAATTTCAGACAGCATGAAAATAATGTCATTGTCTAGATTGCACTAATCACTATGATGATTGTCTGTGAAGGTTCTCAGTCATCCAGGTCATCGTAGTCAAAGGAGCTTGCAAAGAAAAGCGTCTGGACTTCTTTAAGTTGCTTGAAGACGTTTCACCTCTCATCCGAGAAGCTTCTTCAGTTCTAAGGTCAAATGGTGGAGAGTCCCAGATATAAACCTAGTGGGAGTAACCCCCCACAGAGGGACAAAAGGACCCCTGATGATCCTCTAATCGCCTGAGCCAAGGTGTGAAACTGGGCGTGGGTCCCAATCAGCCAGAGTTTCGGGTGTGTTCATTGTGAAACCTGGCCCCACCTTATCATGCGAATTCCTGAGGTCAGATGGCCCAGGATGTGAGTGGGCGTTAAGGTGTCTGGGAAGGGATCTCAAAACTGGATTATAGATGGCAGAGAGTTGGTGTCGTAAACCCCCACCTCTGTTCAAAGATGGACTGTTTGAACAGAACAACTGTTTGCCTTTCCTGGACTGCGCTGTGCACATTGAAGAGAACGGCAAACCCAACATCGAAGTTTACCGGAAGCCCACACACACGGACCAGTACCTCCTCTTTGACTCCCATCACCCTTTGGAACACAAACTTGGAGTAATTAGGACCCTACACCACCGGGCAGAACATGTTCCCTCTAAGCCTGAAGGAAAAAAGAAGGAACACACACATGTAAAGGAAGCACTCAAAACGTGCGGCTATCCTAAATGGGCGTTCGTAAAGTCAGCAAAGAGGCACAGAAAAGAAGACCAGACACCAGCGAGGGAGGATAAGAAGGACAGACGCAACAACATTGTCATCCCCTATGTAGCCGGTGTATCAGAGAAACTCAGGAGAGTTTTCTCCAAGCATGACATCCCAGTGTATTTCAGACCCAGCAACACGCTCAGACAGAAACTGGTTCACCCAAAAGACAAAACGCCAAAACACAAACTTAACAATGTGGTGTATGCTGTACAGTGCAGCGAGGAATGCTCAGACCTCTACATTGGAGAGACCAAACAGCCACTTCACAAGCGCATGGCACAACACAGAAGAGCCACCTCCACAGGACAAGACTCAGCAGTCCACCTGCATCTCAAGGATAAAGGACACTCTTTCGAGGATGCCAATGTTCACATTTTGGACAGAGAGGACAGATGGTTTGAAAGAGGAGTCCACTGTGAGCGACCATCTTTGAACAGAGGCGGGGGTTTACGACACCAACTCTCTGCCATCTATAATCCAGTTTTGAGATCCCTTCCCAGACGCCTTAACGCCCACTCACATCCTGGGCCATCTGACCTCAGGAATTCGCATGATAAGGTGGGGCCAGGTTTCACAATGAACACACCCGAAACTCTGGCTGATTGGGACCCACACCCAGTTTCACACCTTGGCTCAGGCGATTAGAGGATCATCAGGGGGTCCTTTTGTCCCTCTGTGGGGGGTTACTCCCACTAGGTTTATATCTGGGACTCTCCACCATTTGACCTTAGAACTGAAGAAGTTTCTCGGATGAGAGGTGAAACGTCTTCAAGCAACTTAAAGAAGTCCAGACGCTTTTCTTTGCAAGCTCCTTTGACCACTATGATGATTATGATGGTTGAGTATTTTCTTGGGTATCTGTGTCAATTTTGAAATTCTAGTATTATGTGTAAGCACAGTTTGAATTCATAAGGACGAACAATCTTCTCTCAATTTACTTTTTCCATGTATGGATATGTAATATGTATGCAAAAGCTTTAAAGTAGCCAGAGTTTCTTCAAAGGGGTCTTGCACAACAGTTCTCTAAGCTGTCTGAAGGGCTTTTTTTTTATTCATTTTGAGTCCCGTCATGTTATTTGTTAATAATATTAATGACTTTATTTGCATAGCATGTTATAAAACACACAGTTACAAAATATTTCAAAGATTGGGGAAAAAAAGAATACATGATTGATGAGGCTACATGTCTAAAATTACAAACATGGTGTCTTACATTCATTGCTCCATACACACTTTCAAGTCAAGTCAAATCACGTGGCTTTATTCTCATTCCAAGCATGTGCAGTGGTACAGTACACAGCGTAATAAGAAAACGTTCCTTCAAGACCATGGTGCTACATATGACATATAACAGACAATCAGCACTGGACTTTATATCCACAGTAGAAGAACAACAATCAATAGTAAGTCTAAAGACTAAACATTTCCAAAATTTAGGAGTTACAACCAGAGTTACCAATCTGGTTGCCTCTGGTTTTAAAATAACCATTAAAAGACTCTGATAGGGTGGTCAGAGGGGCTGACTGCTAGCCTGCCAAAGTAAGGTTTTATATGTGATTAATAAAATTTTTAAATGAATTCTGAATTTCACCGGAAGCTTGGACAGGTTTATACAATCCAGGCTTGAACTGTGACCTCATACCATTCATTTTACCAGTAAATGTAATGTAATGCACTAGCATGTAAGAAATATTTCACATTAAGCTGATGACATGGCAGGAAAAGTACACTGAATGGCGTTCAGGAGTCTTTTGATAATATTTAACATGAACCTTGAATTGTGCCTATTATTGCTAATCAAGTCAGAGAAGTAGAAGGTATGAGTGAGTTAAGTCAGTGCTGAATTTGAATCATTCAAGCATAGAAAGGCACTCAAGGGATGAAAACAGTTTTGTGTCTACACATAACGGACAACTTACAGAATAATGAATTTTAAAAGTGTTTGTTTAGGCATTTTGTTACTAGTAGCCTAATTTGTTACAATTTCTTTAGCTGATTCTATGAAAAATAACTCATCAAAATGTTAATCTCAAAGAGCTATTAGCTAAAAACCTGGCATATCTCAGCATGGTGTCCAGTGGGTCCTAAAGAAATCTGAGGAAACTGGATAAGAGGACCACAAAAGAAGAAATGACTGGCCAAAAAACAATCTGCAACAGATGAACGGTGTCGGAAATTCATGTCCTCAAACAAACAAGAAAAATCCACCAAAGATCGGATACGGGACCTGAGAGATGGATCTGGTAACAGTGAGGGTCCACAGCCATCTGCACAGTGGAGACTCTACCATGGTTTGAGGTTGTATTTTACCCAGTGTTGGGGACCATGTCAAAATTGGTGGTATTATGTATTGTCAGATTTTCATCCACCTGGAAAGTATCTGAACCTCAACATTGAGGCTGAGGTTGACGAAGTGTGCCGTCATCTTGACAGAAAACAAAACAAAAGTTGAGTGGCCTTCAGGAAGGCTGGAGAACTATTCCTGAAGACTACTTAAATGATAATAAAGCTTGTCTGTTCAGGCTATGTTGGAGAAAAAAAGGAGGTCATATTGACTTTCAAGCTAAATAGAATTGCACAAACTGTTTTTGCCTTAAATGCTGTACTTCCATGTACTCGTTTCGATAAATCTATGCACATGAGCAGAATATAAAAAATGAGGGATGGCTCAAGACCTTTGGACAGTACTATAAGCTCCCTAGTTAAAAATAAGGTTAGCATTTATAAATATGGACAAACATGACGTTTGACTAAAATACTGAGCGTTGGTTATTTCTTAGATATTAAATTGATATATTGTTTCAAACTTGAACCTTCATTTTATGCTTGGATTAATGAAAATCTGGACTATTACAGCACACAGAGTGGTAACCTGATCTCACACATGCTGCATTCTTCTTTGAAAAACAATATGATGCTATCAGCAGCAGGAGTGATAATCCACCTCAAGTCGCATTTGCTGAAATAGAGGCCTCAAAGACATTTTGAATGCGTAACATGATATATTGTCCAAGAGGGAAAGACTTGAATTAAGAATCAGATTAAAGTTATGGCAAGCTTTATGAATAATGCAGCCAGCATTTATTTCCCAGGAAGTCAACTGTAAAACATAGTCTTCTTGCCAAGTCTCTCTGCTCTCTGTACTCTCTACATTTCATCCACATCAGTAATGATGGATGGCAATTTAAAGTAAACTAATTAAACCCGAAAAGGAAAATGAATTGTGACGATATTTCATCCCATCAACATCATAATTGTGCAAGCGTCAGACTATTTCTAGCCATCAAAAAATTAAAAGCATAAATCAAAGGTTATAGAGGCAAAAAAAGGAGATTGGGTTTGAAAGTTATTGTTTTAACAGGATGACAAAATCATTAGAATCAAATTTATGACCCTGGGGCAAAGACTTCTATGATTCTAGTATTGACTTGTCAGTGTAATATCCCTGTCACTTTTTCCTCATTCATTCAGTCTGCACAGAGGAAATACTCTCATTTCATACTCTCACACTGAGCAGAAAGGGCTGATCAGAAGACAAAAACCTCCACTTTGGGAAATCTCACAGCAGAATCCTACAAATATCACTATGGATAACTATATGTGTGCAATATGTGAACAGAAGATTTTTTTTATATTTGATTTCTACAACCCAAATTGGCTGTGATGGTTAAATCCTGCAACCGGGAAAATAACAAAATAATCACTAGAGTTTATGGAGGTAACAGTACTTTTAAACCTCACTGTCACTAATGGAAAAACAACACTTTTAATAGATGTCACTGAAAAATCTGCACTTTGTGACGACAGAATATGCATTTTTTTTTCTTTAGTGAAACCGTTTGACACTTGACAAACTAATTTGTTTTGCTGTGACAAGTTTAGTGCATCCGTTTGTTTCACAGCAATTAAAGCCGCCCACTGGTCATGCTACTTCAAGTGTTTTGTTAGTTAGAGCACACTGTTCATACATCTGGGTTGCATTTTTTTCCACAGCCCTGTGTGAAATTAGCTGTCATTTCAAAAGAGAAATAATCTTAATATCTACATGTGCGATCACTTACTGTAACACATTAGACATGGTGTGAAACACTGTGTGAACACTTGCTGTTTTCATAGCTCTTCATAGCATCTGGCTGTCTAAAGACAGCATTGAAAACAATCTGAGTTTCACAGAGGAATAACATTTGGCTTCCAACATTTGAAAATGCAGATACGTGCATAGATAGAAACCTGATCCCTTAAACATATAGCCAGTCAAACATGTGATCCCTGATGCAAGTACTCACCTTCTAACATTGCCTTTTTCTCTGTTTTATCTCCCTTTAAGTTGACATTTTCTACTAGCATCACATCTTCCCGTAATCCTCCTCTGGATAGGCTGTAGCCCCTCATCTCTTAGCCCTGAAGGTCAACATGTGAGAGGCATAAGCAAAAGAAAATGACCTGCATCAAACACAATGCAGTGACTCCTATCTGAGGTGGGGGATACCCCTGTAGAAAGATAGGCAGATAGGTCATCTTTAGAAGCTACATGCTCTTTGTAACAAAGCAATTTTACCTGATTGTTAACAGGATGTTCTTTTCTAGTATTTATCCCGAGAGAAGAAGAAATCAATCTTAAGCTAAAAAAAATTTCTTAAATAGAAGAAGTGTGAGAAATTCATATTTCTTTGAGGAACTGACTCTTTAAGTACGTAAAAAAACACAATTTGATGGGTATGATCAAACACAGATAAGATCTTTCAGCCCTTTTGGAAACATTTTGTGCTGTTACGATTGATCTTCTGCAAAACAACCTACTGAAAGATATTTTTTCCACTTTATTTTTGATTTCTCGTTCTGTTTTTATATATTCCTAAATATATTCTTAAAACATGTCAAAGCTGTCATAAGTCATAACTTCTGACCTTGAATTCTTCTCCAACTTTCTAAATAACACTGTGACATTCCACAGTGTGACTGAGACTCTGAAATGTATTCTGCTTATCAGTTATTTCTGGCACAAGCAGCCCCCCCCCAAACTCCCTCTCAATAAATATGGGGTTGACTAAGTTGATATGCCTTGGAGGCATTTTAAATATTCCCCCCCAAAAATATCTATTCATAAAGCGTAGAAAGTAATTGGGTGATTTATGACCTTTTCACACCACTGAAGCGATTAACTGAAGACATCATTCAGAGCTGTCAGTCAAACGGATTGTTCACATGGAAACGAAACACCATGCAGCCAATAAGTGAGCCAGCTGACTTGAGAATGATGCCTTCAAAAGCCTTTCATTGAAGTGGCCTCTTCAAGACTGTCACTCGAGCTGTTATTGTGTTAAGCTAAAACTTGTATCAGAAAGCTACACTGGTGAAAAGAAAAATGAGATCAAAGGTGCAGGTAGATCGGTGTGCCTTCTTGCATTCATGTGGCTATCTCAAGGGTGGCATGGTTTCTATTGAAGACCGTCTCTTCCCACTGCTCGCCACGCATTCACTGCTGGTCACAGATGTTGAGTATGTTCACAGCTTAATAGTACATGTGGGATGCATCTTCACATAAAGCAATCATTTTCCCAAATTTAATGATCAGGCTCAGTGATTTGCCTTTATTGGTCTTCCTAGAGACACACACCTGCATCTCTAGAGCCTTCTTTGGTAATAACAGCAGGAAGAACAACTTGACACTAATTGGCTCATCATGTCAAGTGTGTTCATGCATAACATATTTTTTTTCTACTGATGCTTTAAAAAAAAAAAAAGTACCAAATTTGTGAGAAGATTATCTTCCACAGAACTGCATCCGATCTTTTGTAGCAATGCATTTTATGCTACGGTGCTTTTAAATACTGACAACAAACTGGCAGCACAACTTTTCATCCTATTTTTTTTTTTTTTTTATCTAGTTCTCTGCTGATGTTTAACCTATATTTATAGTTTATAAAGTCAGATTTCATCGAACTTCATAACATTGCTGAAATCCAACTGGCATATGAGAGGGCCTTTCCCCTCGTTTGGTCCTCAGGGCTTGCCGACTCTCAGTCTAATTAACAGAGATAATGGAAGGTGAAGCTAAATAGCGCTGATGGGGTCCAGCAGAAGGTTATTAGGTGTCCTCATTAGTGCCCGACTGCAGTGAAAGGAGGTTTAAGGTCTTATTCTGATCCTGATGGATGGTGTTCCTCTTTGCCTGTCTTTACAGAGTGTGATTTTACTGCACAGACAGCTAGGCAGGGGCACAGATAGGGAGAAACCTAAAGAGAAGTGTGTGTGCGCACGCTGATGACATTCAATTTGGCACATAATGAGACATGATTTTGCCCGAGTGTCAGAGGAGTATGTTCATTTTCTCTATTAGTTACAGTAGGAATGTTTACTGCAATAAACAACCCTAATACAGTACTTCTTAATACACCATGGTCACGTACGTTTAAATTAAGTTTCCACACCTTTGTAAAATGAGTTACAAAAAAAAAAAGAAAAACAGTAGCACAGTCAGCAAAGCAATGGATTTGTGTTTTATTGTAGTACTCATAGTAGCTCAGACATGTGTATATACAAATACAGATCATTTTTTGTCCATTTTTAATTTTTGTTTATATAATGTAAAAGAGCAGGTTGGAAACTTTCCCCACTGATGGCAAAGTGGGAGCTGAGTTCAGAGGTGAAGGAAGAAAGATAGCAGGTGGTGCGGTGCGGTGGGGGGTGGGGTGGGGTTATACAAGTACAAGAAGAATGAGACATAAAATGAAGAAGTGGCTCATCAGCAAGAGGCGAGCTGAGAACCCACGGAACCTGGATCGATGATGGGCTTTACCCCGCTAACAATCCGGTTTTGGATTGGTAGAAGGGGGTGCGCTAATCCTTGAACTGTGCCCGGGACCAATGTCTACCGTAGTGACAAGTGATTTAGGGTTGTTAAAAAGGGAGAGAAAGTGAAGGGCCCCGTCGTAGTCTCTTCGACGCCAGCAGCTGTTCCGTGTAAAAGCACAATGGCAGAAAGCGTCTTGTACACAGACCGGGCTGCCAGGGCAGAGGCTGAAGGGCTAAGGCATGGGAAACACTCTTTGCTGCCAAAGAGGGTTGCCGCTTCCCATTCACTGCAGCAACAGCAAATGAGACATGCACACACCAAACTTACAGGTCACACACATTTTTTTTTCCTTTTCTTTTTTCTTTTCTTTTTTTTTTTACTGAAAAACATCCACACGATGTATACACTCCCAAACACCTCCTCTTGGGAGAGCAGAAAGTGAATGACTAGTCAGAGAAGACAGAGTGCAGCTACATGGGATGACTTCAGTAGATGGATACAGAGAGTCATTCTTATTAAAAAAAAACTTAAAGTTGCTTTTGAACTACAAAATGACTGACCCCACTGTAACCTCACAAAAATGATATTTGTTATGTACATTTGCGTAACTACACAGTTTAATGACAGCACTCAAATGGGGATGCAAAACAACCAAAAAAGAAATCGCACAACATGAACATGAAAATCTAATACATCATAAAGGAAAAGAAAATAACAGCAGAAGAAAACTTTTTTTTTTTCCAAATGATTTTTTTTTAAACATGTCATCAAGTTCATGCGCATGCCACATAATGAAACTGGTGAGATCCTTCTTTTTAAAAAGCCAACAGTCCAGTTATGGCTGATTTTTGAGCTGACCAACATGCTTTCAAACACTGAAGGCAAAAAAAAGTACAAATAGGCCACCCATTAAGTCCCAAATGTTTCTTATCAAGGCAGGATCCTGACATGAAGACGTGGTGGTTGGTGACTGGTTTGAAACATGTAAGAGATGAGCCTCCTGTTGGCTAAAGTCCAGCCTGCTGTTCACCGATACGTGTTCAGCGCCCACAGGTTTCCACTGTGTATTAGCTCAAAGTTTCATTAGGCATTGAGTATCAAAACACACAATGCATCGTTTGAAGACAGTACACACTCCGCAAAGCCCCGAGATAATATGGTATTTGTTTGTTTGTTTGTTTTTTAGAAAAGACATAAGAACCAAATTAATACTTTAATATCAAACACTATTTACATCAAGAAGTTTTCCTAATAATAATAGTCATAATCATCATCATCATAACAATAATAATTATACAGATTTAACAATGATGTATCTCATTTTTTTCTTTTGTCCTCCAGAAAGGTACAAAACGGATACTAACCTAACACTACATGTTTTATGGTTGACTACCTCAGGATACACAGTATCCAGTATATAAGTTGATCCTCATTTCCCAGGTTAAGGTGTGTACAGAATAAATCATGACAATGATAGCAATAATGACAAATACCATTGGTAATTAAGTAATTAATAAGAGTACAATTGAAGCTGGTTTCCGATAAAAGTCTATTGTTAATCTGCTCGCAAGCATCCATTTCGAATCATATGCAGTGCTCATTCCCTGTGGTGTTATCCTGAAAATTAGTACCTCATTAAATGGCATGTCTCCTGTCACCCCTCACAGCCGAGCTGCTATTCCACTGTAATAGCATTGTTACCAAAACCCCCCCAAAAAACTAATGGCAAAAGGCAAAGGCAGTCTTTCTAGTAATAAAGACAGAAAAAGGCAGCCACAAAGCAAAACCATTACCATGTGCCTTTGAGACTGAATGTTACTGAACGTACGTTTGTCAGAGAAGGTGTTTGTTCCAGTAGTGTTGAATGGATTCTTTTATTTTTTGTCACTTTGTTTGGATTTTTATTTTTTACTTTTTAGGCACTCTAGTCACACTACCTTCAGCTACTTCTCATGTCTTTCCATCTGTGTGTGTGTGTGTTTCTCTCACTTTAATTCTTTCTGTCTCCTTCACTCACCAATTCTCTCAAACTGCAAGGTCATTGGTGCTTTAAAACCCCCCACGGCGGAAATCTACCTCCCCCCGAGACCCCCCAGGCCTTCCAGCATCTATTTTTAATACCAGAAATAACTCCCCTTGCCACAACATGGGGTCCACATGCCTGTCATTTTGAACCTCATTAAAGAGTCACTTAAGCCAGTAACACAAGAAGCTGAAGGTGGACATGCAATTGCTCCTTTGCTCCTTTTCTTGCTATTTTTCTACATTTCTGAATCAATATTTCAAGACCAATTGGTGCCCTGTTTCTCGTGCAACTCTGAAGGGAAGTCAGTTGCCGCACGTTTTCTGTGTGTTCAGACTTCTTTTAAAACTAAGAAATAAGTCAATCTGAAAAGAAAAAGGAAAAAAAAAAACATAAAAGCTTTTTATGCTAACTCACCATGTGCATCAGCGGGAGTTGAAGGAAGCTGAATATCATTATGTCACAGCGAATTCCTTTAAATTTAAGTGCTAACACAAACCTGGCCAGACTAAATAAAGCAGTGCGTTGCCTAGAATTTAATGGATTTTGTTGTTGTTATTCACACGGCAAACACAAGCTATGCATTAGCTAATGCAACGAGCTGGCTCTAAAAAAAATCTCACTTTTACGTAAATCTACTGTATGAGTCAAGGCTGTGGTTACACTTATGGGACAGGGATCCAAGGAAAAATATGGCACTAATAATGGAAATGTCTTTTCAAACAGTTTCCCACGATTTCTTTCATATTTCTTATTTAGCTTGATGTCACACAGTACAAAAGTCCTACAGTTTTAGAACCTGTATTATTATAGAGATGTAAAAAATAAAGCTGCAAATCATTTTCAAACAATTCTTTTAACAGTCAATAGAGGGGTGGGGGGGCTGTGGATGCAAATGTTTATGGGAGTGTTAATATTGACTAATTCTCAAACTGAATAGAGAGAACAAATTGCTGCCTAGCTCAGTAAACATTGTATAAAATGACTGTGACCGCTGCTGTGAAATTGCACGATCAACTTTGAGAAGGTATTGATTTTTGATCCTGATATCCGCCGAAACAAAAAAAAATGTCTGGTGAGAAAGTTTCAATTTAGTTGCTTTGTTAGCCAGAGCAATGCTTTGTTGAGCAGACTTTCATGGTTTTTACCTTTATTAACTCAAAGATTCGCTAAACCTTTTAAGTAGCTTATCCAAAATATACAAACACTCTATTTTCAAGGGAAATCTGAGATTGAATGACAAATAATCTTCAGACCGTCTTTGAACCAACATAGTCTGAAGACCTGTTGGGCTAAGGTGCATACCGGGCATTTAATTTTCAGTGCTCAGGTTTATCGTCTTGCTTCTGCTTGAAACTTCACACTTCTTTTCTTACGTCTTTAACTCTTAGCTTTTCTTACTTAATTGAAAAAAACTCTAGACGAACGGAGATGCAAAAATCTTTTTTTTTCTTTTAATGACCCAACAGAACAATCAAAATATATTCTGAAAGGCTCCTTGAGAGGTCTCAGGATTATTTGTTTGCGTATGTACAGTCATTTCTAAGACCTAGCATCTTCACTGTCCTACTATGTAAAACTGGCTACTGTATAACAACTCTACTCCTGCTCAATGCTGATGTCAATATTTTTTGTATTTGACTCTGCGGCACTGTAATGTCGTGTGTTATGTAAAGTGTGTGTATATGTGTATGTCTAAACAGTGTTGCCATGACAGAAACATAATGTAAAGGGATGTCAAAAGTCACGGGAAAGTAAGAATCACTATGTGTCAAACAGGATTTGGCATCTTAGTTGAAGGTTTAAGGGGGGGAACTGTTTCTCCCGCTTCTAACATCAACTTTTTTTTTTTCACTCACAGACGGAGAAAGACCACTTAAATATTTTTTTTTCTGAAAAAAATAGAGGGTTCCTTGAGAAGCCTGCTTTTATGCCCAAACAAGCAAATGCAATCCACCCAAATCCCACCCCCTACCCTGCAGCCTTGGGCAGGTTCAGGCCACGCTAGGTGTAAATGACCTCCGGGACAGAGGGAGGCGCTATAAAGTGGAGAGTGCTGCTAAGCAGATCAGCATCGAAGCCAGAAGCGGACTTGTTTTCTGGAGGCGTGGCACATCATTTGTTTCACTTCGTGAAGGCTCAGCCGGTTCATGGCTGGTATCGTCTAAAGGATTTAAAGAAAGGAAGAAGAAGAAGAAATAGAAGTGAATTCTATGGTACATGCAGATTTCTCTTAACAGTGCATCATACACACAAAAGCTTATTCAGTGAACATATTCTCAAATACACTCCCAGGCCAGAAAAAAGTCACAATCATCAGGTGGTCCAAGAAAATATCAAGAGTCTGTGACTTTTTTGTGTGTGTCCTGGGCAGTGCATTCACATTTGTAGTGTGAGAATATTTCTTATTTACCAATAATACTTTTCACCAGTTAGTGAAAAGCATAGATGTTTGGGTTTGTGCCATAAAGTCTGAGTTGCCATATGAACTTCAGTTGCTATATAATGTTTCTACTCTCAATGTCAGAAACATTTTTGAATTCATCTCCCAGGTGAGCTGCCCCCTGTGTTTTTCTGGCAGTGGCATCAGTATCTGTGAGCAGCCATGTGCCCACCGCACCATGGGAAAGGAGCTGAACCATGCACAGCAAAGGACAGATAGACAGAACAGAGGACTGGACAGTTACATAACTATACAAAGTTGTGTTTGTGTGTCTGTGTGTGTGCGGTAGAAATTGGGCAGAGACAGGGCGACAACAGATGACGAATTAATGTTTTCATGTTTCTCCTTTGGAAGGCATAACAGGGAAATGAGCCAAAAGAAGCTTGCAAGATGAGAGCCAGCCATTGAGGATGCAGGCAGGGTTTTAAGACGGGCAAAGGGGGGAGAAGCAGATGGGTATCAAACATGCCCTAGGATGTAGTATTGCTCTGCCTGGACTTGTGTATTTGTGTCCCATTTAGGTATCATAATATCTTATCTTCACGGTGAAGACATTTCAGAATGCAGCAGATCTCATTTTCAAATGACAGAATCCTTTTTTTGTGATCAATGATCATATCACTGTATATATCTATATATAAATAAACAATATAGACAGTGGGGTAGTCTTTTTGTTATTTCAGACCTTGCGGTGAGCTGGTGCTGGGAATGAGACAACAGCATGTGGGTGATGTGGAGTGTTTCAGTTCAGAGACTGGGTTAGGCTGATATATGAAGACATAAAACTGCTGTGCGTTCTGAGCACAGAAAATAATCAATGCTGTGCTACAGAGCCAACAGCAAGTCAGTCAAGAGTAAAGAAAAAGATTAAAATTTGCCAAATGTATAGCTACTGTGTGGCTGTGCCTACTGCATTCATATTATTTAATGGTTTTTAAAACTGACGTTCTTAGTTAAAATACAGGCAGAAGAATTTTAGTAAGCATAAAGATTGCATGTTGTGGCATTGACCACAACATGCAGCTGGGAATATTACATGAGCAGCATTTTACATCATGTATGCAGCAGCAGTAACGTGACACCACTTTGATATTCTGGAGAAAAAGCAGCTTAAAAGAAGCATTATACAGACAGATAGGCAAGGGCAGATCAGCATCATAAAAGAAAGAGGCACAGAAAAAGGTACACATATACAGATAGCTGGAACTCATACAGAAGTGAATCAAAAAAGCAGGAAGCCATACTAACCTCGTGGTTCTAATGTATTGTCTACTTTGTCGTTTACATCAAAAACGCGGTCATGTACACCTATAGTTTTCACACAGCTGTCTATAACAGAAAATAGGGAGAATGAGAAATCATTAGAGGTATGTGCCAAATAGGTTAGTGACATTTGTAGCCCCCAACACCCCCAAGCCCTCAAAATAAACATCTCAAGCAACAAAGCTCATGGCAACATTCAGATATTCAGATTATTTTATAATGACGTGAATGTCTATCATCATTTTCATGTTTTCAAATTTATTTATTTTTTGGCAAATCAACCAGTGCTGTGATAAGTGAAAGAGCTATGTTCAACAGTGAGCTCAAGGTAGTGAGGTAACCAGACAAGTGGACATAAAGTGCTTTGATTTTCACTCCAACCGGCTACTTCAAGAAGCTCGGTTACAAAGCCCTGTGTTGCACTTACTTGCTGGTCGGACGAAAACTTTGAGCTTCAAGCAGGTTTTTTTCCCATTTTCAGCAACAGTGGAGGCTGGAGAAAATAGACACAGGTAAAAAGATGGTGCTTTCAATACTATATAGCATCAGATATATACAGTAAACAATGAACAAACAATGCAACTGTGTATTTTATCTATTCACACTCACACCCGCAGCCAATTTAGAATCACCAATTAACCTAACCCCATGCATGTCTTATAATAATGTAATGATTGTGTTATGAATATATTTATTTTCCCGTAGACAACAACTAGAAGTGAGGTAATTTATTAAGAAAAACACAAACCTTAATAGTTCGTTTTGACTCGTAAGTGGATTTTATGGCATTAGCTGCGGTTCTTGTGGGATTACAGCTGGAAAGTATTTACAGATGTGCTGAAGAAATCACTCCAGGGAAAGTGGAGTGCTTTGCTCGCAGTTTAATTGTACCATTTTGAGATTCAAAAACTGGCACTAGCTCAATGTGGGATCAACATAATTCTCATCATTTAACCTGGTTAAAGACTCTCATGCAGATACTTTAAATGTACACATTTCTATGTATTCCTATAGAAACACATCAATCTTCTTTCAGGAGCGCAAAGTTCACACAGCGAGGATGTACAGTATGTGCTACATGTGTGGATGGTTTGCGGTTCCTGTCAGGAAATGGATCCCTTCCTGTCAAGTCCACGGGGTGTGAATCTCTCAGCATTAGCTACCATGGTGGTTGTATCACATCCCCTAAAAATATCTCAAAGGGAGCGTGTGCAAACGTGTGTGTGTGGTTGACCACTAATGGCGTTGTGTTGAGGCACCAGGTGCTGTCTCCTGTAGACGAGGATAGGGGTCAAACACATGTCAGCTGAAGTCTAGTGGGTGAGTTCTGCCTGCATCCATCATGGTAAGATAACATGTAGTAGTTTAGCAATAAATTTTATTGTCTGGGGTCAGAGCAGAAAAAAGAAGAGTCGGCTTTTGCCACTATTGCGATACATTCATGCTATTTACTAGTTCTTCTTTCTATTATCCCCTTCAGCTCCAGTGAGACCATATTGTCCACTAAGGTGTCTTTTCGCATTATTTTACGTTTTCTGTGGATCAGTCTGATGCAGTGAAGTCAGGATTCAATTTCAAAATCGCTTTCCTCCTTTTCCCCCTTTCCAGCACTTTCACTGCCTCTTCTGCATATCCTCTTAAATAACTTTTTTTATTATTCTATAAACCGCCGTATCTGAAGAATATTTTTCATTAAAAAAAAAAAACAGTCTCTGTACACATTGCTCCAATGAATGCGCTAGCATCCATTTTTTCTGAAGGTGGTGGAAAAAAAGCCGTGAGCCGTCCCTGAAGCCGGGAAATGTTTTCATTAAGAGAATTATTTCTAATGACTTTCCATCTCATCTGACCCGTTCTTTTCTTGCATTTGCACGCTCTCGTCTCCTGAGTCACCCTAAAATCCCGACGACAGTTTTCTTATCAAAAACACGCCGCATACTCATCCGCCTTCTGTGCAGCTCATCAGGATTTCTCGCTCCCTTTTGATTTTTAACCTCAGCGTTACCAATTTAATGTTGTCACTTCATCAACTGTTACCCGCATCTCCGTCATATATCACTGTACAGGAGAGGTGACCTGAGATCAGACACTATTTTTCACAGCTCAGTTCATATTCAGCAGATGCAGAAGGGAAGAGAGAGAAAGAGAAAGAGAGGACCTTATTATTTCGGTGTGGAGGCAGCCGATGAACGCTAATGAACCTTGGCCGACGTCGCTCACCCACTCAGTCACATACACACACCAGCGCCCACGCAATTTATGTCACTCTTCTTATTGCTGCACTTCTTTATCCTCTCATTCTCAGTGTGCGCACATATGCGCCCAAACAGCCGCACACCATCTCCAGATGTTTTATCTTCATCACTGTTGTGGGCAGAGTTCAGTCACAGCCATCGACACTAGCCACTTAACAAAGGCAGCTGATCATGAGAGAAGTATGGCCCTGATGAAAACAGCAAAGCGCATGTGGGCATCTCTGTCATGCTGTTCGGATGTTCATCGACTTGGCTAGAACATGATATCTGCCTCTTACGCAATAGAAATAATGCATGAGTAATTAATTTTTATGTTATCTTGACTAATATTATGAATATAGAATATGACCATCTAGATTATTTCAAGAGTTGATTAAATGAGTGCACCGATCATGGGTGCACTGCATGTAAATGTACATTTTTGTCTACATCGTAAAGACTGAGCTTTGGCTTTGCATTCTCTTTTCAGTAGCAGCTCGTAATGCTCGCTATTTGATGAGGATTCTGCCACCTGGGCACAAACTGTCCACACCAGTGCCTGCTTATTTTAGATTAACAAGCTGCTGAGGGCCAGCTTATTGTTCTTGTAGGCTGTAACATCAACACCTGCTATTCTGGCTCCCTTCAGGCCCACAATCCAACTATCAATCCATCCAGCCTAAGCAAGTGGCTGCTTTGAAGGACAGAGGCCCTAGATGTCCCAAGATGGGATTGGTGAGAGGGAGGTCGGGTTACCTCCACCGTGCCCTGTCCCCTAGCTGGTAATGGCCGGTTCCCTCAGTACACTGCATTATGCATCAGCATTAAGGCAAATGGAATGAAGCAGAATCCAATTACAGAAGAACAAACAGGTGGGCTCAGTGCAGCTTAGGAGCAGTATTGTTTCAATCACAGCCCAAGCCAAGCTTTATTGTAACTGAAATTTTATCTACAAAACACATTTCCTATGTCTTTCACTGGAAGATTACATTCCAGACATGACGAATAACCAATAAATATCTTGAAAGAAAGCTAAAAGCAAAGATATCTAAATACAGAAGCTAAAATTGACATAGCATATGGGTTATCCATCATCTAGCAGGTGAAATGGGGGGAGGGGGAACAATGCAGGGTGAGTTTTGTTTGTCATTTTGTAAACATCAAATCTGTGTCATCTGAGCTTTTCTCATAACCACTGAACATTTTAAACATTTGAGTGTTTGCCAGTATCAGCACAACCACAAAGCCTAATGCAGTCGGGCAGTCTTTAACTAATTTCTAATGAAAAAGTTTCCTCTTTTCACCCGTATGTTTAAGTTTGCTGTGTTTGTAGTGGTCAATTCCACACACACACACACACACACACACACACACACACACACACACACACACACACACACACAAATCCACTGAACATACTTAGCCCAGATGTCCACCAAAGCTAATCATACTGTCACAACAAACTGTCAGCATTTTATAGAACAGCGTTACGCAGAAAGGCATTCCTTCGGTTTCAGTTACAAAAGTCAAACCTTGCACAGACTTGTACAGGATCATGTGAACGTGTAACATGAATAGCATGATGTTAGCGTGCCTGTAGCCTGTGTCAAGTCTCCAGCTGGTTTTAATAATGGCGCTCCATTCCTTAGATCACTGCTTATTTGTTAGATGGGAGGGGTTAAACTGGAAAGTCTAATGTTGTGTCCAGCTCCGAGCATTCCTCGTTAGCTAATTCTTCAAGCTCGGAGAAAAACAGCCCGATGGCTTTGTCTTTCATTTAGTAGGATTACCCATGTGAATTACCCCATGCAAGCTTAGAGTGTATGTCCAAAAGTTCAGGATTCTGAATTTACATAAAATTGTGTACAGGGGAGAAGAAACGAAAAGCTTCACTTTCTAAAAACTATATGCCAGCATCTATATGTTTCTTTTATACAGCCTCCTTCCCAGGAATCTGCTATTCCGAGACCAGAAATTACTTGTGGCATCTATTAGCTTTCACTGAAAAAAGAACAATGTTGGACTAAATAAACAAAAGAAAACTTTTAATTCAAGAGACTTGCTTTATTTATTTAATTTTTTAGAGAGAGAATGCTTGCATGACCCCTCTAATAAGAAATATGAACTGTTTCATTGTTCAGAATAATCTCTTCGTTGCAAACAACAGCGCACACTTGACTGTATGAAACACGTGTTCAATAAAGTGTCCATATGCACTGACATACACATAATGGCTAAATGTTCCTCAGAAATTATTCTCCCACATCTTATAAAGCAGCAGACTTAAAAGGACAAAAATGTATCTATTTACAGGCTTTAAAAAAAAAATGTGAATGCGTATGTGTGTTTGCCTTTATACACAGAATCTGTATGTGTGTGTAAGAAGATGGAAGAGACTATCGACTGAAGAGGCCCATTAACCAGATGCTACTACAGCGAACACACAATGGGAGGGAATGAGGGAGCTGAGGAGCAGTAAAAGAGGAGGGTTTGGATTCATGCATCAGAGGGAACATAAACTTCTCCCCCTGGTGATAGCTGGCCTTTTGCTCCTTCCTTGTATATTTCAATCGTTGGCAAAAGTGCACCAAAGTCATTCCTTTTGCCACTTGTGCAATTGGGACAAGGTCACAAGCCATGAGGAAAACACTGAGAGAAATATAAGTTGAGAAGGGGAAGTTAGATGCAATCAATAATGCCTAATTATACAGTGCAACACTTTCCTCACACTACTGAATGTCAGAGCACTTGTGTAAGGATACAATTATTTCCTTGTCAAAGTGCATCCAGCATCATAATTTTGTGGAAGACCACATAATGACGCTCTTACAAATTACTCTTGTCGTCTTGAAAATGAAAAGCGAGTGATTGAAAGTCTGAAAACCCTTCAATTTCATCAACCGATTCATGTCTTTGCACTCAAATTACAATAAAATGGATGATTTATTAATCTATGGTGGAGTTCGGCGTTTTAAGGCAGTTACAGAATAATAAGTCTGTGCATAATAATGGTTCATTACTACACTTAGTGTCTCACGTAGGATCATAATATTATTGTTATGGCCAAGTACCCACCCACTGAATAAACGAGCAAAATTGTGAGGCTCTGTGTGTGTGTGCGCGAGTGTACAGTACAGTAATGTGTGCACTGTAACAACGGAAGAATAAAGGAGAAAAATATACAAGAATTAACCAATTAAACACAGTCGCTTGCAGATTAACACTGTACTGTGCTACACAATGGTTATAGATGTTTAGGTTTTTATGCATCACGCAGTTAAAAACTATCCTGAGCAACGAGTCCTGCAGTAGATACCGTGGCGATAAAGAGCCCTCAGCTCAACATTATCATTTCAGTCTAGGATTACGTGAGGAAACAGAAGCAAGGGAGGCAGCCTTAGTGGGAGTTAAGCAAACCCAATTTGCTTTTAGCAAAACCTTTGCACAGTACTATATCTGTTAATGGTTTAATGGCCAGGGATAGAATGTCCTTGACTTTGGGATTGTGAATCATAATCAGTTCCTGAAGATGGCTGTTAGGTGCATGAATCATAATAGGTTGAGAGGAGCCGTGTGCACTTTGATTCACAGCCCTCGCCTGCCCTATTTTTCCACTGATCTCTTGGCTTTTCACAGCCACTCTGTTTTCTGGCAGGCGTTGTGATGACTACTTTAGGGGCGGTCAAACTCGGATAACTTGATTAGAGACTTTTCTATCTCGCCTTGCTTTCTCTGGGCTGTCAACAAGTATGCCATGAGTTCACTCATGGTCTATTATTAACCAAGTCTGGCCAACAGGCTAGCTAACTGATTGACTGTTTTCAATTTATTTTTAAAAAAAAATGGATGCCTGAAGTTCCAGTGAGCTTGTCATGACCAAAACCAGTTTATTTTTGCGTTATTGGATCTCATCCAAAACATGTGCAGGCTTGTTTCCACGACTGGGGAAAAAAACAAAAAAAGAAGCCATCTGTAAGTCAAAATGTGTCATTATTCTGTCAAAAATTTAAATTGGGTATTTCAAAATATTTTTTTGACTGAGTTAAGCCTTTGAGATAGTAATCCAAAACTTCAGCTCAGCTCTGCCTGGCATTCTTTTTCCCATAGAACCCAGCACATTGAATTGACACATTTACCAATGTGTTTGATATACAGATAGAGATAGGTAACATATTTGAGAAATCTGTATCTTCATTAAGGCACCAAGAACACCCAGAAGGACTTCGGTCATGAAATACTGTAGACAAGAAGATAGAAAAAGCATTTATTTATGTATGTTTTCGGGGTGGCTGTAGCTCAGGAGGTAAAGCGGGTAATCTACTTATTGGAATGTTGATTGTTCAATTCCTGGCTGCTCCAGGTTGAATGTTAAAATTCGTTCTTTGACAGAAATATCTTGGGTAAGACACTGAACCCTATTTGCTCTATTCAAAGTGTGAATATTGGGTACAAAAGGCTTAGAGTGTAGTGGGGGGGAAATTCTGGTGTGAATAAGGCATGTTCGATAAAGTGCTCCCTGTGCTCAAGTAGAGTGCAAAAGTGCCATATAAGAACCAGTCCCTTTACTGTTAACCATGTTTTTGGAGAGCAAATCATTCCACAGTCTCTTATTAGTAGTAATTTAGTTTTTGAATACTCAAAATATGTATTAATCACTTAGAACAAATAATCAAACCTATGCATTTGTATCTGTGGCATGCATTCTGGGAGGCAAAAACACTGAGCTTATCTAGTGCCAAAGAGGCACAGGGAGGACACTTAATTAAAAAAGCAGTGCCATTGGCAGCTGCTAAGTACAAGCTCCCCAAAAAAAAAAAATCCCTGAATCTGAACTGACTCCTGCAGAAAAGCCGTCGACTTCTGTCTTCTTTGTAAATCTGGGACTTCTAATAAATGTTCTGGTGGTCATTGTGGAAATCGTGGCTCTGTTATTAAGATTTAAAGGATTATAGGACAAATGTTGTGCGATTTGTGGCTTTTTTTAATTTATTTTTTTCACTGAGGTTATTGAACGATGATTTGCCTCCTGTTCTTACGTAAAGTTTGTTAAACGTGCAGTCCCACTGAGTTTGTACTTGAGCAGGTATTCTAACAAGACCCTCGGTGGAAGGCCCTGGCTTCAAACTAATAACATATGACTCTATTATGCTTCTAACAGGCTGAAATGCACACAGCTTAGTGACAGCACACCTTCCCATGTCCACGTTTATATGTCTGTGTCTATAGTGGGGAGTACTGTATTAAACCCAAAGGAGAGGATTAGATATAAGAGAGAGACAATAAGTGATATAGTAACCAGGGGAGATAGTGGTGGAATGTATATCCATCTATCAGGATTATAATAATGCATTCCAGACAGTGTGGATCCGGGTGCCTGTTATGTGTATCTGTCCATGTTTATTTATGCAAAATGTGGATGAGTGTGTATACATTTGTGCAAGTGTCGTGTTACTCCATGTTGTCAGATTATTTCTGAATGCCAATGACAGCCCTGATTTTTTATTTGAATGGATGATGCCCGTCCATATGCAGGATACCTCCTTGTACCACAAATGGAACTGAGTTGACTCTTTATCATTATTAGCAAGTCTTCCATAGCCCCGGAAAAACACAGAGCACATACGCCACCCCCGCCTTTATTTCATTTTTGCCATTAATGCCATTTTTCTGTGGCTGCCATTTCCTGCTCTGTCTCTGCTTCTCTCTCCTCTCCAGAGTGGCTTGAAGGATCATGGCGCATCACGGGATTTATGGTCAATCGCGAGACAGCTACAGTCCACGTCTTGAAGAATCTGTTAAAGCTTTGTGTGCATGTAGCAGTCCAGAAAAGCTGAAATATGTCTTATGAGATTTTGTAAAAAAGCCTTATAAATATCAAATGTTTTCTCTTGTTTTTTTAAGCTCGCTATTTATGATCAGTCTTGGCTTTGTGTTGCATTAGCATTTCGCATTTTAGCCTACGGGCATCTGGAGACTGATTGAAACTTTGCTAAATGTTTTTCATTTTGTAATACAGCATGGATATAATCGCCACCGCAGTCTGGGTTTTGATAACGCATTAAACAAGTGTTCATTTGATATCATGCACAGACTTTCCAAAGGACTGTTCGTTTCTGTAATAACCACAAGATAAGACACAAAGATATTATTGATTGTGCGTTCTGTGAGAAGCAGTTCCAGTCTATGAAGGCAAGCAAGTCAAACGGCAAGAAAATGTCTTTTTAACCACCGGTCTGCCACTGCATTGTTACTCCAAGTAGTTTCCTTTTTCTCACAAATCTTGCCTAATAAACATCATAACTCTGCTCGCTCGTTGCTTGCGGTGAGGTGCCGCTGATATTGGATACCTGCCCTTTTTGATTAAAATCACTCTGATACACGATTGTGGATTGTGTCCATATTAGAAAATTGTGCTTGCATCAGCATTCAGCGAGATGGGCTCCACTTAAACCAAGACTGCTCTGTGAACTGTGACCCAAGAAGGGCTCCCGCTGTCCAGGCTTATCCCAGCTGTCATTCATGGAGGCAGACACTTGCAGAATACTGCATTTTGCTGAACTGCTTATGTGACCAACATTGAGATAATCCCCCTCCTGCATCTGAATGTGTTCACCATTATTTACTTTGTTAACTCTGTTTTGCGTTGACTTGTACACCAAGATAAGGCTCCTGACCGACTCTTGTTTTCTTACATCTTTAATTAACTGCCTCAAATGGAGAAAAACAGGATGACGCAAACTACAATGAAGAATTATGACCTCTATTTTAGTGAATTTCCTCCATCCTGCTAGCGTTGATTAAGCGCTTTCTGTTCTCGAAGCAGATGACAGCAGAACCCTGTCTCCTCTCTCTAATTTTATCAGAGATGCAACAAATCAACCTTCGACCTGCATCAAACTCACAGGGCGAAAACACCATTAAGGGGCGTTTTCTCTGCAGGAATATGATTTGACATCTTAATTGTCATCTACAAACAAGATAGCAAATCAATCACGTTGCTGAGGGCAAATTTTTCATCCCCTAGTCCCTCCGGTCATTTGGCTACAGAAAGTTAATAGAGAAAGGAAAAGATTAATATTCTGATACTGTATGTCAGCACCGTTTACATAAAAGGCCTCTGTTGTGTATGGAGACAGACTGTGCTTACTCAAAATGAGTACAAATCTGAGGAATATTGATTGTGAACAGATTTTTTTTTTTAAATCTAGGATGCATGATAAACTATTACGTCTCAAGTACATGAGCGCTTTCACAGTATTGCTTACCTCAGCTTGTGTGTTCATGGATAGTGACCTTTGCCTTGGGACACACTGACATTTCAGTTGAGAGCGGTTATGCAGCATAGCCAGCTTCAGTGGGTAATGATGCCTAAGATTTTCTCTGTTGGCTATGCCACACTATACATTTACACAACAGTCTAACTATGGAGAATAACAGGTTTTTTCACTTTAAATGGCAAATATATATATTTATTTGAATAAATATATAAGTAAATGAGTGAAATCATGTTTGAATTTTGGATGTTTTGTTTTGTTTGTTTTGGGGTTTTTTTATTAAACGGTGCCAATTTTCCCCATAGTGTGATAACTAACAGCTAGCTAAAAAAGCCAGATGTACTGCGTGTTCACGTTCCACATGAACCCCACAGGAATCAACTTTTTCATGCTTCAAATAAATCACAAAATTTTGGCACAGCCAGTACTTAGGTGTTCCTAACAAGATGCAGCACGAGCCAGAGTTTAATTAGTGTTTACTCGCGGTTGCACAGAATTTGACAGCAGTCTTTTTCTTTCTTTTTCATCATTAGCAACAATAATGAGACTGGATATTGTCACAAGGTAGTTGGCTAAATCCTATCATAATAACAGTCAAGTTAAATATCAGCAAGATAGTTTCATAGCTGAATAAGCATTCACATCTCAGAAACTATAGGACGTAATATCATCATTATCATTAAAAAGAGCTAAACCGTGTATTCACTTCATTAATAAACTCGGCCGTCTGCTTCTTGCTATCTAAAATATAACCAGACACTGGTGTAAATTCTCGACTGTCTCATACTTCTGTTTAATAAGTTTTCTGTTTGACGTTTAGTCAGCTGTGTGAAAACCAAGGAGGAACCCACCCGGGGGATTAATAAAGTTTTATTTTATCTAATCTAATAACTTTAATCTCAGCCAAACCGATTTACTCACGAACAAACAAAACACTGAAAAAAGCCCAACAATAACATTTTTAGGTTGTCTAAGTGACTTATATATTACGTTTAACCCGAGCAGCGAAACTCCGCGGTGATCTGAAAATGATGTGCCGGGAGTTGTGCCGTTCTCGGCCGCATCAGTAACCGTCGAGCTGGTGGGTAGCAGACGCCTCTGAAAACGTCGAAGCACTTTTGCAAATATGGGATATCTTGATAAACCGAGCAGATATTTGATGTTTACACAACTACTTTCTCGCCTGAAAATATGTTAAAAGTTTATTTTGTGACCCTGAAAGATTAGTATGAGTAATTTTAAAACTTAGTAGCGGCCGCCATTGCTGGAAACTGGAGTTTGGCTGGGCCGCGCTATGAATTCTGGGATATGGTAGTAATTTGGACAGCCTTCGGCGCGTCGCTGTGACGTAATCGGTCTACAAATGCGGCCTCAGGAGGATGCAGCCCATGAATTTGGACATGTCCAGAGTATAATCGCAGCCTTTGCGGTTAGAAAATTGCACTTGATCATGTCGCGATATTATCGCAAATGCGATATATCGTTCAGCCCTAACTGTAACACTGAAAATATTCCTGCAGAAGGCTTAGTAACACACTGGAACAATGAAACCAAGAGAAAACGCTGCACTAAACGCTATTAAAACTCCAACTTTCTTGGCCAACTCAATCTTTGCTACAGAAATAATGCCATCTTGTCAGGCTCATGGTCCACTAACCCATTTTTTCCATTCTAGGGTTTAGCGCAACATAGTAAGCCCTAACTGAGATTAATAAATGATAATAAACAACAGCTGTAAAACTGAAATGTTATGTTATATCCACACTAGCGCTAGAATTTATCTGCACACCATACAAGAGTATTTGTGATTTCATGTGAAAATGGCAGGCACACTGAATGTGCTCAAAGATTCCCATTCATGAAAAGGTGAGAAGGAAAGATGGTTGAGAATATGCATGTTTTCAGGTGTTTACTTAAAACACAACAAACCCAAGAAAACCAGGTTTATTTATTAGATTTAAGTGCACATTCACTGGATATTTTTGCAATGTAGTTCCCGAAATGTGAGCAAACACTCCATCTGCAAGCAAGATTGGTTTAAGGAGGATGGATGTGTTTCTTCCTGTTTAGATTGCAAAAAGGTTTTGTAAACACATTAGTCTAAACAGCCAATAAGCTGATAGGTATGTTTGTAACACAGGGAATTGAAGCTAAAAAAAAACCTGCTTATTTTTATTGCTTATTTGTGTCACTTTGCCAAATATTAGACACAGAGGGTTAAAGTGAAAATAAATATTTTCTCCATACGTTTGAATGGAGTTAGAGGATTATCTGTAAAACACACGGCAGGCAAAACCCAGCCAGCATCTGGACAAAGTTCAGTGTTTTTGAATAAAGACTCGGCTTGCGAGCATACAGCACATGAGGGAAATCTGCCTGAAAAGCTGACTTCACTTCAAGGTGCCTGTAAAATATTGCAGCTGATGCCCTGGTGCTGATGTGCAAACAAGAAAAGAGACTCCCAGTTACTGCAGCATTTAGTATTTTATTCAGTATTAGAAAGGGAAAAACTGTATGTTAAGGTAAAAATGCAATCCCTGGGAACATTGCAGCGATTAAGTTATACTGTTACGATTTAATTTTGCCACTTTAGTTTTTCCTGCGTTAGAAATTTGTATTTTTTTACTACAATTGAATATCTGAAAAGGTTGCATTTTTTGTCGCGCTGGTGTATTAAGAAGATTCGGTGATCACACTGATGATGATGATGATGATGATGATGATGACAGAAGCTGCCACAGATGAATTGTAAAGATGTAAAAATGTGACTAGCTCTCCCTCTCTCCATATCCCTTCTTCAGCTTTACATCCCGTCTCCTAAAGAGACTGTCCAATCCATTAGCAGCCATCTCCCCTGCTTCCTGTGGACATTCAGGCTGAATACAATGACAGTGGGAAATCACATGTCAGATGACTTCATGGTAGATGACTTTAATATCCGCCACACTAGCCAGTGAGTATATACGCTGAAATCATTCAATAGCCAATGAAGCCGCGGGCCACTAAACAAAATATGGCGTGCTATAGCAGAATGGATGTGTTCCATGGAAGCCCTGTCGGTGGCAGTGTAATTTAATCCAGCCCTTAGGACAAGCATCTCTCAACAGAAATGGGGAAAAAAATTGCAAAAAGAGACTTGAGGGAGTGGATGAATTTTATAACCCTACACTAACCCCTATCAACTCTCCCAAGTCTGGAGACCCCCCCTCCCTCCTGATTTATTTTGTGTCAGTGTGAACTGGCTATAAAAGAAAAGGAAAATCTGGTTACTTTTAACAGATAAATGGCCAAAAACCTGATTGTTGAAAGGCTTCGGGGAAAGATTATTTCATAGACAAGCTTGAGATTGACAGCACCTATTTAGCACGAAAACAATAGCAAACATTAGTGAGATACAGTTATGTTGTTTTTCCCCCTCCCTCCCTTTCTTCTTTTCTTTTTACTCCAGTCCCTAAGAGGAAACACGTGAAAGGAATAAAGCACACAAGTGTCGGTTAGCTGTCGGGTTAACTGCTTCATAAAAGCCTGCCAATTTAGAAAACAGGTATAGAAATGGCAGGTTTAGAGTTCAGCTGTGCTCCTGAGTCATCTTTGGGAGATGAAAACAAAAGGACATGGGATTGTGACAGCTGCGCTGAGCTCCATTTAAGCCACAGGCTGACAATTACAGAAACCTCTTTTTTAACCTTTCTTTAACCAAGAAAAGTGACTATACGAGTATATAACTCATGTTCTGTCCATGTGCATATATTACTGTAGAGGAAGGACTCGTGCCATTCAGTTCCCCTATTACCTTACTTTGATAAAAGCTCATTTCCCAGGGGCCTCAACTTCAGATGAAGTCAGTTAGGCTCAGTTCTTATGCCAAGAAGCAGACAACTTAACATCGAACACAAGCTACACAGAAGAATAATATAATACAGAGAGCAGGGCACTCCTTTTTGAAAGATACAGTATTGTGAAGCAGGAGAAGAGAGCTATAACTTTCAGACTGTCTCAATTTAACTCCCCTATGAATTCCATTGCCATTTTAGGGAAGAGTTTTCTGTGGTTGACGAGAGCAGTGTGAAAAGCTTAGCTGAAAGCAGAGCATGAAAGCATCTACTCGGATCACTGTAATGCCACCCTCAAAGCTCTGCAGCAAAATTGAGAAAACATAGTTGGGAAATAGCGGCTCTCTCGTGCTGTTGTAGTAGTAGATAAACAGTGGGTCAGGAAAGGGCCTTCCAGGTATGTTATTCCTGTTGAATTACATTTTTTGGGATTCGTATTTTTTCTGTGGATGCTTGGGTTGGTTTTTTTGTTTTTTGAAAATAACAGCTTTTGGAAGTATCACACGACAGCACAGTATTATTATTAATGCGACATTAATATGTAAAACAGCCTAAATCTTGTATTAGTAGTGCCATTTCTTGTTATTTCACTGCTGTTTCTTCTACAGTGTATTGTAGATGTAATGCACAGCATATACTCATTCAGAGCAGGTACTCACAGATGTAATAGTATTCTCTGCCCGGTCTGAACTCAAAGCCCAAGGAGAAGGGAGTGAAGAGCTGGAACTTCTCTGAAAACTTAAGTGGCCCGTTCGGAGAGTGCGGCCTGTTGCATTCCCAGCGTTTAAAGCCTTTGGAGGTGTGGTCACACGTGCTATAGCCATCATAGTTGACCATGTAGAGGACGTAGCGCTCTGTCCGTTCCTCAGGCACTGTGTCTTCATAGTGAGGACAGTAGACGTCAAGGTAGTCGTTTATGCACACATCGATGTGGTAATCCCCACGGTGGAACCTGGTTGGGAAAAAAAAGAAGGAGGCAGAAAAGGGTTAACCTTCAAAATTATTTTCAATGCAAACCTAGTTTTGAATGATTTATGTGAACACGCTACATCTCGCAGCACTCTTTCAGTATTTGGTGAAAATTTGCATGCGCCAACACTCTCATCCTCTAGCATCAATAAATCTAAGTGGGTTGGTTTATCTATAAATCTCTCTCTGTAACAAATATTTACTTGTGCATATGCCTTCTGAATGGTAGCAAAATGAAGTATCCAACTCTCCCTGTAAACATCTTTCCTCAAACAGTTTTCCTCAGAGTTGGAACAAAAAAAAAATACATTTGCTTGAGGATTTTTGTACAGTAAAAAAAAAAAGTAGAGTAGAAATGGTCACAGAGATATAGGATGGCAGGATGGTTCAGCCAGTAAATGTCAGTGATTGGAAAAATACAGGGCCAGACTGTCTCTGAGGGCTGTGCAGTGAGGCATTTTTACAGCAGCAATGATCTAGAACAGGCCACGCAGGGTCAGAGGGCTTCAATACATACAGGGAGATTCATCAAAAGGCCACACATTGTCACAGGCTAGCACTAACATGCACACAATCTCACCACAGTCTCTGCTGCCCAACACGCAGCCCTCTTATTTGTGGAATTTTCACATCCTCCAAAATCAGAGAGCATTTTCTGCATTGCGAGTGCTCTCGTTGACCCAGGGTGGAGTGACCCTAACCTCTGGGTCACGAGGGGGTTTGGAGAGAAAATGCCAAACACCTGTAAGCTTGCTAGGGATGCCCCAATTAGGCACACGCACACACTTGAAGCAGAACAAGAGTGATAATGTGAACCGCAGAGTTGACAATTCCTACGCAGCTGGCGTGACTGACTCGCTTCACAGAGAAACCAGGTGGCGTGAGGCGAGGCCCTGGTTAAATGTCGTGGGAGCACAACCTTACAAGAGTTTGGATCAAACTTATAATTAAAAAAATCGCATCTGCTGTCTATGGGAAGAACTCTTCAACCCCCACAACAGGCAAGAAGCGTACGACAGGACAAATTCATTTTATATAAGAATTTTTAGGCTTAGATTTAAGGCACCAAAGCAGCATAGTGACCTTTTCTCATTCAGTATTTTCTTTTCATGTCCATTAAGTATTGCGTATTTCTAAAGAAACAAAAACTGCATGTCTCTTTGTATATGGCGAATAGGCAGTTAGAAAGAACAAGGTCAAATTAATGACAAAAAAAATTCTAACTCATGGTGTAAAATACCATAATACTGCCTTTAAAGGATGCTGAAACCGTGCTTTCACTCTCTTTCCTACCACTTATTTGATTTCTCATTTCGAAAACTCCAGCTCTATTGTTCTGCCTCTAAAGATTGAAGCTCCTATAATCAAACACATGTATTGAAATCCTGCTTGGCTCGCATCAGTCTGCAGTTTATCTGGTCACTCTGCAGAGAATAACAATCACAATGAAAACCAGGCGCCTGATACTGAAGATCAAATAGCCATTTTAGCAAAAAATCTGGTTTTGGGGCCTTTTAGTTGTTACTTTCTTCATGTTGGTGTAATGGAACAATTATTGCTACGATTGAGCAACAAAACTGAACCAAGCCATTTCTCATTACCGCGATCATGTGTGTCCTCTGGCTCTGCGCGGAATATTTGTGTGCACGTGTGTATATTTGAGCATGAGCTAGCATGAAATGCTGTTCTTCTGTGTTTACCCGAGTAGGGTAAATATCAGCATGAGGGTGTTTACAACCAAGGCATAGAGCAACTCATCTGTAACATTTCATTTAAAACATGTCTGTGGAGGTCCAGGAAGAGCCATGCATCTCTCGCGCTGCTTTAAAATGTCACTGCGTTAATGGTCAAATTCTCCCGGTCGCTCCTCCCAGCTTATGTGTATGTGTACATTCTGCGAGGGTGTGAGCAGGAGCGAGAAAGAGTGTTAGAGAGGGAGCCTGTATGCGTGCGTGTGCCTGTGTGTGTGTGTGATGTTTCAGCTGCCCTTCTCTCCCTGCCTCAGCAGTCAGAATAGTGGCTTGTGGCCCTGACTGCAAATGAAGCAGAGGATGTTTGGGTGAGTGAGCACATAAAAAGGGACAGGACAGGCATTTGTAACATGTAACCTACTCAGTCACACACCCACCCACCCACATATACACCCACACACACACACACACACACACACACATGTATATGAAACAAGCACAAAACTAGTACAAACCCTCACACACATGCACACCCATTAGAAACAGGCACACACATACATTAGGTGTGTGTTATCAGATGAGCGAGCACCCTGGCACATTGGCAAAGGAACAGCAGTGAGACAGCCAGAAGCTGCTAATGGCACCGAGTGAGAAAGAGACCGAGTGTGAGAAACAGACAGGGAGGCAGAGACAGAAAGGACCTGGTTCCAAAAGAGGGTGAGAGAATACAAAGAAGAGACAGCAAGACTGAACGCAGCAGATAGCACTGCCAGGCTCCTGGTGAATCCACATCTTTGCAGGAGTTACTCAAGCATGCATTCATCATTAAAGGAGATTTTACAAAAGCTGCATGTGCATGGCATGATTGTGTGAGCAGTCAAATCTCTAAAACCTCCATCACCATTCAGGGAAGGACTCATCAAGATGTAGCTTCATGGATTTTTTGTAAAAAGTGTTCATTTTCCTTACGAACTTTTAGAAAAGTCAGTTCTGCTTTGTTCATTATCATGCAATGTTTTGGACGTTTTCCCCAAGCGTACATCGGTCTGTATGTTGGATGAAGAAGCGCCAAGATGTTGCTCAAATGTAATGTAAATTTAAAGCAGTGCTTCATTAGATTCCAGAAGAGTGACAGGCATAACCAAAAAGAAAAAAATCAAGAAGAGCAAAATATGAGCAGAAGGGCAAGCCAACTAATTTACAGGTTTTTCTGCATATGTAAGTCAGGGATATAATGTGTGGAGGGTATAGAATTTTTCAGCCATCTGTCATAACAAATTAAGAGATTTATCAATGATAAAAACCAGTTCTGCTACACTCAAATATAAAAAAGAATGTGCAAAAGGATCATTAAATGATCCAATTAAAATGCATGATTTTGTCTTTAAATGTAAGATAAACGTGCATCTTGTAAAGTATTCAGCAAGTACTCTGAAATTGAAAGAGTGGTGTTTTGGTTCAATCTCCAGCTCCTCCACATTCACAAGAATCTAAACCCTGAGTTGTTTCCAGTTGCAGGTAAACACTCTGCTGTCATTTGTGTGTGAGCGTGTGAATGGGAAACGCACCGAAAAGCACTTTGAAGACCGTTTATTAATGCTAAACATTTACTCCACCCAGCCACCAGAGACGCTTCCCTGTATTTTAGAACAAACTTCTGGCAGCGTCATGAGCTGTAATCTTTTCCGTTCTTCTGAGAAACTGTAGCGGCACAGAACGGCAGCGGAAGCCTTCCAGCAGTAAAATGGCTAGGTAATTAAGGAGCAAATTTGGATAGCAGGCTAATTGTCAAATGGTGATAATTACATGTCTTTGTTATGCCACAGCTGTCCCAGCGAGCTGTGGGTCACAACACAAAGCGAGGAAAATCAGCTGGACACAGAGCATGAGTGTGTGTGTCTGTGTGTGTGTGTCCGTGTGTGTGTGTGAGTGTGAGAGGGAGAGAGAGAGAGTGTGAGGGATAATCTTTATTGCCAACTGATTACATTTTCACACCGCCTCCTCAGGCCCTTTGGGTTAAAACTGAAGGGGCAAGTATTGTCAGCACACACACACACACACACACACACATAGAGACACTTGCACATGCAGAGAGCTGGAACAGTGAAGTGAATTCAGGGTAAGGTGGCAAACCACTGCAGTTGCTGATTGTCTCATTTCCATTTCAATTACACAGCCCAGTGACATTGCTGTGCATACACTCGGGCGCATTCACACTCGCAGAGAGACAAACATACACACAAATACGTACACACACACACACACACACACACAGGTCCTGCGCATGCTGTAGGCCTATGCGCTCTCGTGAGGCACTTCTCTGAGCTGTGCATCGGTAGCTGCAGACAGAAAGCAAGAAGGACAGGGAGAGATAGATAACCTGAGCGAAAGAGAAAGGCAGAGGAGGAGAGCAAGAGCTCAGTGGCAGGCAGAGTGAGAGTAATCCAAACCATCTAACCAGTTGAATAAGTGAGATCCAGTAGAAAGAGGAGACTGCATGGCAGAGCAGTACTCTAAATACTACTGCTCAGAGGTGTGACCCGAAAGCAGAGGCTGCTTCATGACTAACACAGCGTATCAGAGAGGTACGATCATTCTATGTTAATGCTTTGCTTCTGTATTATGAGAAAATATGCTCTAAAACGTGCTCTTCGCTTTTCTTTTCTTTTTGTTTTTTTCCAAGACGTAAAGGGTGAAGACGCAGCAATAACGTGCATCCCAACATGTGCTGACAAAGAGAGACTGCCACTGGTGTCACGTAAAAATGATCATGACAACACCGATGAACACAAGGAGGCAAAAATAGTGTTAACATTTTATGTAGAAAGAAATCCCTGGAACAATTCTGCTTCATCTTTCTTTTCTTTTCTTTTTTTTTTTACCTGCACAGACTTTAACAAGAAATGCTAAGATTAGACACTGCTGACAGCTGCATGTATTACAAAGCCAAAGCCCCATCTACCTCAGTACAAAAGATCATCTCTGTTTGTCTCTTCTTCTCTTCCCCCAGTTTTGAAATGTATTTTCTCGCTCACATCCCCTTCTTTCTTGATTTTTTCCGCCTGCCTGAGTTTCTCGCTTTGCCCAGTCCTGCTCATGACCCCAAATCAGATCTATTTACATTATTTCAACACTCCCTGTTGAAATTCAAACATCTGATATATTTTCAATTCAATATCCTCAGGCAATGTTCCGTTGCTTGATAAATCAAATCACAGTAACCTAGAAACTAGAAATGCACTGGGACCTTAAAAGGCAAGTCTTTTATTGTTTTTCCCTCAACTTTTCTCTGCATCCCGTTGACCGTGTGTGTGTGTGTGTGTGTGTGTGTGTGTGTGTGCTTACATGTATTAGTGTGTGTGCGTGAGGGTGCGGGTGGGGTTATGTATGTCCTCCTAAAGTGAAATATAATTTGTTGATTTTGATCCAGAGGGAGAATCTGTTTAGCCAAGAGAAGATGAACTCTGACTGAACCCGGCTAGGGAATACATGCAAAAGCCTTTGGAGGGCCATTCAACACATATGTTCCAAACACACAAAACAAACACTTCAAGATATAGTTTTCACACTTGTCTAATTGCAGATGTTTGGTGTGGGTCTGAAGATGAAAGGAGGAGAAGAAAGGCAGTACTGGCAGACAGAAAGACGTAAAGGGAAAGAGGAAAGCGGCTGCTGCTCATCATTCTTGTTGATAACAGCTGTTAGAAAGGGATTTAGCCTTTCCAGCCAGATATTCACCTTCTTATTACTGATGGCAAAGCAGTGTAATGGGGAGAGGGGTGAAGAACTGATAACTGAATCCAGTATCTGTGCTCGACAGTCATCTTGACTGCTATGTTAGCAGTTTGGGACCTTGAGATGGAAAGCATTTTTCTTTGTGTCTGAGAAACTGGCAAAGGATGACAATGCAGCTTTCTTGGTTGCACATTTTACAAGTCCTAAAATTATTTCTCCAGCAGGTTAACACATAAACTGGGCATTGACAACCCTCTGTAACTGGGGTTATTTAGTAAGAATGTATTATATGCAAAATACAATAATGTTGCCGAGCAAAAACCTAGGAATACATGGACATTTGGACGATATACAATACAATAATTACACATCGCCCTGCATTTTCTGGCAGTTATGGGGTTTTTTTTTGCCCCATTTGACAACTTTGCAGCAAAGTTGTCATTTTCCTTAGAGAAATGACCACAGCTATAAAAAGGGCACATTGATGAGAGATTCAAATCCCAAAATACTACTGAAGAAGTACAGAGATGGCTATGAAGTTGGAGAGGGGCGCAGTGAAGTCAGAACATGCGAGAAATGTCAACTTGTTGCATGAGCTGACAGCCGCATTCCTCGCTCACTAACTGGTCGATAGGTTTACAACGCTGGGAGGGGTTAGAGGATGAGACACAGTGTCATCAGACCTATAGAATATCATATATTACTGGTATGCCTGCGGGACAGGTGTCTATGAATGCAGGCATGTTTTTATGTGTTCATGCTAGATATCGACTATAATGTGCAAACACATCCACACACACAGAAGTGCATAGCTGCTGGTCATGGTGCATTTTATTGTGTCCATCTGCTGGAGCTTTATGGACGGTGTACTTCAGGCTCAGAGCAGGTGGTCAGCCCAATATAATATACCGACTGTCAGCAGTGAGGGACGTGCCCATGCTTTTCGTCACCTTTCCCACTCCCACGTAGTTTCATTCGTTCGCCTCTCCGAGTCTTTTCTCCCTCTTCATCTCCCTGTCCTTTACTTCCTCACTCTTTTTCCCCTCCCGCCCACCTCAACCCCTACCACCCCTTGACTGTGATCTTACAATATTCATTTCTGCCATTTATGTCTGTCAGCAGTCATTTTGCCCCAGGGAGACAATGAATTAAGAGCAGTGACAGACAAGTTCTTGTTCTGCTCTTGGTGCTGAGTGAAACAGCAAGATGTAGGGCTCCAGTAAGTGTTTGATGTAGTCTGCATCAGCATGCTGCTGCTCGAGTCCAAAACAGAGGGGGGAGAAGAAGAAAAAAAAGACAGACAGATACTTCCTCTGAGCTCATCTACTCACTCCTCTGCCAAACAGCCGTTTTTATGGATGTGTAACACTGATGTGTAAAAGCGATATGTGTGAGCGAATGGCTGAATATGTCTATGTGGGCCTGTGTATATCTGTCTGTGTGTAAAAGGATTTCTTTATGTCTCTCCTCATCACCAAGGGAGTCAGGGAAAAATGGCACATCCCCCAACATCCTGTCAGACCCTGGGGTCATTTTTCTGAATCACTGCTGCCCCAAGCCCACTTCAATCCCTTTGTAAATACTGTATACTTTGACATGTTTACTGGGTCCAGAGTGGAGTGTGTGCTTGCCTGTAGATGCATGTGGGCTTATTCATGGTCACACATGGGCAGTTGCTATCAATTAATGGCCATGTATCATTGAGTGGTGAAATGTGTTGGCCATTAATCATTGGTCATTGTTTTATAGTGACAGGGTATTTGGCAGCTGAGACAGAACAGTGGCAATGAAACGGCTTTGAGCCGTGTAACCCATCTTCCTGATGTGAGTGAGAGAAGGAGCGAGGGAGAGAAGGGCATCCTGTACAAATAGGGATGGAGATAAAAACTTGGTCAGGCTGTCTGGCTAGCTCGCTCTCGATAGGTTCTAAGAGGCTAGATAAACACAAACACTTAAAGTCGCCATGTGTCTGCAGCAATTAATGCTTTGTAAGTGACATAACTAAACAGTTTGATAGGTAGGCTATTATGCACGTGTAAACACAGAAAACATTCCCAGGTGCATGCTTTCATTTGTGTACAGTAGTCGACATTGCATAATGTCACTGGTACAAACCTTAAATGGAACTAAAATGGTCTCATCAATGCAGATGAAACAGTCGCTGGACTGAAAATGATGATGCTAACAAAGGAGCGCTGTACTCACAATACACTGCTCGGGTGCTTGAGTAATGTCTCCTGTGTAGGTCACGAACGTATCTAAAACGTCTCTTTGAATGAGGCAAAATGTGGTTAAATTAAAAGAAAAGAAGTTGCTTCTTTATTTAAAATTTCTTTATGTATCTACTTTACCTATTCTCATAATTGTAGGAAATAACACAGGGGGGATATTGGGGACATTATATGATCTAAAGGTGACAAATATCCCAAACTGCCACAGAACACGCCTAGAAAAAAACTGCTGTTTTAGTGATGAAATAGTTCCCAGTATCACTTTGGGTGGGGAGGATCTCCTATTTTGGTTATTTTATGTTCACACTGAGAACATTTGGGACTTTAAGAGAATGCTGCCATATGTTTCCTTGCTTATAGATGTTGTTTCATCTGGGACAGCATAAGTTGGAGTGAACCAGAGAGCAGACTTTGGGGATATAAAGAAAATATTCCCAAATGTTTATCCTCTAGATCATGAGTTAGCGTACCCTTTATTTCTTAAAAGGGAAAAAAGTTACCTTAATTAATCCTCCTTTAACATCCAGGAACACAGCTTAAAGGGGATATTCCCATGTGGTTCATTTTTCACTTTTCATTACATTACAGTATCTTCCGGGAACGTTACAGTAACACAACAGAAACAATACAGCAGAACTTGCAAAACAGTAGTAAGAGAAATTTTACACCCGTGTGTGCAACACTAGCTCCACTCAGCTAAAAGCCATGCCAGGTTGTCAGCTTATCGGGTCAGATGAAAAGGGAGTGCCATCAAATAAAATCAGTCACATAAGTGTTGAGATTACTCCAACAAGGCGAATGGGGTTTTGGTGGAAAAACAGACAGATCAGAACATCAGCGTAGGCTTAAAAAAAAAATAGGAGTATGGTGCAACTGCTGAGTGTATTATGCACCATCACATCACGCAATATGCTTAGCACCCTGGTTGTTAAGTAAACAAGCACATAGCCAATGTCAGTCTTTATCAGACATGTTGATTAGGTCTATTAGGTTAGAAATGAGTTCCTTGATAAGAATACAGTTAGCTTTGATTCATTAAATATTGTGTACAAGAGTACTTGTACTGTAGCATGTTATCAAGTACAAACCTGAGAAGAAAAATGTTATATATTTATTTCAGTGAACAACATCATGTTGAGTAAAGCCATCTGTGAAACCTGTAAATGCTTGTGGTTGATGGTAGCAAACTAGCATTTTCTCTTAGGGTTTGCCTCCACCTTGTTTCACTGGTTTGAGATAATAGCTTGGACATAACTGGGACTGTTTGCCTGCACTGGGCTCAGCTTTTGTATATGACCTTTTGTACAGTAAGACAAAAACCTTGTCTATTTGAACTTCATAATTACAGTCCACAATAATTCATGTAGAAAATGCTGCACGACTTACATAGAGAATTAAGATTGGTCTCCTCATGTTTGCTGCAATGCCACTAAAAAGGTTTCTGCAAATGTTATGGGAACAAGAGACTTAGAGACAATGACTTTAGTAATGGCCCTGCTCTGTTTTTTAAACAGATATTTCTGTTATTGATTAAAATTATTTCTCATTGACATTTAAGGAGGGGAAACTATTTCCTGTTTTGTGTTTAAAAAAAAAAAACAACAATTAAAAAAAACCCCATTAAACAAGCTAGAGAGGGAGTAATGGAGAACAGAGAGGGCTTTTGTTCAGTAGATTTCTCCTGTCTAAAAAGGCAAGTACATCTGTTCTCCCCCACCTTTCTTTTGACTTTCATCCACCTTTTTATGGCACATTGGAAAAGCAGAATATCAGCCCACTCCAGTACTTGTTCTATAAGCCCTCCTTACTCTGTTTCTCAGGACAAATGATCAGCAGATAGATGGAGGAGTGGAGTGAGTGGGAAAACTGGCAGAAAGGGCAAAGATGGACAAAAAAGAAAAATCATGGAATCACATTGAGTGATAAGTAGAAGAGATTCAGAGTGGGAGGAAGGAAAAAGAAGAAAGGCATGTATTAAGGTTTGAAAGCTCCAAAAGATAGAGGGAAGGGAGGGATGAAAAGAAAAGGAGATAAATATGTGGACAGATGAAATCAGAATCACGGATTAAAAAAGAAGAATCGTCGAGTGTGTGCTGCTTCATGCTTGTTCGACAATATTTTCACCTGTAGGACTGATCATGTACACACACACCCACTGACATCCCCATATACTGTATATCTATGCACTAAATGCACACACAGAGGCTGACCTTCACAGTAGGTTGCCATGGAGCTCTGACCGTATGTTATAATGTCACCACTTTCATAAAACCTGCACCTCTTTTGCAGTTCACAAACCACTAACAATATACTGTTTGTGTGTGTGAGAGATAGAGTGGGTACATGCACGGAAAGAGTGTGTGCCAAGCCTTCTGTGATTAGGATAAGTTAGGTATGTAACACTTAAAAACGGAGCTATGGGAAGCCAAATGTGAACTCTTGTGTTTATCTGAGCTATGTAATTGCTTTACTGACAGACTGTAGCTATAGTTGTGCCCGTCTATACATCATTGATGTCATGTGAAAACCTTGTTGATCCCTTCCTTTGGGAATTCCTCATACTTAACGAGAGGACTCTAGCAAATACACATTCACAAGCCGCTACATTAGGTACACCTGTTCAACCTCTCATTAATCTAACTACCTAATCAGCAAATCCCACGGCAGCAACTCAGTGCACTTAGACATGTCACAATCAAGATGACCTAAAGTTCAAACCTAACATCAGAATGGAAAAGAAACTTGACTTTAAGTGGCTTTGAATGTGATATGGTTGTATGTTAAGTATTTCAGAAACGGGAGATCTTCTGGGATTTTCCTGCATGTTCAGGGTTTCAGGGTTATGTTCAGAAATGTCTGGAGAGAGAAAATATCTAGTGAGAGGCAGTTATCTGGGCAAAAATGTGTTGTTGATATCAGAGGTCAGAGGAGAATGGCCAGACTGTTTCGAGCCGATAGGAAGGCAACAGCAGCTCAGATAACCACTCATTATAACTGAGCTATGCAGAATAAACAGCACACCAAAACTTTAAACAGATGCACTACAGCAGTGTAATGCTATTATGTTAATGTAGACCAGAATCTCTGAGGAATGTTTCAGGACCTTGTTGAATCTACGCCACAAGGAATTAAGGACGTTTTGAATGTGATAGGAAGTCCAACACGGTACTAGCGACATAACTAATAAATTAATCAGAATGCATAAGTGTTTCATTTTAATTCCAAAAACAGTCAAAACTATATTCGTCGAGTTACTAAAAAGCCACATTTACTTCATCCATGCTCAAAGAAAGCAGCTTGGTTCAAATTTAAATTGTAACCAGAGTATTCAGAAAATAAATGTTCATTTGCTGCCCTATTGACAAGTGGTTAATGAGAAATGGTTGAAGATGAATGTCACGCTACCTGAGGAAATCTATCACACAGTACTTTGTTTCTCGAGTAAAAAGAAATCTCAAACCTACTAGTCACTGATGTAAAAGTTTACAAAATAAATTAGATTTGTACCATGAAATTGTAGCTTTATCTTTAAAGAGATAAACAACTGTATTCCAAGCAAAGATTACAGTCAAAATTATTACGTTTTTAAAGTGCATACTTCATTTGGACGTACCCTGGCATGGTACTACTTTACTCCATTTCCATCAATAGTGATCTTCATCATTTCTTGATTTCAGTCTTGGTACCTCCCAGATAGTTTCATATAATATTACACTGAGCAGACTAGTTCTGATAAAATCACGCTTGAATGTGTTTTGTTCAGCACAAAGCCCCTGATCATGCCAAGTTAAAACTATATGACCAAAGCTTTTTGGGATTTGTGAAAACAATGTTTGCACTCGCACACTTTTCTTTTTAAGTATCTATATCTCTGCCCTCCAGCTTCTGCATACTTGAACTCACTGTAAATACTGCGGTCTATTACATGGAATGGAATTAACTTGTTCACTTAATGAGAGCATATATCAACCATTCATTCATTTTTACACTAATTACTGTCTTGAGGCAATACAAGAGGTCTGTGAAGTGAAATGTAGTATAACACTGGAATCTTACGATACAAGAATCAGTACCAGGTCTAAACAGTACCCAGCTGTTGCTCAGCAGACAGAGGAAGGTTTGAACTCTGCCAAGGTTTCTGATTCATTCCCCCCCCGGGGAGACTCATAATAAAAAGTGTATTATTTCACTGTAATAAAGGATCCTCTGAATAAATACCAGTGCTAACATCTTGTGTTATGTGATGACATGTTTTGTCACATCGTATCATGTTTTGCCCCCAATATCATCTGCATCAGTCTAGACGGTGAACGCCTGTCTGAGTAACAGTGTAGTCTACATAATAAAGCTTCGGCACCAAGTGTTGACACATCAATCAGATAAAAGAAAACAGCAATATTCTCCGATTGCTATCACCCCTGACGGCTGCCCAAATCAGGTTTGAAAATTTGAATACAGGGTCCGCAAAGGGTTAATCAAAACTTTCATCTCAACAGCGAAAGCCTATCGCAATGATCACAATCAGATTATAAGGAACTGCACAGCGCTACGTTCTCCCCAGACAGATAACTTTCAAGTTCAATTATAACTTTTAAGAACAATCGAAATTCACCAACATTCTAAGTGTTATGGCTCTATTACTGAACCGGAGAGCCGGCAGACAGGAGACGTGGCTGATGTGGCAGCGCATGGTTTAGAGGAGGTAATTTACAGAACATCTGCTGATTGAAAAAGGCAGAATGTTTTAAGAGCAGATGGTTATGGAGAGATGATGGAAGTACTTTATAACCAGCCTCGGCACAAAACAACCACTGCCATGTTTTCTAACAAGGGGCTGTTGTTTCTAGAAATGAGAGGGATTTTTCTTTTTAAACAGCTGGAAAACAAGAATGCATGAATATATTGTATGAGCGTATAAAGTCGGCAAAAGGGGTGAAAATTGCTAATATTTCAAAGAGACTTAGGTGCTGTCTTCTCGTTGCATGTTGGATTGCTGTTTGACAGATATGTATAAACCCTAAAACAATCTATCTATAGAAATGCTGACAATTTAATATAAAAATCCTGCTCAGTAATATGGAGGAGCACATATTTTTTACATTCAAATAAATATTTTAATGTCTAACATTTACTTAGGGTGACATTAACAGAAGCAGAGAGATAACAGCGAGGCTCTGAGCAACACTGTAGCTGTAACTCCAGGGGCATCAAATGATTTTTGCCAGTGGGGAGCTGACACATGGGCCTCTCCGCTAATTCCTCATGCCCGTTTAAAAGCTATATGGTTCTTTAGCTCCTACATGTCTGTGCATGCATGTGCAGAGTGTAAGTCTGTATAATGCACCAGTGTGTGTGTGTGTGTGTGTGTGTGTGTGTGTGTGTGTGTGTGTGTGTGTGTGTGTTCGGTGTGAACAAAGCATTTTGTAGGACCTTCAGGGTCAGACTCCCACGGAGAAGCTGTCAAGGTCCCAGGCAGGGGGTTAAGTGGTGTGTCGGGTACTTGGGCTCTACGTCTTATTGCGGGCAATGCCTGTGTTATATAGGGCACCAAAGGTCACTTTGCAATATAGACGTGACGTTCACACACACACAGAAGCGAATGCAAGCATGTACGTGAAATCTGTGTGCACAAATAACTCCCTTAAACTGTATTTTTCAGAGCCAGTTTGTTTACCTTTGTATTGCTGTCTTTATAAATGGCTTACATTATGCCCTTGATCAGGTTAGGTTTCTATTTAACTTTATCACACACAGATCAATTGCATATTTGGCGTATCTGGCAGAAAACTAGTTTAATCGGAAATAAATGTTTGAATTGCTTTAGTAAAAACTATCTTTATGTCCGGTTGATTACGTTGCTGTAATGATCACATTTATCACAGTCTTGCTTCACATTCCAGTTTGTGTTTTTTTAGCAAGTTAATATTTCATATCTTAAAGTGACTTCACCATATACTAAGGAAATTAGAAAGTATCACTAATGACCTGAATGAACAAAACAAGTGTGTTCCCTCTTTTTGGAAAGAACAGCAACATCCCAGCTTAGCTCCGTTTAAAAGACCAGGAACTTTGTCAGTTTAACAGAGTTTGTGTCATGTTGAACAAGCTGAGAGATGTTTACTATGCCTTTATTCTGGGCCCAGGCAAACACTGTGCACACAAGCGCACTGCGTATGATTGGCGGGGGTCTTACTGTATGCATGCACACAGTACGTGTGTCTGTGAATTCTTTGGTTATATCTGTGGTAATAAAAACCTCTGTTTGCTTTTCAGTTTCAAATTTGGATCAGCTTCAAAATAAGGGAAGAACAATCCTTATCCAAACCACTTAGGAGAAAGAGGAAAAGCAATTAAGCTTTACCTTAATTCATATACAGCCAAAAGCATTCTATATCCCCAACCGCATATATGCAGACACACACACACACTCTTCCCAAATCTGTCTTCTGATAATAGAGATTCTGATTGATTTTTGCCAAACCATATCTAGGTCTTAATTTGAAGTAATTGGGCTACTCAAGTTTCCCCTCTGGAAGAAGACAGAAGGTTTTAGCACTAAAGCAAGGTCTGTAGGTCATGTCTTGGTGGGCACATGCTGCTTTCTTCTTCACACTCGCAGCCACGAGTTCATGAACTTTTGAACCCGCCTCAGAGCTGGAAATTGAAACAATAAAGCTTTTGCGAAGAAAATGAAATTTCAACACAGTCACAGAATTGGCTGTACTAGGAAATCATTTGTGCTCTTTGTATTGTTTATTTATGCACTCTAGTTGGCGTAGGCAAACACAGAAATGGTCCGCAGTATATGGTCCCACAAATAGGCACTCTCATACACACACACACACACACACACACACACAAAGGGGGGTTTATGGAAGCAAGTGGTGACATGCTGTGGACAGGTTTCGAGAGGTTTAGCGACATGTGTGGTCTAAAGTTAGCGCAGTTGGAGAATGCCTTCCATCTTTGCGTCCATCCATCCCTGAGCGTACCCTCCTCTCCAGCTGTCTCCATCTCATCCCCTGACCTGAGCTGCTGTCAGGGCCTCCTGCTTCAACACAGCATACTGCACACCCACCACATGCTGCGGCTGACTACAGCAAGACCTCATAAAATAAGATTACTATCAATCAGTATTATAAAGAGGGTCCAATTATCATTTAACAATAACCACAAGCAAGACCATATGTTGTACTGCATTTGGTACATATGTTGGATTATTTACAATTAGCATTTTTGTTTTAGTATTCTTTCACATAACTCTCTTCAAACGTACTTTTCAACCTTCTCAAAGTACATTGCGGTATACATTTGCCAGAAATATTCATGCAGATGGTCCAGCACTATCACTTCTGCCTGACCTCCATGTTCTCTGTCTCACTTCACCTGCTGCTCTCTCTCCACACTCTGACACTAGCGTGTCGAAAGCCTAAACCGTCTGGTATTGATGTACCCATCATGGCACAGCAGGGGCCCCTTCATCACAGGCACACACATGCCTGGCTGAGGTGTCCCAGTTGAGGCATTAGTCAAGTGTGTTTATACTGTATGTGCAAAGAAATGGTCCATATGAAGTCAGCAGTGTAGCCTTTGCATGGTTGGCTGAATCCCCTCACAGGTGCTAAAGATCAGTTCGTAGACTAATAATTTCAAATACTAGTCCTTACCAACGCCCTCACCTACATATTTTACCGTTTCTGACATTACACAACTGTTAACAGATGTAACTGTGTCCCTCTCCTTGTAGCACAACTCAAAAGTCAGGCGTGTTCGTGGAATGAGATAAAAACATGAATTCCCATAAATACTGCTGACCTTTTGCTTCTTTTTCCAGAAAGAAACAAAGCATTTGGCAGATATTTTGGGAGTGAGAAGAAGACAGATCAAGATAAAGAAAATGAAAGAAAAGATTCAAGATCCAAGAAAAACTTTACTGCCATCAAGAAAAATGAACAAAATATTTCACAGATTATTAAGGGTGTTAGCAAAGGAAATATGCTGATCATAAAAGAGGGATGATGTCTTAAGGTACTGGGCAAAAGAAGAAAAGGGAAGGAGATTATCGAGGTATTACAATGAAAATCATATGTTAGTATCTAATTGACCATCTCTGCAGTTCAGCCCATCAGCATGCAGCTTGAGGCGTAGACAGGGGTGGGTTTAATATTGTGTGTGTGTGTGTGTGTGTGTGTGTGTGTGTGTGTGTGTGTGTGTGAGAGAGAGGTTTCTGTTAAACTACAGCAAGCACTTGCACATTTCATTTAAGCACACTAGGTGACTGGATCAGAGTAGCACCACAAGCAGTGTTTCACAAAATAAGAAAAAATTTAAGGCTGATGTTAAAATCACTGGGTGATATTACAGATGGCATTTCAGATGCATACTGACAGACCCATATGTAACATCCCAGACACTTTCATAAATTAGCAGCCTTGACACAATGAACAGTATTGCCTGAAAAATTGTGGAATGTCTGACGTGGATGCATCATGAATAAACAGCAGAGGAAATGATTGCCTTCAAAAGCTTATTTATCGGGAGGCTGAAGCATGGGTGGAGGGGTGAAAGGGGGCGGTAAGGGGAGTGAAACCTGAATTGAGTGAAAAGGATTGCGTGTAATATTTTCCACATGCTTCCAAGTCACACTTGGCTGGCCTCAAATTAAAGCAGCACACAGGTGGGCACGGCAACACATTTGAATTTCTATACGTGTACACAACCACGCAAGCATGAAAATTAAAAATAAACCGCATACACAGTAACTTTAAAATGTACATATAAGCCAGTGATTGACAGGACTAAGAAATTGCTTGGATATTCGATTGAACTCTTTAGATTTTAATCATCAACATTCACACAAAGGGAATATAAAAAAAGGTGATTGCCAGCCACCAGCAGGCAGTAAGAGGAAGAAAAAAAACGTGCTGAAATACACTCAGGGAACGATGTAACGTAGCAGATGTATACTTCTGAAGCTGAGCCTTCTCTTGCATAAAACATCAGGCATTGAGCATCTTAAGTGCTTCTATTGTAATCAGTCCAAAGCCATAACAACTCCCATAAAGGCCTGGCGAGAGTGGCTGAAGGTCCATTTAGGTGTCTACAACAAAGAGCATCACTTGATCAATAGACAACCTCGTTAGGGCAATATGCTGTGGCGGGCAGATTCTAAAGGCACATGGGGATGATGGGAGGCGGATGTGACAAGGGAAAGGGGGTTGATAGGAGACCTTCTCTGTGGTGTTTTAGCAGAAGAGAAACAAAAGCTAAATGAATACGCAGATATGGACCAACACGTATGACACACTGTCCAACAATCACTAACAAAGTGCTTTTTGCTGGAGAAAAAGAAAAACTCTTTTGAGGCCTCCGTTTGTGTTTGCGTTCACTTGTGTGCATGTGTGCGCGTGTGATCGAAAGCCACTAAAAGCTCTTTAGGGGCACCTTAGGGAGCTATCCTTCATGACTTATCAACTAGGCAGACAGGCATAAGTGTGCACACACATACACACAAGGAGGCAAACACTTACATGCACTTATACACACAAAGTGGATCCTTAATGAACCCTTGTCAGGTTTGAAGGCAACAAAGGTTGGGAAGAAAAGAAGAGAGGGAAGAGGGGCAGATGAGTGGAGCGCGGAATAAAAGAAGAATATGGAGGTGAGGGGAAACAGAGATATGGGGGGGTCAATGGGAGTGGTTCTCCCTGGGCTGCTCGGCCTGGAGATCGATCGCTTATCACTCTCACCTAATCTGTCCATCTCTCCAACCCACACCCTTCTCTCTTCCCTTCTTCCTCCATCTTGCTCCGGTGCAGAAAGGTATAGAGAAAAAGGAGGACAGAAAGAGATATAAGGAGACAGAATGATGGAGTGTGCACCTCTCATGAATAGAATTAGAGTGGAGAAAGAAGGAGATGAAGTAAAAAACAAAGGCAAATGAAGACCAACAGAAAGTAAAGCAGAATGGCAGTAAGCACCAAGTGAAAAAGAAACAGCGGGTAAATGATGGAAGAGATCCCGTGCCTAACAATAACTGCAGCATCTCTTTACAGGGGTGCAACACACTTCAGGTATGTGAACAAAAACAAAAAGACTAAATAAAAACACTAAAAGCACAACCAGGCATTTGGTTCGAGCTATTTTACAAAGACATTCGTGTGTAACCTTACAAAAAATGAAAGAATCCTACAGGATATATTGTAGAAAAACTTCCTACAGACCCTTATACAGTTTAGTATCTAGCACTTGGGGAGCGCTCCACTTGTACGGTGTACAGTTCTGCATATCCTCAAAAGTCGGTTTGCATGCAGATGTTTGCAGAGTTTCATGTTAAACTTTGGCAAATGACAAACTCTACATCAAGCACTGGACACAGTAGCCATGGTTACAACTTCTTAAATGCAAAATCGGCATGCAGAGTTTTTAATCTGCCTTCTGCCTGAGAATCGTTATATGACTTCACAGTATAAAAGCAGTGTAGTGAATAGAAACTCATAAGAGACCTACAGAAGAGAGGACAGAAATAACACATACCTATAGCATCTAAAAGCTGCACATACACCTACAGGGGAGCTATAATTCTGGATCAGACCACAACTTAAATCAACCTGAAAGAAAATCACTGATATTAATCATATATCAAGTTCTGTTTACTATAATTCGGCATTTGTGGAAACAGCAGTGCAGCAGATGAAAAACCCTCACGTGTTTTTTTCTGAGCTCCCATCTATTGCACAATTTTTACACACTGCTTCCCTTTCTGTGTCCCTTTCCATCTTCCCTTCCTTCCTTCCCTCCCTGTTATTACCCTGCTCCTATTCCCTGCCTTCTGGCTGTCTTTTGGCAGCACAGGAGGGATGACAGATGAGAGCGAAGAAACAGGAGACAGAGACACAGAGGACAGAAAGAATGGGCTGTTGTTTGATGTTGCACCTTGAACACCTTACAGCTATGAAGATTTGCTCTCCCGTGGTCACACTCAAAGGACTATAAACAACGATAATGAAAAAGCTCTTTATGTGATTTTGAATATTTCACAAATACTCATCAGCTTCAGAAAAGTGATATACAGGAAATCCAAGCGAGTGTGCCCGTAACTTCAAGTTACGGGAGAGTGCGTGAGTGAAGACAGAGATGTGAAGTAGCCCTCTGTATTTCCCACAGGCTCGCTTTGAAACAATAGAGGACAGACGACGGTGTGAAAATTTCCTCCTAGCTGTAGTGAGGGCTCCATTTAGGGGTGCAATTACCCTGAACACTTAACCCCCATTAGGAGAGAGACTAACTCAGGGATGGAGGCAGGGAGAGAGGAAGACAGTCAAAGAATTGAGACTAAGTAAAAAGTTCAGCCTGTAGCCTGAAATTCAGAGACTGAAGGGAAAATTTGTACAGACAAAAACACCCACAAATTGATCATCCAATTAAAAGAAGTAGATAAACTGAATTGCAAAACTATAGAACTTACATTTAGCAAACACACACTTTCCATTCTACCGTGTTTTCTTCAACATGCTACATTAACAAGGACGCTATGCCATGTGCCGAATCCACAGCATGTCTCCACTTCAGAAACGACTCCTTTCCACTCTGTGGTTTGTTCTGGCACGGTTTATTCACTTTTCCTCTAGCAGCAAGGATTTGTTTTGTTTTTTAAAATCTCTTTTTAAATCCTCACATTGATCCAATTAAAAAACAACAACAAAAAAACAGAATAAACTCTTTTGGTAGCATGATAAGCAGCTAAAGCATTACCCGAATGGCGAGGAAGGAAGTTCTCTCGTATTCCACTGAGTGAAGCTTTAATGGCATGACCACTGATTAAAAGTATTTCTAAAATGGATGGCACAGGGGAGCACAAACAGGATGAAGATGTACAAAGGAAAAATAAACATAGACGACGGAGAGTGTAATGTCTGATGTCGGGAGATTTAAAAGAAAAACAACGAAAGTGTTGTTGCGCGCGTGTGCACAGCGTACGACAATCGCATATGAACGCATGCATGCGTGCAGACAAACAGGAACGTAACCACAGCTAAGAGCAAAGCCTTGTGTTCTACTTTAACAGCTCACCACACAAAATAACACATACATTTTTCTTTTGTCCCTCTTATAATGTTCCTCTCTCCTCATAGACCGCCTTTATTCCCGCTCTGCCTTACCACTCCATCACAGTTTCTGCCTGTCGTTGTATCAGGCTACATGTCCTCCTACTATTCTGCCGCTCTCACGATCCAGACAAACGTCTGGCAAAGTTTATTTTAACCTTAGTGTCCACTAAATTTCTCCTCTTGTTCAAGCAAATGTTAGACTTTGCTGACAGACGTGCCCCTGTTTAATTGCCTTCCCATGATACTGAGCTCATCTTGGATAACCCGATAATTAACAAACTACATCTGACATTTTCATCACTGGTCTTGTATTGTCAGCAGTTGAACTTGCTGCCAGCCAACATTATGTTGAAAATTATGCTGGGCAATATGAAATATCTTCCAGCTATAGGGGGGCGGGGAGAAAAAAAAAAATCCTGGATCAAGACATTTGCTTCCTTCTGGAGGTGGTTCCATTTAACATTAAGTGTAACTTAATAACGAAATTCATGCACATGCAGTACACAGAAACGGCAATTACCGGTTCTTTCCATCCATTAAGCCATACAATTTCTTCCGCTTATCTAATTCAGGGTCACAGGATGGCTGCAGGCTATCCCAACTGTCATTAGGTGACAGGCAGCGTACACCATGGACAAGTCGCCAGTCCATCACAGGGCTACATTCATTAAAAGTATTTTGATTAAGTACTATATATCCTGAGTGTATAGTGCTAATATCATGTGGCAACAGGCCCTTTCAGACCAGAGGAACCTCTTCAGAGTTATTATAACTCTGTGCTGAGCTCGCTTCAAAACAAGGACCCGGGCGCAGCCCTCATTGTAGCAGGAGACTTTAACAAAGCGAACCTCAGACAAGTCATGCCAAACTTTTACCAGCATGTCTCGTGTCCAACGAGAGGGGATCGGATTTTGGATCACTGCTACACGCCATACAAGCAGGGCTATAAAGCTGTCTCACACCCGGCTTTTGGGAAGTCTGACCACAACGCCATCTTCCTCATTCCCCAGTATAAACAAAGCATACGGAGGGAAGACGTGACCAAGAGGGAAGTAAAACGGTGGACTGCCCAATCAGAAGCTACGCTACAGGACGCACTCAACGACGTAGACTGGGACATGTTCAGAGCATGCGCAGTCGACATCAACGAGTTTACGGAAGTAGCAGTATGCTTTGTCAATATGCTAGCGGAGGAGATTATCCCCACTGCGAGAGTCACCACATTCCCAAACCAGAAACCGTGGATGGACAGATCGATCCGCACTGCAGTAAACGCCAGGACCGCCTCCTACAACGCGGGTCTCGCCACTGGCGATATGAGCGCCTACAAAGCGGCCTCATACGGCGTGCGGCGCGCGGTGAGAGATGCCAAACGCCGGTACCGGGAACGTGTGGAGTCCCGCTTCCACCAGGGCGACACACGGAGTATGTGGCACGGACTACGCACCATTACGGACTACAAAGCCAGGGACACTGCACCGATCAACGCCGACTCTGCATTCACCAACGAGCTGAATCGGTTCTACGCCCGTTTCGAGGTTAGCCAGGCGGCTAATGCTATCTACCGCCTGACTACCGAGGACAGTGACGTCATCAGCGAGAGACCGGTGACCAGCATCGCGGAGCATGACGTCCGAGCGGCACTGAGGAGAGTGAACACAAGGAAAGCGGCGGGGACAGACGGCATCACCGGCCGTCTGCTGCGCTGCTGTGCTGACCAGCTAGCAGGTGTGTTCACTTACATCTTCAACGAGTCCCTGGCGAAGTCTGTGGTCCCCACATGCTTCAAAAGATCCACCATCATCCCTGTGCCCAAGAACAGCAAACCCTCATCCCTGAACGATTACCGGCCAGTTGCACTGACCTCGGTAGTAATGAAGGTGTTTGAGAGGCTGCTGAAGAACATCATCTCCTCCTCCATCCCAGACACCACAGATCCGCTGCAGTTCGCCTACAGATCCAACAGATCCACAGAGGATGCCATCGCCCACGTCCTACACACCACTCTCAGCCACGTGGACAAGAAACAGGGTAACTATGTGCGAATGCTGTTTGTTGATTACAGTTCAGCGTTTAACACAATAGTGCCCTGCAGACTGTTCACAAAGCTGAGGGATCTGGGACTTAACAGCCGTCTGTGTGCATGGGTGTTGGACTTCCTCACTGGCAGAACTCAGGTGGTGAGGGTGGGCAGGTGCTTCTCCAACAGCATCACCATCAACACAGGAGCACCTCAGGGATGTGTCCTCTCGCCACTGCTCTACTCCCTCTACACTTCAGACTGTGTGGCCACCCATGGCTCCAACACCATTGTGAAGTTTGCTGACGACACAGTGGTGTTGGGTGCCATCTCCAACAACGATGAGGCGGCCTACATGGATGAAGTGAAGAATCTGGCATCGTGGTGCCAGGACAACCACCTCCAGCTGAACGTCAGCAAGACCAAAGAGCTGGTGGTGGACTTCAGAAGGGGTCAGCACAGAGACTACAAGCCCATTATCATCAATGGAGCTCCAGTGGAGAGGGTGCAGTCCTTCAAGTATCTTGGTGTCCACATCTCCTCAGACCTGACATGGGCTGCCCACATTCAGGTCCAGACCAAAAAGGCTAGGCAGCGCCTGTATCACCTACGACAACTGAGGAAGTTCAGGGTCTCTCCAAAGATCCTCA
>NC_140607.1:27996241-28108741 GCF_057381915.1 Diplotaxodon limnothrissa
CTTGGGGTGAAACCCTCCATGCATGATAAGGAGCTTTCTTGTCTTTATGTCAGTGGCTTCTATCTCCTCCTTTGGCCAGCCTATTACCCCAGCAGGGTACCTGATCACGGGCAGGGCGTACGTGTTGATGGCCCGGATCTTGTTCTTACCATTCAGCTGACTCCTCAGGACTTGCCTGACCCTCTGCAGGTACTTGGTGGTTGCAGCTTTTCTAGCGGCCTCTTCATGGTTCCCATTCGCCTGCGGGATCCCCAAGTACTTGTAACTGTCCTCTATGTCTGCAATGTTGCCTTCTGGTAGTTCAATCCCCTCAGTTCTGACTACCTTCCCTCTCTTTGTTACCATCCGACTACACTTTTCCAGTCCGAACGACATTCCAATGTCATTGCTGTATAGCCTGGTAGTGTGGATCAGTGAATCGATGTCTCGTTCACTCTTGGCATACAGCTTGATGTCATCCATGTACAGGAGGTGGCTGACAACTGCTCCGTTCCGTAGTCGGTATCCGTAGCCAGTCTTGTTAATGATCTCACTGAGGGGGTTCAGGCCTATGCAGAACAGCAGTGGGGACAGAGCATCTCCTTGGTAGATCCCGCACTTGATGGTGACTTGTGCTATGGGCTTGGAGTTGGCCTCTAGTGTTGTACGCCACATCCCCATTGAGTTCCTGATGAAGGCTCTTAGGGTCCCATTGATCTTGTACAATTATTTATATATATATATATATATATATATATATATATATACACACACACACACACACACACACACACACACATATTTGGTGCGTATTATCTGATCTTTTGAAGCTCTTTGATGGACTGTGGGTAGCTTTTAAGGAGACACATTTCACAAATTATTTTATATTTATTATTTAAAATATTAATCAGGTTTGAAGTTTAACTTTGATTGATTCGTGAATAAACATAACTAAACTAAACCTGCTATCATAAGCGAAGTTGTACAATTGGTTTTGTGGATGCCATATATGGACAGGAACCGAATGGAATTAAAAAATGCTAAATCAGCATGGCGTCGAAGACCAGCAAGTAAGGCAGGTTTGAATTTTTTTTTTAATAATTATTAAATAACTACAATCTTGATCAGTTGGCATTATTGACGTTATGACAGTTACAGTGGAAAAGGTGATGACTGTCAGAACCTGAGATGGTTAAAATCCTTTTTTTCCCCACAAATCCACACGTACACACTAGAAAAGGAGCAGCATCACGTACTCCATCAGGTCAGCATATTTGTACTTTTGTTCTTCTCAAAGTATTCCCGTTCACTGGTATTAGGACTTTTTTCTTCATACAATGGTGTGAATAATGTTCCGGTGATGTCAAGAGTTTAACTGCAGCCATTTCATGAGGGACGATCTGTCGGAGATCCTCCAAAGGTCTGAGAGAAGTTTCTTATTCTTTCTAAAGAGAAAGAGGCAAAGACTTAAATGTTTCACACAGTATTGCATGTACAACATTGCCTGTCTTCACACTGCCCAATATGCTTACAGTCTAAACACACTGTTCCCTCACACATAGCTGTGTACAATAAAATCCATATTCCTAACCTGCAAGCTGCACCTCAAACTCCTCTGTGCGTGATTATTGTGCATTGTTTGGCTTCGCTCAAACAGAGGACAAACATTTCATATAGGGAGGATTACTCTGACAGGTGTTGTGTGAGTGATATTTCATAATGTGAGAATTACTTTGGAGGAAGCTAAGCAACACTCAGCTCCCAGCAGGCTGTCTGTTACACAGCGAGGATAGTGGCGTTTTACAAATTTACAGAGACAGAAGACTGCTTTTGGAAAAATGTGCAATATGCTGATAATTTGCTTGCAAAAAACATAAAGAAAAAACTTGGAATTGGTCATATTTCTACTTTTTAACTTGATTGTAGGCTAAATCTTTCTGATCTTGATCCTAAAAGAAAGTTCTCTGCATAAGCATTAAGGAACACAGTATTTTCAATTCCTTTCTGAAAGTGTCCAATAAAATTATCCAATGGAAAATAGGACTGGACATATGACAAACTGTGACTAAGGCTTTTTTTCCCCCAGTTTCTTCAAATTTATGCACTGGCTGTATATATTCTGCCATGGATTTGCTTGTAGGTTTCCCTGTCTTGATGAAGGGGACAAAGTCTGCACTGATTTTCCAAGAATATTGGTACATTTTCTGATTGAGATGTGGCAGCCCAAGTATAAAATCTAGCTCATTTGAGTGTTGAAGCTGAAGAAAACATTCAGTTTCATGTCTGTAGAGCTCCCTTGAGTTTTATTATTTCATGGCACACATTTCAACCCTAGTTTTCAGCTTCCAGGCTCTATTTTTTCATAAAACTCTCCAAAACACAGGACTGCATTTTGTAATGTATTGGAAGACTTACAGGATACTCAAACAAAATAGTATCACACTCACACAAAGTTAGAGGACATAAAAAAAAATTACTTAAAAAAATAGCAGCAGAAGCTCAGGTTTTCTGCCTTTTAGTTCTTAACATAGCTGACACTCCAAAAACACTGGTTTCTAAAATTCCCATAATTCAACTTGGCAGTCTCACTTTACCACTGCATGGGGAAAAAGCAAGGTTATTTAGCAACACTACAGGGGTGCCAATCATTTGAAAAAAATCAAAGCAGGCATAAATAGTGCCACAAGTGTACATCATCTGGGAACAAAAGGCTTATTTCCACAGTTCATGTTAGTATTAGAAAAGTCAACACAGTTTTTGGTCTCTTGTAAACCTTCACACACATATCTGTTACATGAATTGTACCTCTGGGATTTCACCACCCCACTGATAGCTGAACAAATTCAGGTTACTGCATTGTTTTAAAGTTGGGATGCGTCCATTCTGACTCTCCATGCTAATTTCTAAAGTAGGTTTTCAGCTGAAACAAAAATTGAATCCTTTTAGAATCTACTCCAGAACTACAGCATACATTGATCCTCATACTATTAAACTGATCTCAATGTGTAATTTAAGTGGAATCATGCCTTTACGAAATGGTTAAATGTGAACGCGTACCTTCTAGCGTCGACCACTTTCTCCAGCTCTCTGGCTTTGTGAGCAGCAGTGAGCAGTATAGGATCTGGGATGTCAGCCAGTCGGGCAACGTTCAGACCATAGCTCCGCCCTGCAGCTCCTTCAGTTAACTGGTATAAGAAGGTAATGAACTCTGGCTGAACTTCTCCATCTGTTAGTGCACATCATATACACGTAATATATTACAATCTTAAAGTGTCAAGCATTGGCAAATGACCAAAGTTGAAATCATTCCAATCATTCGAAGCAACAGGGAAACCAAAAATTAATGAAAACACTGAAAACAGTGTGTACATACCATCAGTGTCAGCAGAGATATCAGGTTCATTGAGCAAGAAAGCCATGTGGTAGTTAGACACATGTTCAGGATACACCCGCTCCAGCTCACACAGAGGAGGATAATGGGTTACAAACAGGGTTAGGGCTTTCACCTAAGAGAGAGAGTGAGATGGATAAGCAATAACATCCAGAAACATTGAGTACATGGCACCTCTGGAAACTTCTTCAGTCTTTTACACTTATTCTTTAAAATGTTAAGGATCAGGATAAAAGCACAAACAGGGTCATCCATTTTCAAAAGCAACTGGTATACTGTGTGAGAAACTATTCAGTAAAAAACAGCAAGCTGCAGGTAGGGATGGCATCATTGCGCTTGAAGCTCTGCAGGCTCCCAGAAATGGTTGTCACTTTTGTTGCAGAAAATGTTCTTCATCTAGGTAAACTGCAACAAAAAAAGTGAGCGCAGGCGATCCAGTGATAACATTAAATGAGCCTCCAGCTTCATTTTATCTGATTGAAGCTTGGATACAGTAAATGACTGCAACAAAGGAGGAAAATTGGACTTAAAAGGGCAAAAGGAATCTTGAAATCTTTAGCAACATGTTTCAAAATGAGTTCAGTTTCCAGTTTATGGAATTTATCTTATGTGCTCCATCTATAAAACAATGGTAAAATAGTTATTTTTGCACAGAGACCATTAAGTATGGTATCCACTGGTTAATTAATGCTAGATCGTCAGTCTAGAGAGATAAGCGTTTTCATACCCACTGTGATGAAAATGGTCCTCCTAAAGACTAATGCACTTGTAAGGTACCCATTCGATTACTTTAAGATGGGCTGCAGATATTGAAAGGAAAGTGAAGGCTTGTGAAACGGGTGTCCAGAGGAAAGCTCTGATTAATAAGGCAGCTCTACTTGTAAACATCTAGACTTCTAGACTACAAAGCCTGTGAAGCTTTTCTTCCCCCCCCCCCAGGGCTGACCTTAAATACTACCATTCAAAAACTCTGCCTCTTACAAACCATACAGAAGATTATAAGCTTATAGGAAATTTGATATCCCACTATCACCAGACTATGTTTATTACATCAAAGGACTAAGCACAAAACAGCTAATCAACTAATCACTGTGCAAGAATAATGTTGCACTTGGCTTCTTAGAAAACAGTTATTTTGTTTGAGAGCAGCCTTCCTCTCTCTCTGCCCAGTGTGAAAAGATGAAAAAAATGCAACATGCAAAAAAGTTAAAAAGCTGTTCTGAGGAAACCTACCAAGTAATCACTGTACTGGAAGTACAGTGATTACTTGACTACAAAACAAATGTGCAGCATGGAAACATATTAGATGAGACATTTGTGTCCATTTCCAGCAATGCGCCTGATTCTAATGCTAAACACAGTCACTTAAACCTGCCTCCATCAATGCCAAATAAGCAGATTCCAGCAGATGTAACAGCCTCTCGCATCCGTCCTTTTTAATAGACAGGGAGTTGAAATATTGGTGAAATAAAAATGGATTCAAAAGCAATCAGAGTGAGCAAAAATTTGTGACTCAAGAAGAGCCACAAACCATCAAATACACTCCATGTGGAATTTCTAGTGTGTTAAATCCCCTTGCCTAGAGTGTCAGTCTTGATTCTAACCTCTCCCAATTGATGGTGCCATTTCTATATTTGAGTTTACATTTTTAACATGCTAATATTGCTAACTGAGAGAAACAGAGTATACCCGAGGCTGCTGAGAATATCATTAATTTTGCAATCTCTGGACATGACTCAAAGTCATTTCCCTGGATGGAGAATTTAGGATGCATTTATTCTGAGCATGATGTGAGGATTTGTATTCAGTTTCATCAGAATTGTTAAATCACAAATGTGGTAATGAAGCTTAGTTAGGGGATCACTTAAGTCAGTAGGAATCCTAAATGTCTATAGAATTTGTGATAATCCATGTATTAGATCAGCTGTATTTACACCGAGGCTCCCAGTGGGTCATGAAATGAATATAAGGGGTCACCAGAAAATTACTTTGATAGGAAACAATGAATAACAAAAATGAGATCACATGCACATATGGATCACAGTTTAGGCTGACAACCACTGCGATCGAAGACAAAATATTAGAGGAGAAAATGGAAACTTGGAACTGCCAATGAGACCAGATGAAATTTAAGAACTGGAACTTTTGATGACCTTTAAGGCCTCTGCGATTCTTTTCTGGCATACTCACCAATCTGTGTGCTGACATTTTTAACCACTTCAACAACAGCACTAATTTACCAATATCTGCATTTTGTTCTATCAAGTTTTTCTTAGTCTTTTGACTTAATAGTATATTTATCCATTTACTTACTTTTTTAATTTCTAAAAAAAAGAGGAAAAATAATAGAAAGACAAAAAGGAAAAAGAAAAGAGATTAAGTAATACATACTGTGCACCAAATGGTAGGTATTACAACAAATGTTAAATTATGTAACACTGTGTTACTGCAACTAAGCCAAAGCAGCAGCTGAAAAACAAAGAACAGAGCATCAATATCAACTGTTCTTTGGCTTGGCATTACTTAAGTGCCTCTGTACCCCTGCAGTATGCTGAATCAATACAAACTATTGTGTAAACCCCCCACCACCACCCTCTCCTAGTCTGTTTACTTTTTCCCCTTTGTCTTAAGGATTCCCATTTTCAGTCACTTCAGGGGTTTTTTTTGCCTGTCACTGTAAATACCAAATTTAGGCGTTTTAGGCTCTGGAGAGATTTTCAGCAAAGTGAAGACACGTCACTCCATCCTGTGATTCTTTAATCTCCGTCAATCCTGGGAGCTATCCAAAGGCTACACGGCTGAACTGTGGCATTAAGGTTAAGACATGAAAATCACAAAAAGCGAGTGGTGCATGCACTCACTCACCCAGCCTCTGTCAAATGCATGCACAAACATTTTACCTAGCGCTGCTCTCTCAAGACAGCCGCTGAAAGCTGTTAACGAAAATAAATGCATTTCCTTTTCCTGATTACTTTAACAACCCAATCATGTAAATGGAGAAGTGAGTGCAGAAGTACTGTGAAAACCTTTTCTCCCACTCGCTATAAACTGATTTGAAAACTGAAAATACATTAACGACTGATATAAAAACTGCTATAATTAACCACCAAGCCCAGTGATGACAGTAATGACAAGAATGTATGTACGATCTCTCGTGGTAGAGCAGGCCTAAATTTCACATCATCACAGTAGACAGGTTGCTGCGGGAGTCCAAGCGGGCTCCAGGATCAGCCCACTAACCGCTCGCTCTAGGAAAGGTCACATGTCAGTAGTAATACATCTGTCTAAAAGACATGTGCAGGGTCACTCCCACACTCCTCAAACAACACACGCAGTACAGTCTCGTTTTCAAAACATGTGGAGTACAGTGCAATAAAATGATGTCTAAACCAATTAAACATTTGAAAAAGACCAAATCTAAAATGTCGAATCCATGAAATTCGATTGTGTTTTGAGAAATATATGCTCATAGGCGAGAGTATTCCAGCTGCAAAGTTTTTCACATTGGTAGAACAAAAGCAAGGTTGCAGGATAGATTAGCGGACGAGCAAAATTAATTACCCCACGGCCAAGCACCACCTGGATTTTCATAATGGTAGCCCTTCTACACTGCAAGCCGATGGAATTGACCACATTCCTCTTTCAATACAAAGAGGTAACAGACAAAGGAGTCTTAACCAAATGGAAGCTTTGCCGATTTCTAAACTACAGGCCACTAAATGATTTTACTTCTTATTTTATAAACTGAACTGTATTGTTAGAACCGTTATTTGCCTTTGACGATGGATTTATGGTTATATGTGGCTGGTGCAGCTTTGGATTGAATTGATTGAATGTTTGTTGGTATCTTTTTGGCGTCTTGCATCTCCTCAAGTTATTCTGAAGACTCGTCATATAGGTGGCATTTTTCACTCTCAAAGTGGAAGCTTGCTATTGGTGGAAGTCCATATGTCGAAGGGCCTTATTGGTGGAATACCACTGGAAAAGATTAAGTGTGTTCATGGACTTTTGTTCATGAATGTTTTCTTTCTGATGAAGGCTTATATGCTGAAATGTGTTACTGTTTTAGATTTCATGCTAGAATTGCATTTCGAAAGAGGTGGGACAGATGAAAAAATAAAGTTGTGTAATGCTAAAAAAGAAAAAAAAAAGAAACACCCTCTCACAACTAATTAGGTTAATTGGCAACAAAGCAGTAACAAGACTAAGGGCATCTCGGAATTTTCCAGAATTAAAACTGGGGGCTTTTAGTCTGTGAAAGATAATGTGGGCAAATAGTTTAAAAACAAAATAGGAATAGCATAATGCCATCATTTTTCTGTCTTGCATAATATTAAAGAATCTGTGAAATCTCTGTAATTAAGGGGCCAGGACATAAACTAATACTGAGTAGCCATGATGTTTAGGCCCTCAGGCATGTAATGTAATGAAAAGAAATCACTGCATGGGTTCAGCAACATTTCTGAAAACTGCTGTCAGTGCCACTCCATCCTCAAATCCAAGTTAAAACTTCTAATAGCACAATAATACTAATATTATTAATAATAAATGAAAAAAAACCCACAGAGACTGATGCAAAGCAGAAAACTGTTCTGTGGATGGAAGCTACATCCTTTGAGCTAAAGATGAGAGAGAGACCATGTGCCACACAGTTGAAAAGCCAGCATCTGCAATGTTATAAGGGTGCATTAGTGCATAAGCAATCTGGACATCTATAAAGACAAATGAGATTATATATATATATATATATAGAGAGAGAGAGAGAGAGAGAGAGAGAGAGAGAGAGCGAGCGAGAGAGGGTAGCAACATAAGCCGGTATTCACAAAGTGTCTTTGGAAGTCGAGGTCTTTCCTATTTTAGTGCCAAACCACATTCTGCTCATGCTACAACAGTAAAAGCAACAGTGATAAACTATCCTGCCTGCAGTCAGACCTGTCACCTGCTGAAAACATCTGGTTCATCAAAAAACAAAAAAATGCAAAAATATACACCCCAAATTCTGTGCAGATTTAATATGCTTTAGGAGAGGATTTCGCTTGCAAAAGTTCAGGAGTTGTTCTCCTCAGTGCCTAAACACCTACAGAGTGCTGTTTAAAGAAGAAGTGATGCAACACAGTGGTAAACATGTTGTGAACGCTTCCCCACCGCTTCTGAGATGCTCTTTTTCATATCCAGTCATGGCATGATTCAGAGTATGTAGTCTTTGAAAGTGTTAATAAAACAAATTCAAAATTATCAATTTTTTTTTTCTATATCAATGAAAATGTCTAAGTCGTAAGATTTGGTATGGTGCCCCGCTGTTTATGTTGTACTATTTTATATTAAATGCATTATTACAAATTCCAAAAATCATTGCAGTCTGCAATTTATTATTTACACCTGTTTAATGACACTGGACCAAAAAAAAACTGAGCATGACAGGAGGAGGTTGCAGTCTGGAAAATGATCTGATTAAGTGCTAATGGTTGCTAATTACCGGACCACCCCGGGGTGCACTGAAAGCTGAAGAAATCAGAGCTGAAACAATTAGTTAACTAATTAATTAGTCATTGATAAAGCTAATTCATTAAGAATTTTTCCCATTCTCTTCCGCTTATCCTTACCGGAGTCAGGATGGGGTTGTGAGAGTTTATCCCTGCTACCATTGGGTGAGATATCAGGTTTTTAAAGAGTGAAAATCCAAAGTATTACCTGCAAGCAGTTACAAAAACAAATACTCCTTGAGGCTGAGAAAACGGACACTTAGCATTTCTCACTATCTTTGCTCATTTTTCTAGAATGCAAATGTTTTAAACCTTAAAAAACTTATAAGAAAAACAAAAAATATATTTTGGTTATCAGTCTGGCAAAGTAAAATGAGCTGAAAACATAAGCCTGATGTAACATCACCAATTAAAGCTCACTTGTCATCTGTCGTGTTTCTGCATCTGCACCTTGAAAGACTTATTAGAACTGTTTTATATTCATACCTTGTGCAAAACAAGAACATAAGCATGCTCCAAAGTGTGCTTCCAGCCAGTAATATGATCCGCTGGAAAAAGGCTAGAGGTGTCAACACTACTACTTCCATCTCTTTGTCTTGCTACTTCCCTCTATCCAATTAGACTCAAATGCAGTTCAAACTCAACACCCTTTGTATTCTCGGCTCACACAGGTAGCAAGGCTTTCGGTGAGGTGCTTGTGTGTGAGAGAGTGGAAGATTTTGTGAAAATATGCCGCTGGTGTGTAATTTGACGTCTTTTGTTTAAACAAAGACCGCTTTTTAGTAGTCAAGCGCTTTACTAGAGGTAAGGACTGCAGCAGTGAAAAAGAGTAGCATAAAGTTAAAGTTGCCAATTTGCAACATCTTCACAGGAGGTAGTTAATTTGAAGGTAATTCAAAACATCCAAATGAATGGAAAGCAAGCTTCAACATTTTCAACAGGACATTGTTACGTCTGGTTCAGTTTGGGTAAGAAGGAAAAACAGCCGAGTCCGTGTAGGTGACAAAAATAGTGATTTTATTACACACTTCTAAGACAGAAGCATGGGAAGACAAGCGTACAGCCACAGATCTCCAAAGAGTGGACCGTTCCCCATCCTTATATAACCCATGATGACATCACACAGTTAGACCTTACTGGAAATGATAACAGTCTCCCCATAGTCCAAAGTTCTCCTTATACAAACATCAGATGATACTTTAGAGAAAAACAAGTGTGTGACATGTCATGTTGTGCAGTTCTGTGAGCCTGTGTGTCCAACTAGAGAATGTCCTGACATGACCTCCCTGTGTAAATAAGGGTGAACGTGCGTGTTTACATAACTCTCTATGTGCATGTTCTGATGTAGGCCTGCAAATGAATTAGAACAAGGTCCTACTGGACCCTCCAGTTATGGACGGTGAATACAATGCTGTGGATACCATTTGAGACTTGATTACAATGATGATAACATGCATACATTAATCTTTACTCAGATTACCATAGATATAAAACCAAGATTATACTGTCATCAGATTCCACAATGGTAAATGATTAATGATTGATACTTCTAATTATAACTGTGATCATAAGAATACAAAATAAAATATCTCCTGGTCACAACATCAAAATTGTCTGTACAGTCACCAGGCAACACTGATAAAAGCCGCTTTGAACATTTGGTCAGCTTGTTCTACTCTTCTCTTACTCATGAACAAGACTGGGAGATACCATTTCCATGACTTGACATGACCATATTTGGCACGCCTGAAATTTAGTTGGGCGTATAATGCCAATTCATCTAAACCCATTTACAAAGAACAGGGTGTCTTCCTCTTCTTATTGAAAGTCGTTATTAAGGCAGAAGGAAAAGGAAACACAGCCTACACAGTGCTCGCACTTTTTTGGTAACACCTTCCTTTCGATACTATGGGTAGGGACGTGTGAATATTCAAATAGTAAAAAGTATTAGAGTACAAAACAGTAAACAAAAAAAACTTATTGGTAGAACTTTACTTACTTTTACTCACATTTTACAGAAAGGACATACAGTGCAGACTCATTTAAGTTTTAGACATATCTCAGCCTGAAAAGGATTCATTATTTTTCCCCCTCATCAATCTATACACACTACTGCACATTGACAAAGCAAAGAACATTTCGGCGGAGAATTTTATACTGTCAGAAAAAAGGTCTGAAATATCCTACTTGGCATTCACATCGTTTACTTAATACTCAAAGCACCTTTTACAGAAATGACGGCCTTAGATTTTCTTGGGCAAGATCTTTCAAGGTTGACACACCTTTTTACACGGTTTCTGCCATTCTTCTTGGCAGAATAATTCAAGTTTAACCAGGCTGGGTGGGAACAGGGTGTACAGTCATTTCCACGCGTCTCCAGAGAAAATAATAGCCTAATCTGTTTAATATGAGTCAGATGAGGACAAAGTGGAAATGTTTGCCCATAATGCATAGAGCCACGTCTAGCAATAACCAAATACAGCTTATCAGCACAAACACCTCATGCCAACTGTCAAGAACTGTGTTTGAAGATAGATGAGTTGGGCTTGTTTTACAGCCACAGGGCCCGAGCACCTTACAGGCTTTGAGCCAGCCATGAAGTTTTCTGTATATCAAAGTATTCTAGATTCAGATGTGAGGCCATCTGTCCAACTGCTAAAGCTCAGGCCAAATTGGGTCATGAAACAGGACAATGATCCCAAGCATACCAGTGAATAAACACCATATGGCTAAAAAGAAACGAATCAAGGTGTTGCAATGGCCCAGGCAAAGTCCAGACCTCAGCACGACTGAAATGCCCTGGTAGGATCTTAAGGGCACGGAGCATAAACGAACAAAATTCAATGAACTGATGTAAAGAAGATCAAAAACGTCTGGCACAATGATAAAATGACTGATTCAAGTTATTTCAGCTAATGGTGGTTCTACAAGCTACTAAATCATGGGATGTACTTAGTTTTCCAGTGTTTCTTTTTCAGATGACTTTATGGCCAATTTAATATCACCATAACAAGTGAAGTAAATAAGTAAATGCTAAATATATGTTCTTAACAGACCTCAAAGTCTAAACTTCAGTCTTGTATCTAAGGACACTAGCGTTATAACACTTTTTGCATGGCAGAGTTTTAATCTAAACTGAGCTCCAAATCACAACATGGCACTTTTTTTAAGGTAAGGACTTTACATACCTTAAAGACCTTAATACAGGAAAAAAAACAACAACAATCAGACAACCTATATGAGCACTTAGCAATAGTGGGAAGGAAAAACTTCCTTTTAAGAGGAAGAAACTTTTAGCAGATTATATTCAGTCAGGACAGATCCTTGCTCTGAGGTAGTGGTTCACAATGCTGAAAACGATTTGTGACCCCTCATTAATGCCAGTAGTGTGTATGCATGTTGCGGGTGGTTTAATGAAATTAATTTTTCATCTGGAACATTTTCAGATGTCCCAAGAAGTAAAACGATTTAGTATTTTATTCAGAAAAGTTCACACTAATTTTATATACTCTTAATATCACAGTTTGTTTCTCATCTCTTTTGGTTTTTATCCTGAGATACTGTTCTTGGGTTCTGAACCACATGCTCGGAAGCCTGTTTCTATACAATATACACAAAAGAGTGACACTCTGAATACAAGTCGTGCAGTCAAATAAGTCACAACTTGAAATTTTGAGAAAGTAATGGAATTACTGTGTACTGAGAGACAAGAGAACAGAATTTTATTCATGTGTATGAGTGAAGTGCAAGCATAGCGCAGGGCAGAGTGCTGTGGAGCACATTTGGGTCTTTGTAGGAGCTCTGTGCATCAGCATGAGCACATCAGACTATTTTACGCCCACATGAGTGATACAGTACATTGCACTGAAAATTTACTCATTAGTGTGCAGCCAAAAGTGAGCTTTTGCGAGTTCTACTTCTCCACAAAGCTGGACTTGCTTCTCTCTGCTATTATAGTGTAAAGTTACAACACAAGGGCAGTCACATGCAAACCGAGTAAGGAGCAATGTGCAGTGTTAAACTTTGTGTAGAGCCAAAAACAGGACATGCTGTTATTGTGATTAAGAGTCCACAACGGCTTAAGAAGAGGATGGACATCAACGTGAAACCCAGAGATTTTGAGGAGAAGCAACCTCTAGTTTTAGAAGTCTTTTCCCTTCAGCTTACCAGTTTATTTTTCTCTTTCTGCATCAAGGCTGCCTCTATTATTGAGTGAAGTTATGAAACCCATCTACATTCTTAACCAGCTCTCAGGTGAATGTTGGGGACAGGAAAAGGTGTGTTACTATAACAACCAAGTCAAAGGAGGAGTTGTCTGACTTTTGACGTGAACAGCTGAGTCTGTTGAGGAGGGGGACGGAGCAGAGGAGGATGAGTAGGAGGTAGAGGAGTCGGCATGAAAGGCTCTGCATGTCTGCCTGTGCTAAAGAGGCCTTTTGCTGCAAAAGCTTAACTTCTTTTGTGCCCTTTTGTTTGCCTTTCCTTTAATAGCAAGGCTTTTCTAACAAATCAATGCTGTTATACAACAGGTAGTCAGAGAGCTCCCTTTCTTGTGCCATCAGCATCTCCCTGCTGCATTAGGTGCTACTTAAACATTTTCATTCTATGTTTTCCAGCAGAATTACATAACCCCAAGACTCTGTCCAAAGATTGATGTGGAACTGGCAAAAAATGAAACCCGGATAGAGTTTTTCAAAGATAAATGTTTATTCATCTATATTTGAACAAGGTTGACTCGATCCAATTTGAAGCATTTGGACTCGAATTTTGGAAAAACAGAAATAAATCAGAATCAAAACTCAGGCTCTCACAGGCTGCTTACAGTTTGTAAGCTTTGATTAGCACTAAGCAGAACTCCAGAAACCCATTGATAATATCTGTCACAGTGGAATAAAGTGGGAGCTGCACCCTGGGATTGAAGAGACCCAAATTCAGAATCTGTGGCTTGCGTAGTCCATTGACTGTCAGCTTAACATCTGGCGTTGTGGGTATCCACAACAGCCTGCAAAACAATGTGCCTCAAGTGTGAGATTAAATGCATGCTCCCTAAGGTCAACGTAGACCATCTGAGTTGATAACTCCTTTCTCTCCAGAGAAGCTGGAGCCTGGAGGGCACTAACACGCACAACCAACTGCTAAAAACACAAACCTCTGCAGTGTGTATGCGAAGTCTGTTAGTAGGGCTGGGCGATATGACCCAAAATTCATATCTCGATATTTTTTAGCTGGATGGCGATATAAGATATATATCTCGATATTTTTTTTAAGCCATAAAGTAAGAACAAAAAGAGAGTTCTTAGTTAAAGCTGTGTCCCAGATGTCACACAGGCACTTTTATTAACATACAGCACAGATGTACATGAAAAATTACTCAAAAATAAATTATGAGCATTCATTAAATAATAATGCTCCATAAATAAAATAAAACAATGTTGTTTTTGTGCATAACAAAGAGCTCACAATTGGGCAGTCAAAATGTAAACTAAAAGACGCTGAGCGTAATAACAAAGACAGACAGATTTCACAGCAGCTCTATTTCCAAGTTTTACAGCGTGACTGACAGCCTGGAGTTTGAAATCTGCTTCATAACCACGTACGTCTCTTACAGGTGCTATTTATGGTCCTTATACACACACAATCCGGTTGTTCAATCTGACGTCACTAGCCGTGTCTGGGTCTAAACTCCGCTGCAGGTCCATATATCAAATGATCACTATGGCATTACTGAGAGTTGAAAAACTGTCTAAAGTCTTTCATCTTTAATAAAATGATCAGTGTTCTGCTCTACCAGGTGTAACAATTGAGTTTAACATCCAGGCATCCATGAAAACGGAATTTATGACATTTAACGGAGTTAGAAGTTAGCAGGGAGTTAGCTCGCTAGCTTCTATCTAAATACAATATAGCATGTCCTGACTGCGGGGTTTTGGAAACAAATTAAAACGTACAGCTCTGTTATCACTTCCAGCATAAATGAAGACAGAAAACTAAACAGCAGTGACGTTTGTAGGGTTACTGAAGTTGGGCTAGCTGGTATATAATGATGTGCTACGTGACCGCTAGCAACACAGCTATGTTAGCATAATGTAACGATGGTTAAGTGTTACTGGACAGTGACATGTTGGTTTTCTCTGCACACTGTTGTTGTTCCTTTAAGATTCATGTTTGGTTGGGCTGCAGGAAGTAGTGAGGGTGGTGTACAGGAAGGGGTGGGGGGACCTGGTTGTTCTGTGTGTGTGCCAGGCTGAAGAGAGGTGTAGTTCGAGAGCGCTTCCCCCTGAGTTAACAACCCGCTGGCTTATGTGCCGAATAAACGGACAAACTGAGACCCCAACCGTCTGGTTCTTGTGAACGCTACATTGGTGTCAGAAGTGAAGAAAGAAAAAAGAACCCCAGAACGCCCAAGACCCTGTTGCCGGCGACGCTTGCCGTTACGAGACGAGGATGTTGCCGGGCAGGATTAAGAAGGAGACGGAGGAGAGGGAGGTTCGTCCGCGCTCGCCCGCCCATGGAGTGAGGGAAACGGCGCTGCGGCTGTCTGCCGAGGCTGGATTTTCTCCAGGTTTGACTAGGCTCGGGAACTGTTCGCACAGCGGCCGCGATTCCGGCGGGAAGGAGTCGACCTCGCTTGGCGCGCCGTCACGTGATGTAAACAAACATGGCGGCGCCCAGCAAGCTGCAGCGAATATAAAAACGCCTAAGTTCAGCGGCAAGACGCCATGGGAAGTGTTTATCGCACAGTTCGAGCTGTTAGCTGTTGCAGCTGGCTGGTCTGAGGAACATAAAGCTCTCCAATTGGCTTTGTGCCTGTGTGAGGATGCAGCTGCATGCCTGCTGCTGCTGACCGAGGAGCAGAGGGGAGATTATAATGCTCTGGTCGGAGCACTTCAGAGGCGCTTCGGGCAGTATAACCAACCAGTGCTGCTGAGGTCGGAGTTCCACAACAGACGCAGATTGCCAGGTGAGCCCCTCCGCATTTTGGCCCATGAAGTCGAGTGCCTTTGCCGGAGGGCGTATGACAGCATGCCACCATCAGTGCAGGCGGAGTTAGCTCGGGACCAGTTCCTGCAGGCCCTGAGCCCTAAAGAGCTCCGCATGCAAACTCAGCTTGCTCGGCCGGCCACACTCAGTGCAGCCCTGGAGCTAGCGTTGGAGAGGGAGATGCTTGCAGGATCCTCTGGGGGCGCTGACGACGCACACGTGGTGAGGGCTGTGTCAGCACCTGTGGAACAGATGGAGACGCCAGCGGGCCTGTGCAGTTTGGTGCAGACAGCTTCGCTGCAGTCGCCTTCCCCTCGGGCTGGCCCACACCGCCGACCTCAGAGCTGCTGGGGATGTGGACAAGTCGGACACCTCATCAGGCAGTGCCCCAAGCTTGCAGCGGTTCAGGGAAACGCCCACGGGCCCGTGTAGGCAGGAGTACACGGGCCTGGGAGAACGACATCCCCACACCACCGCCACCTCCACCCGGTGCGGCCATCACTGTGGGCTGGACCCAGGTTGGCGGCTTTTGCCATGTTCCAGTGACGATTGCGGGGGTGTCCTGTACGGCCCTGCTGGACACGGGATCCAATGCAACGCTGGTCCGACCCGATATTGTCCCAACCGGAGCTGCTGTACAACCGACTAACGTGCAACTTAAGACTGTGACCGGTGATCTGGCCCCAATGAGAGGGAAGGGAGTGTTCCAGTTCAAGGTGGGGGACCTCGGTGTGTCTTATGCTGCCTGGGTGGCTGACGTGCAGGACGCCTGCATCCTTGGGCTGGATTTTTTACGAGCCATTGGTGGTGTACTGGACTTAGGCAAAGGCCTCCTCGTACTCCCTGATGGGAAGAAGGTGCCGCTTATTCCTCCCCCGGTCTGCACAGCATCTGCCGCGGCGTCCACCTCCACCGCAGAGACCCCTGCAGACCCGCCAGCAGAACAGCGAGCGGAGGAGGAGGAGGAGGAGAGGCTCTCAGCAGTGAGGAGTATCTGGTCAAAGAACTGTGAGGGGCTGACTCCACAGCAGCAAGAGAGTCTATGGCAGGTACTAAAAGAGTTTAGTGACATTTTTGCCCTGAAAGAAAGTGATGTTGGCTTGACACACTTGGTAGAGCACGTCATTGAGACCGGGGATGCCCAGCCTATTAAAGTGCGCCCCCGCCGCCTGCCCCTGGCTCATCAGGAGGCTGCAGACAGGGAGCTGTGTGAAATGATGAAGGCGGGCATCATAGAACCATCTGATAGCCCGTGGGCCTCCGCGGTGGTGATGGTGCCTAAGAAAAAAAGTCCTAGGATGCGTTTCTGTGTGGACTACAGACCACTCAACAAAGTGACGAAGAAAGACTCTTACCCCCTTCCCAGGATTGATGAGTCCCTCGACTTAATAGCCGGGTCCTCCTGGTTTTCCACCCTGGACCTGCGGAGTGGCTACTGGCAGGTGCCACTATCCCCGGAATCCAGACCGAAGACAGCCTTCTGCACTAACAGGGGACTATGGCAGTTCAAAGTCCTGAGTTTTGGCCTTTGCAATGCTCCTGCGACCTTCGAGAGGCTCATGGACAGTGTGCTGGCTGGCGTCCCACGGCAACGGTGTCTGGTTTACCTGGATGATCTTCTAGTGCACGGGAGCTCCTTTGATGCTGCCCTGGATGCCCTGAGACAAGTGTTGGAGAGGGTGGCGGCTGCAGGCCTGAAGCTGCATCCCGACAAGTGCCACTTCATGAGGAGGGAGGTGGAGTTTCTGGGCCACAAGCTGGGTCGTGAGGGCATCAGCACTTTGGAGGAAAAAATTCACACCATTACCGAGTGGCCCACACCAGCAGACCAGAAACAGCTCAAAAGCTTCCTAGGACTGGCGTCTTATTACAGGAGGTTTGTGAAGGGCTTTTCCTCCATAGCCGCACCACTCTTCCACCTGCTGCAGAAGGACCGTGACTTCATCTGGACCCAGGACTGTCAGCAGGCGTTCGACACCCTCCGCAGATCGCTGACAGAGTCCCCAGTCCTTGCCCCCCCTGACCCCGCCCTGCCTTTTGTCCTGGACACTGACGCAAGTAATGTGGGGCTGGGAGCGGTGTTGTCGCAGGTTGGACCGGAAGGGGAGAAGGTGGTGGCGTACTTCAGCCGGGTCCTGAACAGGAGCGAGCGGCGCTACTGTGTCACACGACGAGAGCTGTTGGCTGTGGTGGCGGGGGTGAGACACTTTAAATACTACCTGTGCGGCACAGCATTTGTTGTCAGAACTGATCATGCTGCCCTTCAGTGGCTGATGTCTTTCAGGGAGCCAGAGGGACAGGTGGCTCGCTGGCTGGAGGAGCTCCAAGCCTTCAATTTCACCGTGGAGCACAGAGCAGGGACGCACCATTCTAACGCAGACGCCCTCTCTCGCCGCCCATGTGCTGCAGCTGGCTGCCGTTACTGTGAGAAGCGAGAGGAAATAGAGCGGGAACTCACGACAATAGACGGAGCAGCACAGCTCGCCTGCAGGGTTCTTCTGGTGGTGGATGCAGCGGAGTGGAGGGCACGGCAGGAACAAGACACAGACCTGCTGCCGGTCCTGCAGTGGCTGGAGAAGGGGGAGCAACCCCTTTGGGATGAGGTCACTGGGTTTTCCATCTGTACCAGGGGGCTGTGGGCCAAGTTTGCAGCTCTCAGGCTGAAGGAGGGGGTGTTGGAGCGTGCCTGGAAGGATCCTGCCACGGGGGAGGAGAGGTGGCAGGTTGTGGTGCCAAGGTCGCTGAGGTCAGCTGTGCTGGGAGCCTGCCATGGGAGCACTGGCTCTGGCCACTTTGGGGTCTCCAAGACTCTTCGCCGCCTCCGCCAGGGCTATTACTGGGGTCAACAGCGGAGGGATGTGGAGGACTTTTGCCGCAGCTGTGATGCATGTTCCTCACACAAAGGGCCACAAGACCAGTCCCGGGCTCAGCTTCAGCAGCAACCAGCAGGAGCCCCAATGGAGCGAGTAGCTGTGGACGTCATGGGCCCATTTCCTCGCACAGACAGAGGAAACCGCTATGTTCTTGTGGCCATGGACTATTTTACCAAGTGGCCGGAAGCATACGCCATCCCAGATCAGGAGGCTGAGACGGTCGCTGATGTATTAGTGGAGGGGATGTTCAGCCGCTTTGGAACAGCAGAGACCCTCCACAGTGACCAGGGGCGTAACTTTGAGTCCAAGGTATTTGCTGCCATGTGTGAACGCCTTGGGACTAAGAAAACCGGCACCACCCCACTTCACCCCCAAAGCGATGGGCTGGTGGAAAGGTTTAACAGGACGCTGGCCCAGCAGCTAGCCATCCTTACCTCAGAACACCAACGGGACTGGGATTACCATCTTCCCCTTACCCTCATGGCCTACAGGTCGGCAGTGCAGGACTCCACCCAATGTACGCCTGCCCTGCTCATGTTAGGGAGAGAGCTGAGAACTCCTGCAGAGTTGGCTTTTGGGAAACCCCCGGACACGCCAGAGGCACCACCGGGCCGGGACTACGCAAGGAAGCTGCAGGACCGGCTGGATTCTGCACATTCCTACGCCCGAGAGCAGCTGGCGAAGGCAGGCCTGCGCCAAAAGAGGAATTACGACATCACCACTAAAGGGAGGCACTTCCGTGCTGGGGAGCTGGTGTGGGTCTACAGCCCAAAGAGGAAGAAGGGACGGTGTCCTAAACTGGATAGCAGCTGGGTGGGGCCTTGCAGCGTCCTAGAGCGAGTGGGGGAGGTTGTTTACAGGGTGCAGTTGCCTCCTAGGGGGAGGATAGTAGCGCTGCACAGAGACCGGATGGCCCCCTACAGAGGACAGTCCCTCCCCTCCTTTCCAGAGGGACGTGTACAGAGCGTCCATGACCCTGCTCAGAGGGGCCCCCGACCGGGGCTGCGTTCCCCCCCCCCTCGGACTCTTCACCCCAAAGCCCCGAAGCTCCGCGTCCTCCTCAGGGGCTCAGGAGGTCAAGGAGGGAACGTAGGCTACCGCCCCGCCTCAGAGACTGTGTCGTTCCCTCGGGGACGAGGAACTTATTGCTGGGGGGGCAGTGTAACGATGGTTAAGTGTTACTGGACAGTGACATGTTGGTTTTCTCTGCACACTGTTGTTGTTCCTTTAAGATTCATGTGTGGTTGGGCTGCAGGAAGTAGTGAGGGTGGTGTACAGGAAGGGGTGGGGGGACCTGGTTGTTCTGTGTGTGTGCCAGGCTGAAGAGAGGTGTAGTTCGAGAGCGCTTCCCCCTGAGTTAACAACCCGCTGGCTTATGTGCCGAATAAACGGACAAACTGAGACCCCAACCGTCTGGTTCTTGTGAACGCTACAATAATATAAACAAGCTAACTTTTTTCCCACTCGATAAAAGTTAACGTGAGTGTTCTCGGTGGTCAGGAACAAATGTAATCGCATGGCAGGATGCTGTAAAAGGACCAAACTTCAGCCAGGAGAACAACTGAGATAATCCATCCTCAATACGAGGTTAGTCATTCATGGGCTGGGCTGTAGTTACATCCTAAGGTTTTAAAAACTGAGCTTAAATAAATGATTAGCGGTAATAAAAGCCGAGGGAGGTCAACAGGGATCACTGACTGTTTTAGGAGCTTTTTGAGATCAAATAGAAGAAAATACAAAACATTAAACATGTTAACAACACAAAAGCCATATTAAACGCAGACTACTTTAGACCCGGAAGTAGGATTCGTCGCGTCATCACTGAACAACCGGATATGGTAATATTACGTTGGAGCACAGTACGTATCACTCCGCGAGGCTCCTCGGTAGCCGTAATGCGCCGACAATCTATCAAGCGGTGCAGCTCCGTAGCTGACCAAAATCGTACTCAAACATTTTTGACAGATTGCTGAGCGCCGCGTACCACATAAAATTGGTTCGCGGCCATCAAGCACAACCAGAATTCATACATAAGGCGCGCTGTCAACTTTTGAGAGAATGAAAGGATTTTAGGCTATGCAGCCGGTAGGGACTAGCGCGGTTAGCTCGTTAGCATGGTTAGCTCGTTAACACGTTGACGCCGTCCAGCCCCACGCATGGGGCGATGCGCAGTAACTCGTTAACGGAGATTTGCCGTGTCCATCTTGTCGCTGCCTGCACGTGAAGCGATGGGGGAGGAGGGGGAGTTGTGTTCAGTGAAGGATAGAGGCGAGGCGGAGTAATGTTGCGTAGAGACAAAAGTAGACGAAAGAGAGGCAAACTTGCGGCTCCACAACTATAAGTATAAGGTAACATAGACTATATCGATATAAAGGATATTGTCACATCTTATATCTCGTATAAAAATATATCGATATGTTTTAAAAACTCGATATATCGCCCAGCTCTATCTGTTAGCTTCTTGTAGTTTCTTTTAGTTTTTGTCTTTTTTGTGTGTTTTCTGCAAACTACAGAATTGCCTGTGTATCAGCTTCAGTGACTTTGGGCATTTTCTTATCACCAGCACTGTGATAAACTTATTTTCAACCAGTTTTGATTTGTGTTCATTGATTGAGAGCCATTTGTTTATCAAACATTTAGAAATACAACATAAATGGTAAGAAAGGTGACATACTCACTGTCTTATATTACTGCTATAACCACACTACTTTTGTTTGCTGCATACCCAAATTTGACATGGATGGCATTCTAAAAGGGGATAACGTGGTTTTCAGATAATTATTTGTTTTTGTTGCTATAGAAAATGTTTAATATGTAATATTTTTTACCCACGAGATAATTAACTTGGTCACTGTGCTATTTGGTGCCTGGTCAATGTGTCAGAAAAAAACAGTATTCGCTTGCCGAAAGATCAGCAGAGAGTGCTTGCTTCTTTCTGCTAGAAAAAGGTTTCATAAGAGAGGAGCGTGCCAGCCCAAAAACCAAAACTAAAATTTAAAACAGACTAAGAAGCCCCAGGGAGCTGCAGCATCGAATAATATCAGTGCTGGGTTGTTCTACGGCAACATCTTTCACATGACCTGAAACAATTTGGCCAACTCAGTTGACCCGTTTGACAAAATATCCAACATCAGAGGAGTAATTCCAAACTAAAATGGAATCAGAAAACATGGAGTAAGAACAAAGGAAGCCTGATTTCTTTCTTTAGTCTGTTATACGATGGAAAATACTGCGAGCGTAAACAGCTGAGAAGACAAACAGCTGTGTCCAAACTGATGCCACAACCTCAAGCACTCAGTTAACAATAACACAACCCCCATCCCCCTCAAAGTGCCGCTCATCTGTCCTGCCAAAATAAAGATACGCAACACTGTGCAACATCCCGAGGGCTCCTGACTGCGCCAGTTCACATAATCCCAGCAGAGCACACACACATGCGCACGGGCAGTCTCTCATCCAAACACTCATTCCAGGTATTCAGAGGTGAAACAGCACGTATCTGCTGCCCCGTCTACCCTCTTTAGCGAACCATTGCGTGTGAGCCACTCTTCTCCTGCCTTTGGCTAAAATTAGACTTTTCTAACTTCTGTCCACGCCAGTTTAATGAACGCTGACAGGAGGTGAGAGCGGATTTGGCCACAATTATGTCCAAGCACAACGTTGGACAATGGACAGCGTATCATCAGCTTTAATTATGTCAGCATTTTAGGATGCTGCACTGCAACATAAGTCATGAAGCAGTCCTCCATGTGCCTCCTCTCATTTCTTTTTCCATTACCGGTATGTCCTCCTGTCTATTAGGATAGCAGCAGCAAGTCCAAAATATCCTGGCATGCTGCGCAATATATAAATAAAAACATAACGTAATGACTTACTAATTATTTAGACACCATATTTTCAGCCTTGTCTCTTGCATACTGAGATTTCTCCAGATTCTTTAGACATTACCTAATGGAGGTGCAACCCTAATGTCTGATGACATCAGACCTTTTATGGTTTTTAAGCCTGTGTGATACACATGGGAGTAGCACTGGTGAATTTACAGCAACAAGTGGGCATAATGTGTCTGACTCCTACTCGCTCTGCCCAAGCAGAGCCCCTAAATAAACCAAACAGAATATTTCCGGCAGTCAGAACAGGTCTGACATAAGACTGTGGTACGTACGAGAACGGGAAAACAGCTTAGGAAACTTTCTTTTTTTTTGTACACAGTCAAGTTAGGCAATCTTTGTGTTCGTCTCCTTCGAGATCACCTTCTGGTGCCTCTCTGGATCATTTTCAGTGTAAGTGTCATTTTTAGGTCACTGAGTAGATGTCCCATGCTGTTCCTTTTGAAAACTGCTCAGCGGTATCTGGAGACTCAGCTGTCATAATCAGCAGTGACTCTTCTAACAACGTTTGGGTGAGTTTGAAACAGAAGTTGATGTTTGTTCGTTGCCCAAATTTGAGGTCTGTAGTGAAATTGCAGTGGGCACAGTGCAAGGGAGTGATCTAAAAATAAAAGCTCAAAGCTGGCCAATAAGATGACCCTGAAGAGAAATCCAGAAGGATTTTAGATAAGGTTTACGATTTTAGAGACATGCTCCAACAAATATTTGATCCATGTATTTATAATAAATAAATTATAAATGTGTCTGTAGAATTTACACTTAAATTATTTGCAAATAACCGTTTCCTGTCAAGACTTTTATACATTGAACTTGATATGGAAACATGGTAGCAGTCTTAGTCCTTTCTGCTGGATTATCTCACTCTAAAACAAACACTCAAGGATGTCTGCAGCACCATCAAGTATATGCAATCAAATAATTGTATGCAAACAAATGGACACACACACACACACACACACACACACACACACACACACACACACACACACACACCCTTTACCAAAGGCAATTACCTTTATGATTAAGTAGGCTGGTATCAAGATCCCACAATGTTTGTGGAATTATGAAAAGGATTAATTGGCACATGTTTAAAGATATCTCTATGGTTACCAAGCCCAGGTAGCCTGCCTATGCTTTTTTACTGATTGCTCTTCTAATTTTCATTTCCACATTCATTAATTTAATTGTTTTATTTAAATGCCATCGTTGTAGTGCTTACATTGCACACACTTACATCTTTGATGAAATATTCCAGGGTGGCATAGGCGATGGCAATTCCATCATGGGTGCTTGTGCCCCGTCCCAATTCATCAAGGATGACCAATGACTGCTTGGTCGCACGGGAAATTATGTCTGAGGCCTCTGTCAGCTCTTCCATGAATGTACTACGGCCTTTGTAGATGTTGTCTGAAGCTCCCATCCTGATCAATCAGAAAAGGGGAAAAAAGACAGAGAAAATAAGTAAGCCATAAAGTGAAACACGATATTTTTGTCTTTTGAGCATTTCAGTTTCAATCACAGAGTCAAACATTTTTGTGGTACGACGTTGCAGACTACACAATAAATTACTGGTTAAATGCCAGGGACTCCCGGCCAACCAAAACCAAATAAAAAATTACATGTTTACTTGTGGAAACTTTGTGGTGATAGCATTGCATTATAGTGATGGACAGTTTGAGAGTCATGTGAAAACTAAGTAAACCTTTACCATTTCCATAGGAGTTAAGAGGATAATTAAGAGCACTGTGCTGCTAATCAAAAGTACTCAAAGTAATCATCACTGACCACCTTTGCGAAAGGCAGTTTTTACATGACGCCATATTTAGCAAAAACCAAACACCACACATCAAAACAGACTCAAACAATTCAAAGCAGAGCAGCAAAGGTGCCACGATGGTCCAGTCAAAATCCAGACTTCAGTTCAATGGAAATGCTGTAGCGGGACCTTAAAACCACTAAGTGTAAATGAATGATGTCAATGAAGTGAAGCAACATTGTAAAAAAAAAAGAAAAAGAAAAAAAAAAAAGAGTGGACCAAATTACTCCACGATGATGTAAGACACCGATAAAGCCATACAGAAAGTGATTACCTGTTTAAGCTAAAGGTGGGATGTTCTTAGTTTTCCATAGGACTGCATAGTGTACTGTGAACCTTTTTTTTTCTTTTTTTTTTTAACTTTTGGCCGTTTTCTCATTTCCCATTGGGTCACCACAGTGGATGGCTGCACATGTTTGATCTGGCACTAACTTTTCCCCTTCCTGATGTAATGCTCCCATTTATCCAGGCTTGGGATTAGCACTGGGAGTACACTAGCTTGTGATGTGAAATGCCCAAGTAAGCACTATGAGCCTCCAAATGTTAATGATTTTTTTAAATTATTATTGAGTCAGCCTGCTAACAAATAATTAATAAAAACATGTCTTTTTCAGGTAAGCTATGGACTTAACCATATGTTGAGGTCATGGAAGAAAGCATTAAAAGACAGATGTGTTTAAAAACAGAAAACAAAAGACTCAAACTCAAGTTGCAATAATAAAAAACCAAAAAAAAAACTACTGATGCCACTAATGCAATCCACAATTATGGACTGCAAACTGCTGTTGTTCTTCCAGAAATCCCACAAACACCCACAAACAAACAAAGAATCTGCCATTTTTCTCACAGTGAACCTGCTCCTACACAGTCTTATTCTAGGAGAAACATTTCTGCACTGAAAAAAAGAACAAGAGATTGAAATGATGGGTGTGAAAAATGCAGGAGAACAACAGTGGGGGGCTCCTTTTCTGAAATTGAACAGAAGAAGAAAGAAATCAACCCGTTTTAAGACGTGGCTGATGGTGTAAAGGATTTAAATGAATTCTTTAATCTCATTTATTCACACATTATGGCCACACAGATATTAAAACTAACTCTAAGGTTTGCTTCAACATTACTCACATTTAAATGAGTCATAATCAACTCTTATCATTGTTAAAAGCATTTAGTGGACGGGCTGCTGCACCTATAAAAGATTAAAGACTATAATAACACACTTTTTAATATCTCTGTGACAGTCACTTCTCCTGTTTTCTGAAGAGGGGAAAAAGGTTGCATCCATCAGCTTGAGAAGAGATGACCAGTATGACCAGTATGACCACTTAGAAACAAAAACCAGTCATTTCAGCAAACCTGACAGAAAAAAGTACAAACATTTGAAATCACAATACCAAAATGTTCTTGTTATATTACAACAATTTATTAGAAAAGACTGAAGAATACATCAGTGACGCGAACTCAGCATGCAACAAGACCACCTATATTTCCACAATAATAGAAATGTACTGATTGGAAATGCTATGACAACGTGTTGAATTCTTCACAAGCTACAAGGCCAATTTGAGAGCTCTTGCTTTCACACAGACTGACAGACAGATCATTGACTCATCTGATAGAAACTCGACTCCAGCTGGATCACAGATGCCACATCTCTCTGGCAGTCGGTGTTTCTCACCACTAAATCTGTCTCTTCCTGTTCTGCTGTGTCTATGAATGAAACTCCAACAAGAGCATCTAACACCTGTGTTGCCATGGTTACACCACGCACCCTGTGGATGAGAGGTGTGGCAGACATGTTGCTGCATTTTATTAGCCAGTTTATTAGATCCCAAGTGATGAATTAAATGTCCATTATCATCACAGCTAGCCTGAGACTGGCACATATGTTTTCCCATGTACAGCATTATGAAAACCATTTTTAAAGGAATATAATGAATTAAAAAGATGCTTGAGGTATATCGGGTGTTCGTTACAGAAAAGTATGACTCTGACTATGTTACTTGCAATATTCTCACTATTGTCATATAACTAAATTGCTGGCAGTGCAGTCTGTATTGCAAGACTGGCTGCTCAGAGACACATGGTGCTGTACCGATAACGTCCTTCCAATTACTTTGGTCACCAGGAAGTTACTGCGGTCAGTTGTAGTTTGCATGGAAGACACAAATTTGTCTGCAAACGATTCACCAAGCAATAGTGAATCTGTGAGAAGTGGGAAGTAGAAGTTGAAGAAGTCCATAAGTTGCAAGAGAAAAAAACCTTGAAGGGGAGACTGACCTAACTTAATTCAGGTATTTTTTATAGGCAGAATGCCACAACTTTTTGATCACAACTATGTTAAAACAAAAACTGGCAGAACATCAATATCCTAACTTTCCCCCCAAAATCCACTAACAGATAGGCTCTAAAATAAAGGTTGTATCTGCATGCATGATTAAAACTCAGAGGAAATGACACCAGATGTATAATGCATAGGGCAGAGCAGTTTACACACTCACTCTGTCCACAGATGAACACAGCAACACTCCACCAGCTGGGTGTCCTGCTGGTCTGATTGAATCCTCCTTTCTAGCCAAACACACTGATCCTGGAAATAGACTCCATTTATTTTCACCTCACACCTTTCAAGTAAACATGTTGAGCTAGATTCAAGTGTTTTTCTGACACTCGTGGATCTGTCTTTAGTTAAGATTTCTTTCAAAAAAATAAAAAAATAAAATCATCCCATATTTTAAAAGAAGCAGTGAAGCATTATCAGCATGTGTAGTTTTCCAGGAAGAAAATGAAAGCCCAAGTGTATTTTGCATGACTATTACAATCTTCTATTATACAACTTTAAAAAAAAAAAAAAAAAAAAAGGTTGCTAAAAGGGAAAAAGTCCATATATTTTATTCGATTTCTTCTTAACAAAGCTGGGGGTGTGTGTGTGTGTGTGTGTGTGTGTGTGTGTGTGTGTGTGTGTGTGTGTGTGTGTGTGAGTGAGAGACTGTCCTGTCTGTGGGGAGAATTTTGCTGCCATTTTTTTTGTTCCCTTGTAGCAATACTTCTCAAAATTGGAGTATTAGTAATCCCAGCAGTAATCCTACAAATGCATGTGGTAGTTGGTTTTTTTTAATGTTATTTAAAAAAATTATCAGAATGTCTGAATACTTCCTGACAAGCACAAATCAAGAACATTGATATGTCATTGAATTCTAGCAGCAGTACCAATGAAAGCAGGGAAAGAAATGACTCACATATTTGTTTGAGCCTTCCTTTCCTACGACTGATCAAAAAACAGATAGGAACAGACTGCACCCACAAAACAGTTGGATCCATGGAGCTGCCTCCCTGCCACTGAAAATGACAAACATCTAAATTTTAAATGCAACTTATTAGGAGGATTCACTTTGCAACAACATGATTATCTTTCTGTCACTGCATGATGATTGGCTGCCCCTTGAAAACAGAGGATTTGAATAGTGGGTGAATGAGGCTTTTCACAGCCAGAAGTGTGTGTCTGACATAATCATATAATGACGATAACTCCTCGCTGACATATTCTTACCCGGAGAAATTCTTGGGTTACTTTTTCAGTATGCTTTGGGTCATTATCATTTGCACTGGGAAGCTCTGCCCCAACAATTTTGTAGCATTGGACTGAATCTGAGCAGAAAGTACAGTCCTGTGCATTTTAGAATTCATCCTGCTACTTCTTATCAGCAGTCACATCATATATAAACACTAGTGACACAGGCCTACTGTCAGCCACACATGCCCATGCCATAACATTAACTCCATCATGCCTGACAGATGATGTGATACGGTTTTGGATCATGATGCGTTTCTGTTTTTTATGCTTTTCTCATAATTCAGAAATACGTTTATTGTAGTTTGATTTGATCAAAGATTTCATGTTTTCTAGTCTATTCTGGTCTTCTTGTTTTTGAGGTGAACCAGTGGTTTGTACCTTTCTGCCAAGTATTTACATTACCTGAATGCACTCCCTTTTCATTATAATGCACCAGACAGAAGTTTTGGCAAATCTTAACGTTTTTGCATCGCTCTAATAAGTTTATATTGGTGTTTCACCCAAAGGATTGCCTTCCTCACTTGAATAAACATCAACTCATCAATTATTGAGGAGTCCACTGAAAAGCTGCAAAATTTATGTTCAACACTTGGAATCCAATAAATATCTTTTTTTTCATGGAATAATGAAGGAATAAACTTCAGGTGTCCATCAAAATGCTTGTCAATCAATCATTAAATTGCTTTTGAGCCCCTGAAAAAGGTGGACTGTGTATAAAAATGGCTGAAATTCAGTTTGCGACTGAAAAAGTTGATGCAACTTTTTTTCTTTTTTTTTTAAATCTCCTTGGATTAAACCTAAAGACCTACACTTCAATCATTCCTTGTTTGTCTGATTTAAAATCCACTGTGATGGTGTACAGGGGCAAAACTACAAGGACAAATGTATCATCGTTGAAGAACTAACTGCATATGTGGACTTCAGAAGACGCAGCCACTCTGTGTAAGCCAATGGGATCCCCGCAAGGAAAAAAATATATAACAACACATGTTTTTAATCAATTTTTTTTTTTTTTTTTTTTTTAAAAACCCTGATATAAGTATCTTAACGCTTAATATTTTGTAAATTATTTCAGGTTATTCTCAGTGTTCGCCTTACTATCCTGCTACATGGATTTCTGCAGAATTTAATCCTGTGTGATTTAAACCTTCCAGGTTTATAGAAAACAAAAGGCCTAACCAGCTCTGTATACCGCCTACAAGATGGCACAGACTCTCTGACACTGCAGCACTATTAAAAACTCATAGGAACAGATGAGTCGATGCAGGATACAGCATCTTTCCACAGGATCAACATGTGTACACCCACAAAGGTGCTGATGTTGCACAGCAAAACACTCTGTGCCGTTTGTGAGGCCTTGTGAGGATGATATCCACATTTCTGGACCCAAAAAAGAAAAATGCAGAAAAGCTGCGCTTTCAGAAGGGAGGGGAGTGTAAGAAAGACTTGTGTAAAGCACGGTATAATCACTGCTAGGAGTCCATGGTCGATTAAAGGTCTTTTCAAAATACAGTTTTACATTCAGCTTCCTCTTGCTGTTTCCATAACAACCATGAAGGGATGGATGAATGTGCTCTATAACCTTCAGGACTAAAAACCAACAAGAAAACACACACAGCAGCTGCATACACGAATACACACACATGCATCTGCCAGCCACTTGGAAACAAATGCGCGCGCACCCACACGCAGACAGACACACACTCCAGGCAGCTAAAGTCGCTCTACCAAAGTCTGCAAAAGAACAAAAACACACACAGATTTAGTGGAGTGGGCAGAAAAATTCAAACAAGACTCTTGTGAGGCAGCACACAGCTTTAAAGCAGTATCCCGATTATTCTCCTTCTCCTCATTGATAATCAATCACCCCGATCAGTTCAGACAGGATATCCCATTAGACACCTACGCACCATCTCATTATCCCCAACCCACAAGTCTGCTTATGTCACTCAAGTAAAACTTTCAAGCTCTGCTCTTGCCTGGCTCGCTTTCACACTCATAAATGCATAATATCTCTCACACACACAAAAGATGAAGCAATTCCCAGTGCTGCACCTATTATGCTTGACACAGGAGTGGGAATTGATTGAGTATTTATTATAAGACAGATTCTCCTCAGCAACTTCAACTCTCTGACAGAGAGGCCGAGTAGTCCAATTAGAAACTGATAGGACGACAGAGGTTACATAGGAGGTGAGGAGAGGATGGATTATACAATGTGGGTGCGCTTTCACTGTGGACCTTAATTAGCTCTTAGTTGTATTGTTTGAATCAGGGAGAGTATATTAACCTCCAACCCTGATCAAATACCTCACTAAACACCAGAGGCACACACGGTCAAACACATGCACAGCTCTGTACTAATTTATTATATATAGACCTTCACTGGCTCTTCTAAAGCTGACGTTAACTGACCTTTGTTTAAAAGTCTTATATCCGTAAACAAGCATCATATGTAACCCAAAACTCGGGCTTTCCCATTTCAGCCCTAAAAATATTTGTTGTGCCTTTCAAATGGGCCCATTATACTTTTCCTTATTTTTTTGTCATATACATTACAATGTGTTATAGAGGTAGATGCTAATATTAAACATACTATGAGCTTGACTGATACACCGACACACCCAATATATCAACAGATAAGCCGTTTGTCAAGATTTTGGCGGGTTTTTAACAACCGATAAATTCTACATTTCAAAAAGTAAAGAAGAGATGGCAGAAACACCCTTCAAGCATGTTATGAGTGCTGCTGTTACAAAGTTTGTCCACCAGAGGGCACTTCACAGTTGGCAACAATGTCACAAATGTCACAAAGGCCCAGTATATGAGACATAACGATTATTTCTAACTCTAAAAAATTGGCTTTTATTGGTTTTGTTCATTTGTTGTTGTTTTTTTTAAGTAAAATGCAAGCCAGGATATAGTTTTAAAAAATTAACTGTAATGATTAAAAAATCTGTAGCATGATTACTGCTGTAAAAGTGCAGAGACCATGTTATGCATGCAAGTTCGTTCATAGGGCTGCTCACATGGAAAAAAAGTTGAATTGTTACAAAGTCTAGGTTGATCACAGAATATTGCCACAGAACATAAAATATACTGGAGGTGTCCTTTGGTACCCCTCGGCCTCCTACTTAATACATGTATTGTATCACTTTGTTCTTGAGTCATCAGATTCGCAAGATTTTCAGAAAATTTGACCTCACTTGACCCTGAGGCTGAGGTTGTTAAGATTCGAACACGCCCAAGATTTGTAGTTGATACAATTGTGACAACAATTTGAAAGCCCTTTGTCGCTTTGTTCTAGAGTTATTGCATTCACAAACTTTGGTGTCCATGTTGTGCACTTGCCATCAGCCTTTTACAGTTGAGGGCTAATAAAATTTATGGTGCACAAGGTATCTAAAAAACAAAAATAAAACTGGTGTTCTTGAAAGCCATGCAAAGGGTCATCAGAGGGCATTAATCAAACGGCCATCTTTTTTGTTTTTAGTTCATGGAATGGCAACCTGTACATAAACCACCAGGTGTATCAGTTCAGGTCCTTTTGTCCATTCACCAAATCCGTCGCTGTGATAACTGTAAACCCAGGAAATGATAACTAAACTGTCCGCTTACTGATGTAATGACCAGTCAAAATCACCTTGTTAGGCTAATGTGAAACCTAAAACCCCCAGACTGTTTCTCCCAAGGATATAATTAAGAGTGCACATCCACACACACACATGCACACTTGCTGTCTCTGGCACCCGCTGGGTTAATACTTAAGAACATGCTTAAAGCCGCAAAAAAGACAATTAGACACATCTGCAAGCCATTAGGTCTAATCACATAGCGCAGCACAGGCAGAATAACGCAGACTGCGATTTGGCCTCTATTTCATTTAAACATGTAGTCAGGACTAAATATTAGACGCAGAGCTCACTGCTACTTTCCTCATAATAAGAATAATCACAGCACAAAAAAAAGGTCTCCAACAAAACCTTATTGCCGAGAGTTTCTACTATACACCACTGATGGAACAATAGACCCGGCATTGTCATACAACTGTAGTTCATCTGTTCCCCCCTTACACACTTCCTCCTGTGCAGTGAGGAACAAAAAAAAAAGGATTAGAAGGGATAAGTGTGATTGTCTGGCCTATGAATAAACTTGACTGTTTCACAGACAATGAAGGTGACACACAGTAGCTCACACGCTTTTAGGGTAACAGTTCGATTTATTTATTTATTTTTTTTGTCAAGTCGTCTCCACAGTAACCTCTACCTGTTTGGTTTAATTGTACTAACAAAGCGTTCAGAAGTGAAACTGTGCTCAGTGAGAGCTTTCAGGATCATTGTCCTAATCTCACTGTCAACAGAGGCAAAGCAAGAGCAACCCAAAAAAACACCGCCCTGTAATAGTCTTGTGTGATTTTATATAGCAGACTTGGTATTACACATGTATATTTACTAACCCGCTTTAATGTGCCAGTCTATACGGTTTTTCCATCTTTAACACGCTTACGAGGAAAACAAACGTCGATCCACTGATGTCACTGAGATGCTGCTTAAAAAACAAAAAAAATCAAGCTGTGTTCATTTTCCTTCAAAGCTGAATCAAATGATTGCTTTTATACTTATATTATACTCTTGCGCCTTTGACTTGTCTGTAACGTCAGACTCCCAAAATGTGGAAAAAACTAAGACTTTCAGCTCCCTTTACTTAGTACCAAGTTGTCAGATTGCAGGCGCCTTTAAATTGGCTCACCTTTGGATCCCAACTACACACCTGCAAAGTGACTGTGATGCTACATGGTTGACAAAATATGTCCACAGACAAGTTTTTGCTTGTACTCGTACCTGGTGTAAATGCCATCCAGGATGCCCACACAGGCCGCTGAGGCTGGGACGTATGAGCCCATCTGAGCCATTACACAGATAAGAGCTACCTGGCGAATGTAGGAGCTCTTACCCCCCATATTAGGCCCAGTGATTATCATTGTTCTCCTGCCATCACCCTAAAAGGAGGGAGAGAGAAGAGGATAATAGCTGTGACATAGACAGAAGGCAAACGAGAAGAGAGACAGAAAAAGATATTTGCATGCTGTCCTGCACAGCTGAAGCTGTGGGTGGACTGAAAGCTTGGCTTCTCTTCCTATTGGCTTGTGCTTCTGTTACAAGATTAACCTACACCCACTCCAGCGCTGAGCTAGGAAGCATGTGTGTGTATGCATGTATCTGTGTGGTTTCGTGTAAGTCTATGTGCGTATTCATGTGTAAGACAAAGTCTGTGTGCCTTTGCAGTTTTGTTTCAGCACGCTCTCAGTGCGTTAGCGAGCAGGCAAATGTCTGTGTATGTTTTGGCTTGGCTTTTTTTTTTCTTCAAAGTTCTCTGAATGAGCCTGTGTGTGTGTGTGTGTGTGTGTGTGTGTGTGTGTGTGTGTGTGTGTGTGTGTGTGTGTGTTTACCTGTAGTTCAGTGTGGTTGGGCACATACTGGTTGTGCTCTCCCATCAGTAAATCTATAGCAGGATGCCTGCCATCCCTGATCGTAATCTGGTGCTTATTGTCACACACCTCTGGCCTAAAAACAGAACAGTCAGTTAGGCGTGTGAACACACACCCACACAGAGTGTGAAGACAAATATGTACAGAGTAAATGTTAAGCTGTACTGACAAAGATTTCTTTAAGGCAAATTGGTATAATTAAAAATAAAATTAAAAAAGTAGAATATTGTTACTGTGTAAATATATTCTACTATCTAGGATTGCAGTGGAAATCAATACAACACTTAATTATGTTGACTGTAATATTTATAGGGATGGGTACCGGTGTCCGGTGCCATGATGGCACCGGTTCTGACATAAACGGTAGTAACCAGACCGAAAAGCAGCGCACATTTCGGTGCTTTATTTTCCTGAGCTGTGATACACTTTAGATTCTAGCCAATCATTTTACGTTTCTGAGGATAGTAGGTGGGGCCAGGTACGTACGTTCTTTTAGAGCAGAGCTACAGATTAAAAATGCCCAAGGCGAAGCGGTCAAAGTCTGGCTGTACTTCACAGCAAAAGATGCAAACTCAGCAGCCTGCAACAAGTGCTTTAAGGTGATACTGTGATACTGTCAAAGGAGGTAACACCTCAAATCTGATGAAACACCTGGCGATGCATAGCGTTTTTTTAAAAGCCCAGAAATGCGCCGTATTTGATAGCTTGCTGCGAGACCTCACACCGAGCACATCTACTGCGGGTGTTGTGCCTGTTATCGGACCCGGAGTTAGCAACATCCCCCAAAAACACGAAGAGGAGAGTCCTGGCCCCTAGCCCTGCCAGTGTAGCAGAAATGATGAGGATGATGATGGCAGCAGCAGCCGTTCTTCTCTGCGTGAGTAGCTTAATGTTGTTCGTGTGTAATTTACGTTGAGTAGGCTAACCACGTTATTACATTAATGCACGTAAGGTGAACTAGCAAACATCATCATAGCTACATGCGGCTGTCTTCTTGTTTGATGGCAGATACTCCCTTCACCCTGGCCAAAAAGGCTAAAATGACCAAAGAAAAAGTGGAAAACAGTTGAACATGAGAAGTTTTTGGACAAAGTTTGTGTTTTTTCCATTGTTTAAGCACTGCTCCCAGCCAAGAGTGATACCATATATGCCCCATAGCTGCAGAAAAGGCTAACATTGTTATCTTTTTACAAAAAAAACAGCTGAACATGAGAGGTTTTTGGACCAATTTTGTGTTCTCCATTCTTTAAGCACCGGTTTGAGCACCGTTTAAGCACCGGCACCGTTTCAAAAGTACCGATTTGGCACCGGTATCGGATAAAACCTAAACGATACCCATCGCTAATTATTTATTTTAAAAACTATAAATAAAACAAAAATGATCATCATTTGGGAAAACTTGGGAAGATCTGCTTTACCAAGAGTAAAACTGCTTCTTTTTGTCATTTATTCAATAGAAAATATCCACATATCACGGATATGTGGATATTCTTATGTTGAAAGACTGAGTACATTTTGAGCTCAAAAACTAGAATTTTTCCTTCAGCACAAATAACTTCTTGCTGGCTATTTGCATAATTGTCCACCACTCATTGACCTCAGCTGGAAGATGTTTGCATTTTCTTGCATCGACAAATCCTCCCAAAACACTTCAATGTGGATCAAGCCATTTTTTCCCTCCTAGAGGTAGATTAGTGTTCTTAGGGTTATTACAACGCTGATATGTTCACTTCCTGTTCAACTTCAGCTCTTGGACAGATGGCCTCTCATTATCTCAAAGCACTTGGAAATTATGCATAATTCATAGCTGAATCAATGACTGCAAGCTGCAGAGTCTGAGACAGTGAAGCAAAACCAAAACATAACATTCAACCCACAGTGCATCATAGCTGGTATGGGACCATTTTCCTGAAACGTTATGTGGTCTGTGCCAAACATATCTCATGTTACAACGACCCTTTATCATTCTTGTTCTCTTCATCTTCCATTCATTAGTTCAGAGCACTTTATTCCAAAAGTCCTGTTGCTTTGCTTATATGTTGATAGTTCAATTGCAGTTTTTCTCAAATGTTATTTCTGGACAGCAAATACTTTTTCCTGGCAGATCTCCCGTGCACATTGCATTTGTCCAGCTTGTGCAGTCCCTCTCTTACACATGCACTGACACCAACCAGCTGCAAGAGTTAATTTCCGCTGATTACGTTTTGGGGTTCTTTTTGTATCAAACAGTCTGCTTTTTGGCTCAATTTGCTGGGGCAGCCAGTTCCACAGAAAATCGCTTGCCAGACTCATTGACAGCCACATTCTTTACTCTAAATAACCTTAAAGACCTCTTTAGGTCTTGGCATGTTCACTCAACAAACGTCAATAGCACAATAAGACACAGGGTGCTTTCAGCAGTGCTCTGCTCCATCTAGAAATCCAAGCATTTCAAAGAGAAGACATAGTATAAGACTCTACAACAGCAATGTGAAGTGCATCCTTCTATACGGTCTGAATCTGGCGCATTACCAAGAATGACATCCTAGCAATCACGTTGTTCCCTCCAAACAAATGCTCACACATGGAAAAGTAGAGGAGAACTGCCTGTCTCAACATCACCCATAGAATAAAAACAAAGAATTGCTATTACAGGTCCTGAAAGGATAACACAGATTGCCCTCAGATGGGCGCCATAATCTGACGGAAGAGGAAGATGTTCAGACCAAATGAAATATTGATGAGGACTATGCTAGCAGTGCTACAAAAGATGGGTCTCTGATGGGTACAGGCAAAATCTCATTTTCTCGGTTAATAGAGTCTCTTTCAAGTTGGATTAGAGGATTTCTTGGTTGAATGGGTTAAAAAAGCCAACAATATCCACTTTAACACACAAACCGTAACATTTCCAGTCAAAGAAACTAATTACAAGTAGGACATGCAAATACAATGGAAAGAGGGCAGGAGGTAGCAGTATATGAGAAGAAGCAATCCTGAAACACAGAAATTTGTAGCACAGCATAAAGGTGTGTGTGTGTGTGTGTGTGTGTGTGTGTGTGTGTGTGTGTGTGTGTGTGTGTGTGTGTGTGTGTGTGTGAGAAGCAAAGAGTGAGTGAGTGGGAGAGATGTTGGAGTTCTGGCAGAGCACACTGCTGAGCGGGGTGCACACACCCACACACAACCTGTCTGAGACTTTAGGACACGACACGACCCCGAACCACACACATATACAGTGTATCCCACACATAAAAACACATGCACACACCCAATTTACATACTCAAACACATGCATCAATATTTATGGTCATCGTGAGAGGACATCACCTGCAATAGTCCCCTTGTTTAGCCACCTCAGCCAATGAAAAGAGACAGTCCATGGTTGCTAGGTGACTAATAGCCCTTTTCATGGTGTGGTAGTGCTCCCCAAACTGACTGTAGAGAGAGAGAAAAAGAGATTTTGAAGTGTTCTGAGTAGACAGCACTGACGGTGTACTTGACTAAAACAGACTAATTCTGGCAGGCTGAGAGCTGTGGAGGCATACCTCTGAACCACAGACTGGCATGTTTTCAGATTTTTTTTCCAGCTGAGTTGCATTTGTGTGTGTGTGTGTGTGTGTGTGTGTGTGTGTGTGTGTGTGTGTGTGTGTGTGTGTGTGTGTGTGTGTGTGTGTGTGTGTGTGTGTATGCGTGCATGTGTCTGTCATACTCCAGAAAATTGGTCCACTCCCTCTGGCAGTCCAGCATCAGCTGCTCTCGGAGCTGCTGCAGCTTCTTGTAGCGGTCCACCAGGAAAGGAGAGTGATACCTGCTGACTGCCTTGGTGCTGCAGAGGAGACAGGGGTAAACGTGAAGTACAGAAGGCAAGGCAAAAAATGGACTGAAGTGAAGAATTAAACTACTGGATTTTAGCATATAAGAGGAGTGTAGTATACTAAAAAGAAATTAATTTAAAACCACTTTTACACAAGTGCTGATAACTGCTGGACACCATGTATGTAATTCTGTGCCCCCTTAAAACGAAGAGACAACTTGTTGCATATCTACTTGGGTTATGACCAGATTAAACTTAATGCAAAAACATGGAAAATAAATGTAATTTTGTGTTGCAATATGTATTGTGTACTGTAATAACACTGTAATGAAAGATCTCTTGATACTACCGCATATTATTCGTTAGCAGGCCACCTGCTAAATCCTAAACTTCACAAACCTACAGTGAGGCTCGACAGTGCTGAGAAAAAGTACTTGCCCCTTTCTTGGTCTCTTTTTTTTTGTTTTCTTGGCAGACTTGTCACACATGTTTCAGATCATCAAATAAATACAAAATGCAGTTTTTAAATGATGATTTAATTTATTAATTGAAAAAGGCTATCCAAACCTACCTGGCCCAGTAGCAAAATGTAATTACCCCAAAACTGGTTGTGACACCCCTGAAGGCAAGATCTGCAATCAAGTGTTTGTAATATACTGCATCACTGGGGAGGAATTTTGGCCCACTTTGCTGTGCAGAATTGTTTGAATTCAGCCACACTGAAGGGTTTTTGAGCAGGAAAGGCCTGTTTAAGGTCTAAAAACATTAATGTCAGCCTGCACAATTTCACGCAAATTAGATCATCACTGCCAGTAAATGTAGCTATAAGGTTTTTCTACTCTATGATCTTTTTTAATATAGAATACTGTTGCACTAATTGGTCCATGGTAAGTATTACTAGTTTAGAACCAGCAGAAACATCTTAACGCTTTTTCCCCACCCATTATCGTCTCATACTTCAAAAATACAATAGCTTAAGTTTGAAATTTAAAAAATAAATAAATGAATACATTTGCTTGTCCTATTTATAAGAACCAACATGGACTTGCTCCACCCTCATTGGGTGAGTTTGTTAATGTTAAAATTGAATATCAGAATTCTTAACTCTTAATATCAATATTAAGAGTAACCAGAGCCTCTAGTAAAGGCCTCTTAGACATATAATATGTAGCAATCAGGTGTTAACAGTTAAAGGTAGTGAGATTTGGAATAATATGCCAGCTGTAATAAGAGAATTTACAATCTTTCATCACACACATCTCAAATGATGGCTACAGAGAAATCAGATCTGTGATCAGTCATTTTATGCTAATATGTCATATTTGATCTGTATGCTTTCATATGTATTTGTTGTCCTGCGCTGTTTTATTGTATTGTTCTTTGTACTGTGGATTTTATTGTTGTAATTTTATGTGTTCTTGTCTGATGGGGTGTTTTGTTTGTTTTTGACTTGCCAGGGACTACAGGAGAAAAACAGGCCTCTGGCTAATTCTGGAATATTTACAGTGATATGTTTATTAATATACGCTGTCCCTTTTAAATAAATAAATTAAAATGCCAAAGCATCTTAGTCAGATTAAAATCCGGACTTTGACAAGCTACTCCAAAATCTTTTTTTTTTTTTTAATGTAGCCATTCAGAGGTGTTTCAGATCACTGTTCTTTCTGTCCATAACTCAAGTGGATCCCATCAGGGACAAACTGATGGCTGGATATTCTCCTTCAGGTTTAACGTTCTTTTAAGAAATGCTGTGTTAGTTTTAACACAAGATATATAAGGGCCACAAACTTTCAAAAATGTATTCTTCTGTCTTGTAAGTCCACAGAAAAATTCCCCAAAAGTATGAGGTAACTTCAGTTAACATCTCAGCTTTTGATCACTGAATTGTGAAGCCCTAGTGCTGATCTGCTTATTGGTGCCTTGGCTAGATTCCCCCGCCTGTTCTTTGATTGGATACCACTCCATCCAGCACCCTCTGTTAACCAATTTTTGCTGTTCTTCGCTGGTTATTATCTCTGCCCCAGTGACTTTAGAGTCTGGGATTTCACAGTAGCACAGTTCTCCCCTTTACAAAAGCTTCCGGTCCCCTCTGATGAATTTCAAGGGACCCTCAGAGTCTTTCTGTAAAGGACTATGACATTTACATAACCATTAAGCTCCTTGCAGGTGGTCTTTGCTGATCTTTAATGGCATCCTGCAGATGGCTGAAATTCATAGGTTTACTATTGATAATATTGATCTGTCCACCACTCTACCTTTCTTGAATACCAAGGACCTTTATTATTCCAGCAAAAAATTAATTTTTGCCAATCCCATCTGTCTGTTCAGACCCTAAAGAATCCATTCAGCTGCAGGACCTTTGAAAATCCTCACATTTATCTTGCAACCCATTGAAGGACCAGAGGTCTTTGTAAACCACTTACCTACAATATGACAAAGGTTTATAATATGACAATCTAGGAATCTTTGGCTACCACATGTTTCAGCCTCTGGGGGCAAAGGTCAGGGATTCAGGGCTTCCCGTGCCATGTTCATGCTGAAAAGCAGTCTTCATAAATGAATTACCCAATACATACTGAAAATACAACATATCAGATGTTTAAACTCAGAAACTTGATTTGTATTTAGTAATAAATGCTCATTTTGAATGTGACACCGGCAAAATGTTTTTTAAAGACTTGGGGGAGGGTCACAAATGAAACACCCGGTGAACCAACTCAAAATTAATTTAGTTAATTTGCAAATGGTAAGTTACAAAGAGCATCCCAGAGAGGCTGAATGTTTCACAAGTGTGTTAAATTAAGCATCATTTTTCAAAAAACAAAACATTTCACATTTTTTCACTACTCTTAGTTAAAATTGGGCTTTTTGCAAATCAGTGCAACAGTTTGTTTTTTTCTTATTCATATGCTGCTCGAAAAACAAACAAACAAGAAAAAATTGTAGCAGAGTGTAAATGAAACAGATCTTAAACAGGACCCAGGATTTTAAAGATTAATGCTAATATTTGGTCATTTAAAAATCCAGACAAGACACAAAAATAAACAGAATGCTCTGATTTCTTAAACTGAATTATTTAATTTTTTGTTTACACCCTGCTTGAATCAGCTGATTGTTGTTTGTGGTACTGCCAACAGGGAAGCTGCAGTTATTTGCAACGACAACACTCATAGCATGGTTGAAGTGTGCTTTCCGTCTCTTCTTTACTTTTCAAATTTTCATTTATTGGCCATTATACCATCAGATAATATGAGCCCATCAATACATCAGTCTGGCTCTAATCAGTAGTGCTAAAGTTAAAAAAAAAAAAAAAAGTAAGCTCAAATATGCTAACTCCTCAATAGAGCTAAGGGAAACATGCCTATGTTACATCTAAACTGGACTATTGTAATACACTGTGTACTGGAGTTAGTCAATCATCTCTTCTGCATTTAGTGCAGCAGTTGGCTCAGATGTTAGCAGACTTCCACTGGTCTACTGTGCATCACAGAATCCATTAAATAGTGTCACTGTTTGTGTTTAAAGCCTTAGATGGTCTCACACCTTCAAATGTCTTCGACGTGCAGCATTCAAATACTCCCTCATCATTAAGGTCTCCTTCTCAATCTTTTCTGATCACTGTTTAGTTATTTGTTTACTCTTTTTCTTTTTTGTCTAATGCGCTTTAGTTTTAAATGTGCTATGGGAAAAAAAGTTTTTTACAGCATTTATTTTAGAAAAATTGCCCAACAATATTTCTATTGTGCAATCCAAGTTAGATAAGTCAGATGTGATTTTTGACATCACACAATGAATATTAAAATCAATGCTAAAAAAAAAAATAGTACATGTAAGTGATGTTTGTAATGCAGAGGTGAGTGAGCTGACCTGCTGATTTTGACCCATTCAGGTGGAACAATGGATGAAACTGAGTTCTTCACCTCAATCAGAAACTGAGGGCAGAGGAGAAAGAGGAGGAGAACTGATAAATAAGACCAGAGAAGACAGGGAAAATAATGTGTCACTCTTGATTAAAACTGGCAACCAGACACAAAAACACACACACACACACACACACACACACACACACACACACACACACACACACACACACACCTCCTGTCCAGAAACAGTCGTATATTCGAGCGCGGGGGCCTTTAGTATCAGACGGATGTCTTTGCAGTGGTCTTGAATCTCACGGAGGACAGTTTGGATTTGCTCCATTCTTTCCTGCAGCACTGGGAATCCAGACAGATCTGAGAATAGCTCCGTCTTGTTCCCTGACCTGCACAAATACACAGTCCAAATGTGACTGTTACTGGTAATATATCGCAGCGCATTTTCTAAGAGATGAGCCTGTGGTCAGCTTGACCTTTCAATGATGAAAACTGAGGAAAAGAATTATCCATGTGACACTAGGAGGCCTTTTCCTCTCTCATACTGTATGCCAACTATTGGTCATACATTTATGGAGTGACAGCAGGCATCTCCCACTGTGCCATATCTTACATTTGTCAGCCCAGTTTTATGATGCTGTGTTGTTTTTCTGATTGCACCGTTGAGAATTCATTTTCTCTTTAACAGATATATATTTTTTGCATTTAAGTAAAATATAATAACCCAACACACATCAAGCAATCTAAATTATGCTTCTGTCAGTTCCACACCTGTGCTGCTGGATACTTACTTGGCTGCCTTTTCATTGAGCACCTTTAGGAAGCTTTGGGCTGGAATCAGCTGGTCTGGAGTGTCCAACAGAAGGCTTCGAAGTAGCCCTGAGCTGATCTGGGAACGCATGGCTGGTAGCAAAGTCTGCAGTTCCAGCCCCAGGCGAGAAAGACTGCTACTAATGAGGTAAAATTCCTGAGTAGAAGACTGGAAAGATGTGCAAAAAAAACAAAACAAGCAAAAACATTACTAAGTATGTACCAAAGTGGCTAAAAAACTATTTCAAATTGGTCCTTTGCCAAGTTGTGTTTGTTGCATAGATGCAATATTGGTTTATCACTTGAGTTGGGTGGGGGTTTTTTTTTTTCTATCTTTAGGGGGTTAGGGTTAATAAATATTCTTCATAAAATGGTCAGGTTTAAGGATTGGAATCAAAATGAGCGAAAAAGCAACCCGTGATCAAAGCAAAAATTTAAAAGACCTTCAGAAACTCTGGGGACCTATTACTCAAGACCACTATCAAAAAACCAGCCTGGCTCTTTGGAAGCAAATATAAAGAAACCACTCGTGACTCAAGACTTTTGCACAGTACTGTATATTCATGTTTGTAAGTGTGTTGTATTATCAGGGTACTCTGTAAGGCAGGAAGATTTCATCATTAAATCTTATCCGCGCTGGCCAGCAGCCGAGCTTAAAGAATAGTCATATATTACATCCAAAGGCTGTGAGAAAACACCACTCACTACAAGCAGCACCGACTGCACGTCTTCACAACAAAGCATCAAGAAAATAAAACACTACCCTTCAATATGCATCATACTATATTTGCTGTATTACACAATAAAAAAATAGAAATGTAGATACAGGACTTGGCTGGTGCTATTTAGCATCTATTAAGAAGCAAATGATACATTTTATTATCTGTAAACGGCAGCTGTCTTGGGAATCACTGATAATCCACAGTATAGAAAACAAAGCAGCCTATAATCAATAACTTCTTATATTTCTTCAAGATCAGTGTTGCGTCTTTAAAAATAAAAGTGCCAATCATTTCAGACTAAATAGAATTAATGAGTAATCAATCAGTGATAATGTAGATTATACTGACCTTCTATTGCCATTAGCAATGTTACTGTATAGTACCAAGTCTTGACCCTCGGGTTAATGAGAGGTCACAGTGACAGTGGTTTATGGTATTAATCACATGCTGCAGTTTTAATGCTCCTGCCCCCGTGTTGCTCTTTTATGGACCCAAACAGGCAGCTACTAGAGGCCACAGGCATGCCCTCTCTCCCATTATGTCAGTGGAGCCGTGGAGACACAAGCCATTACACACAGGCCCATTTATCTACAGATGGGCAAAATGACAATTAAGGCCCCTCTGTGTGTCTGCTGCGTGTGTGTATGCGTGGGTGTTTGAGTGTATGTGTGCGTTAAATGACATTTGATCATTTTCTTTCAGCAACAGATGAAGGAATCCAAAAGCTGAACATGAAACAAGACATCAAGCTCAGAAACAAAGTGTCTTTTTTCATTATTGCAAACACACGCACGCACACACGCACGCACACACACACACACGCACGCACACACACACACACACACACACAGAAGATGAAGCCTTCTGACATTTCAAAAATGGGTCAGATGGGAAATGAGACTGTGTCAAACAATCAGGTAAGCGCCACACAGGAGGCTGCTCCCTGCTGTTAATCAAGCGTGCCATAAAAAGAGAGAGAGAAACAGAGAAAATGTCAGTGAAAGAAAGAAGAAAATCTTCTTGCCTTTCATTTCTATGCAAACCAACGAGAGGAATTATTTCACAAATGTTGTCCCCCTGCTGTTAGAGCTGGAGGATTATTGCAAAAATTATGATCCGAGTTGTCTTGTTCAATATAAAGATGATTATTTAACGATGCTAATTTTAAAACTATCATCCATTTATTAAACCCGCCTGTTCTCGTATCCTACAGGATTCAATAACAATGCCACAAAAATTGTGATAAAATATAATAAACATTATCCAAGTTATTTATTTGTGTTCTTTTACCTTTTTGTGATATATGCTGCAGATGCCTCGCTCCAAGTCTGGCAGACGTGACAGCAGGGATCGAATGGAATTTAGAGTCAGCGAGTCCGACTCCAGGATTTCCTGCACCGCATCCTGCCTCTCGGATATAGACCTGCAGTTTCATGAAAGAAAAGGTAAGAAAGAAAGAAAAGACTTGCAGAAATTAAGAAGATAGCAAGGATAAGAAAGAGTTGAAAGAAATGTAAATGTTCTCATCAGGCTCATCATCACCAAAAGAAACGTGTCATTTGGAAAGCTGAATCAGTTCTGATTGAGATAAATGGGTTTCCTTAAAGTTGATTTACACATGAAACAAATAAGCGCCAAAGTGTCCCTGATTAGTTTCTATGTAGATTCACACTTGCGCCTTACGTCTAAAAATGTGTCAAATTTTCAAGAACATTCAAAGCAAACAAAGGTGACCAAATGTTTAAAAGATACAAGTATTCATAGAAAACGTTAATCCAATACCCAAATCACCAACTTAACACTGTGACTGCAACCTGTACTACTGCACCAAGAACTGCAGTCGCAGTTCTTTAACGTGTAAAGTCACTTTAAATAACTGAAGACTGAAGAGCGCTCAGCTGAAGACATCTACGTGGCCTAAATAAAATCCCTCGACTGCACAAACCAGCACTCATGAAGGTACAGCTGCTTGTAGCTTCATTTCCCCAGTGACCTTACAAGACCTTTGACCTCTGTAGATGTGGTTGACGCTAAGAAGATTAAGATATGCTTATTAAATTTAAACATTTGGAAAATGAAAAATTCTGCATTTGGGCCAGGTGAACTACTAAAGCTATGGATTTAACGACATGATGAAAATCACTGAAACAGTTTTGTTTATAAAATGCAGAAAAAAGCCTCATATTAAAGTCCTCTATGAAATGCTTTTTAGTCCACAGTAAGGCCTTTCTGTAAGCGTAAGCATCCAGAAAAAAATGGACTGAAAAAGCAGATCAAAAGAAGCTTAGTGATGTAATAAATCGGACATCACAGATCACACTATTGTGCGAGTGTGTACGTGCACATGCCCACAAGTGTCTGTTCAATGCGCTGCTGTGCTCTGTATCTTGGAATTAATGTACCTGGGAGTAATCTGGGTTTTATTCATGTTGAAAGTCTCTAGAGGAGCTATCTGTATAATCTGAAAGCAGTGCTCTATCCACAGCAATAATCCCTGCCCAGTGGCAGAGGGAGGGCCACACACAGAGAAAATGTTCACACACTTAAAAACACTACAGAGAACTGGAGAGGTACTGCTGTGTGTCCTCAGCAGTGCTTTTATTTAAGGAAGTCACCTCCAAAACATATTTGTATGTATTTTCACACCACAGTCTCTCTAAAAAGAGAAACAGCTGCTCTGCCATATATCCTCCCAAACAACACTTACATATTTATATGTGAGAGCAGCTATTTTATTCAAAATAAATAAATAAATGAAAATGTGGAGCTGGTTATAATTTTCATCACAGTCGTGAGTCCTGGACTGGGATGCAGGCCGCCAAGCAAACATTAATATTATTAACAAAGGCCTGCCTCACACATCCATTCCACCCTGTGTGTTCACTATGCACCCCAGCTAGGTGAAGGAATTGACCTTTTCTAGGAGCTGTCCTGCTACTGTGATGGGGCTAGTGTGCTCCATCCTAATCCTCATGATCTTTATTTTGCCTTTGTTGACAGTGAGATCTATTCCTGCTGATGTTGATGCCAGGTGTGCAGTTATCGCCTACATCTGGCCAGGTCATCACCCAAGTCGAGATCATCCAGTTGTGCCCACAATGTCCATAAACGCCATTCCATTTTCCTTGCATAGACATTCTCCACTATATCACCAGAATGAAAAGTACAGCAAAAGGTGAGAGCAGATGCTCCTGACAAACACCGGTCCTGGCACTGAGGTGCTCCAACAGCTGTTCCTTACGTATGAGTCTGGAGGACATTTCCTAGTAAGTGCAATCTATTAACTCTTTTAACTCTATTACCAGCTTTAAAACCTACTGGGAATAACCCTTGGCACTTTTTTCAAAACTATTTTAAAAATAGGGCAGCACTGTTGCCGCACAGCAAGAAGCTCCTGAGTTCAATTCCATCAGGCCGGAGTCTTTCTTACTGGGGTCATGTCTTTCTGCATGTTCTCCCCATGTTTGCATGGGTTCCCTCCGGGTACTCCGGCCTCCTCCCACCATCCAAAGCAGTTTGCGGGGATAGGTTAATTGATCAATCTAAATTGCAAGTGGGAGTGAATGTGAGCGCGAATGGTTGTCTCTGTGTGTTAGCCCTGCGACAGACTGAAAAGGATAAGCAGAAGCAAATAGATGGATGGATGGATAGTTTAAAATATTTCAGGCTTGTTTATAAAACAAAATAAGTGGATGTGCATTAGAAGTTTGAGGGTGGTCTCCGCCCGTGCAGCGACTCTTGGAACCTGGAAACTACTCTAATAGTTGTCAAACCAAATCTTTATTGATATACAATGAGGTGTCAAAACGCGTCATCAAGCGTACATGGGAGGTTGTTAAATGTCAGGGTAGCATTAATGGGGGAAAGAGCTCAGGAGATTCAAGATTCAAGACCCGTTCGTCATGTGTCATGTAATCCTCAAGAGGAAAATCATATATTTTTGGGGGGGAGATGCAAATGTGCCTGAAAATCTCACATCTATCTCATGTCAGGTAATTAAAACCAAACTTCTGAGATGATTACATACTATTATATATCATTCTTTGTTAAATCCAATAAGGAAATTTACTGCCAGCATTTAACCCATCCTAATAAGTGAAACAGTGAGCAGCCTGTGTGCAATGCCCAGGGACCGATTCTAGCTGTAAGCCTGTGTCCTGGCCAGAGACACAGAGACAGAAAAATTAACCCAGCATGTGTCTGATGGCAGGATAAACTGGAGCTACTGGAGGAAACACACAGAACAATTGGAGAAATGTGAAGCCTGTGACCCCTCTTGGTGTGTGGCAACAGTATTAACCACTGAGCCACAGTGCCTGAAAATGATTATCACAGGCATCGTTCTAATATGAGCCAGTTATCACATGTGACATGAAAGTGGCATTAGTGCTGCCTCAGAGTCCTTCACTGTGGTTCTGTGATCCAGAGAGCCTCACAACGCAGACCAAGCTGCATGGAAATAAAGTTTGAAGCACTGAAAAACTAAATGATAAGAACGGACACTGAAGCTGAATCGGTATTGACAATCATGCTCCATCACGTGTCAGAGTGTATTCTATACTCACTGCAGGTCTGTAAGGGGCTGGCTCACCCACTTCCTCATTAGTCTCCTTCCAAACGGAGTGCGAGTGTGGTCCAACACCCACAACAGACTTCCTTTCACACTACCATCTGTCTGTGATGGAAAGAGCACACATAAAAAAGCTTAAATGTACGTTAATGGTTGCCAACATATTCTAAGAAAAAAAAATAGTAAGGAGAAGGAAATATGAGGTGAACAAATGGTGTAAGCCACTAGCAGACATGGTAGGAGGCTTGAGCTGATCTTGAACTCCATATGTGACACGTGACGCAAATGCCGTAGCAGCAGAGTCAAGCTGAACCTTTGAGTCGTCACCCACACACAAGTAAACCGAACGAGACTTTTTGTTATGGCTGAAATGTCAGTTCAACTTAACTATCCATTCATTTTTTTTTACAGTTTGTGTAACTATAACTGACTGTAGATCTTTAATTTTCTAACAACAATCTCAATAGCCTTAAAAAGATTTTTCAGTCGTTAAATCTGGGACGTATCAACACACCTGCCAGATGACCATGTGCAGCTGTGATTAAAGCTCAGAGTAACAAAAAGGTTGATTCAAGTAAAGCAACACAGAAGAGCTAACTCTTCAGGCCAGGACTCCACAGTCTATTTACACCTACAGGCCAGTGGACACTCTTTCAATGATGAGGATGTACACATCCTGGACAGGGAGGAACGCTGGTTTGAGTTCTTATATCAACTTCCACTTGCAGTTACACCTTGGATCTCAAACTTGAGTGAACAGCAAAGATCCGTTTATTTTTTTCTTTTTTGTTGTTTTTTGTTTTTGTGTGTGTGTGTGTGTGTGTGTGTGTGTGTGTGTGTGTGTGTGTGTGTGTGTGCGTGTGTGTGTGTTGGGGGGGGGGGGTGCTTTTTCAAGTGGTCTTCCTTTCATTTGAAAGATCATAGCTGGGTCTCTAAAACAGACCAGTTTTTAGAGGTTTTCAATCAAAAAGGGTTCAAGCACAGACAAAGCATCCTCTGAACTTGCTAAGTTTGCTCCTACAACCCCCATATTCATTGGTTAGACTGTCAATATTGTACCATTTGGTGAGCAATAGGATTCAGTGAAGTCTATTCCTTTGGAGAGCTATCATGCACCCGCACACAGGAAATTGATTTTTTATTTTTACCAATCACCACAATCTAGACCTCACCTCAATTTCTCTTAAATGAAAATCAGGCAAAAGCAAGGCGACAAAACAGGATTTGTAAGCACCAATCTAAAAAGACCAGTAGTTCCAGTCAGACAATGGGACAATGATTGATCAAATTTAAATCAGGTATAGTTTTTGTTTCATGAGCCAAATCCAGGAAATGTTCATCACATCTTGTTGTTTAAGAAAAGTATAAAAAAAAAACATTTTAAGTGTGTAGCATCAAGTCAATTAAATTTCAATACATGTCATTGCCAGAAGGTCTGCTGTGTCTCACAGCACAATCTCAAGAGAATGGGGGAGTGACTCACTGCCCAGCACCGTGGAACCCGATTGGTATTGAGAAGCTGTGGTAAATGTTATAACATCGCTCAGGATGACCGGTGATAGGTCAGTGCTGGTCATGTCCATGGAGGGACACAGACTTCTACAGGTTAAGCAATGGTATCCTAACAGCCATTAAGTTTCAGTATGAAATCCTTGGCCCCATTGTCAGACTTTATGTTGGTGCAGTAGGTCCCGGGTTAAATCCTGGGGCCTTACAACACCCTGCCTCATGTGCTGAGACTATGCTGGCAGTTCCTACAGCTCCTTTTTGAGCAGTGTATTGTTATTCAATAGCTATAGCAGTGGTGTTGAGGCTTGGTTGTGAGTCAAACTTGCACAGCAGACATAACAACTACAGACTGATTTAAATGGAGCGTCAAAGCAAAAGACACACAAGTTTCAAATTTTGACTTTGCCTGGTGTAATGATAGCCAATTGCAATGCGATTACTAAGCTAACAATGTAAAGGTTTGATCAAAACATTTTAAAATATACTACCAACAACATTGCTTTGAAAGGGAAACGTTTACACGCTGTGTAATGCTGATGGCCAATGCGATTCAAATAGCTGAACCTGCCAGACGAAAATCTGGTGCAGATGTTTCCGTTTACCGATTACTACACACCAGAGGACTATACTGTACGGTGCAGTGCAAACCATTTATCATAGAGACAGCCATCACCCTTTGTTATGTTTAATCAGTGGTGAAGACTTCCAGCTCAGATGTGAATATTTACCTGATTGTTGAGTATTTCTAGATTTCGGAGAGTGCCAGCGCTCAGAGTCATAATCTCCGACTCGCAGGTCAGACGCCGGAAGGAGCTGCAGGAAGTACAAACTCATATAAAAATATAGCATGATGACATTTTGTTTCTATTACAGGGATTAAAGTAATACAAGATATTATTTTCCCTTTCCTGGCGTATAAACACTGGTGTTCACATCAAATGTAAAATAAGATTTAAAATAAAACAATACTGTCATTCTTTTTGTTACACGTAACCTGTTAATCCCTAGGAAATGCCAGAACCAGGGAAGGAAATAACAATCATTTTCAGTATAGATTAATGTATCGATTGATCTTTCAGTATCTATCTGAAATGTCAAAGAACAGAACCAAAAAAAATATCCACAACACGTTCCCAGATTCTACAGTGACATATCCAAATATCTTGTCTTGATTGGTCGAAAGTCGAAGAAAAGAACCAAAGCTGGCAAAATGGAAACCAACGAATGTTAGCTTAAGAATTTTTTTGCTTTAAAACTACAAAAAACTATTGATAACAGAATTTTAAAACCTGAAAATTATATTTTTGTCTGCTCAGTGGAAACAATGGATGAATACAGTCGCAGGCTATGTTGCTGAATGTTTGTTTTCATGTACCTTTCACTTCTAAGAACTCGCTCCAAGTTGAATTCTTGAAGGTACTGGATGAGCGGCCCCAGACAGCTGATCACTGGGCTCTCCAGGGACGCGACGCTCGACAGAGAGCGAGAGCCTGGAGGACACACACATAAAAACATGCAACATCAACACACAGCCATGAGTCATGAGCCCACTCCTCAGACACATCTACTGTGCTCTCAATGACAGGATGTGAGTAACAGGAAAAATAAAAGCGTTGCAGTGACACAAGCATACACACCTTTCGCCTGGATGTGACAGTAGAACGAGGTGACTGTGTTCATTGCCGAGGCAAACTCAAACTCAGCGCTGTCCCTCCTCTCTACTCTGACTCTGTCGTCAGCCTGAGCGCTGAAGGAAAACAATCACAAACTTTATTTATTTATAACAACACAACAGCATTAATATCAGAGATTAGTGACTGTACAGATACAGAGATAAAGAATATATACAATACTGTGTGCAACAGTCTTGAACTACTATTATTTCTTAACATTTCTCTTAAGAAATGAGAAACACGGGCAGTGATTTATTGATACAGGTACAAACATAAATGGAAACACAGTACACAAAGTCTAAACAATTATGAGGTTGAAATTCAATATTTGGTATGAACCCCCTTTATTCTTCAACATAGCCTGAGCTCTCTAAGGCAAGCTTGCGTGTAATTTCTTTAAGCAGTCTTCAGGAATCGTTCTCCAAGCTTCTCAAAGGAGATTCAAAGCTTTTCTTTGGATGCTAGCTGCCCTTTGTTTTGCTCTATTTTGAGATAATCACTGTTTACTAATGAAGTAGAACTCTGGGGAGGCCAATCCCAGACTGATACTGTTCAATTGTGTGTTTTTCTGTCCATATATGTCAACAATTTTGACAAGATTCCCAGCACTACTGGTTGAAATGCATCCCTAAACCACACCTCCACCGTGTTTGTTTGCTGCAGACACTAATTGTTACATGTCTCTCTTTGCCATCTCTGTGCATATCGATGAAGATTTGGGTTCATAAGACCTGTTGCAGTAGTTGTAAGTCCAGTCCTTCTATAATTTGGCATAGCTCAGCCTTTTCTCCCTAATTCCCTTCTTTAAGAATGGCTCCTTAACAGCCATTGAGCCCATTTATGATGACGATTCCAGTCAATAGTAGATGGATCAGCTGAAGGGTCAAAAAGGTTCTTCGGTATATTGTTATGCGTAGGCACAACTGTTTCATCCATCGAGTTTGGTGACTTTAATTTTTGCTTTTGAGTCATTAGTTGGTGTTAAGTGGCTGAACAATCAAGAAAAACATTCCCTGAAAATGGTCAACTTCAAGAACTAATTTGAAAATGAGAGAAAGTCAAGTCCAAAGAAAAACTTTGAAAGCCCTTCAGAGAGGCTGGAGAACTATAGCTCAAGACCACTTTAATAAATTATAAGAAAGTCTGGCTCTTTGGAAAAGTATAAAGAAATACAAGGAGGCTCAAGACTTCAAGAACATCTTCCTCTGAGAGAAAAACATTCACATAGCTGGACTGCATGTTCCAGCCATCCTTTTGTTTAACTAGAGTCTATACACAGAAATGCAAACCTCAGTCACACACACCTGAACACATTTTCACTGCATTTCCTCGATGCAAAACGGAGATCCGTCGGAGGATCTCCGTTTTGCTATATTCACTCTTTTGGCACTGCTGCTTTCAAGGACTCTGTTACTTTGTCTGCACAGTTGTTGCCAGGGCAACCAAGGCAAACACGTGGCTCTGGACTAATGCCCACACACACACACACACACACTTACTTACTTCATCATATTTCACTTCAGCTACTGTTTGGACTGGGAGTAAGAATTATGTAAAATGATCAATAGACGACATAATGTACAACTCACAGCCTTAACCTTTTTTTTTTTAAAAAATCAAAAAATATTTTGAGATTTACAAGAAAAGCGACAACTGCAGGTATCGATTCGGATGAGAGTGCAGCGTTGCATCTCTGCAGAATCCCTAACAGGACCCACCAAGGTGAAGATGGGTTGTAGGAAACTAAAGAAACAAACAACTGGGGGTTTGACTTCTTCATAACTCGTCTCGACTCAGCTGATATCTAAATTACAGAGAGCTTTGATTGGATCGGATTTCATTTCATCTAAACAATAGAAAGAGTCTGCAGCCAGCACAGCAGCTCTTATCATTTTGAACTAAACAAAGGATGTCAAATATACAGCCTGAAGGTGCCAGTAGAGTCTGCTGCATGGGCTCAAATGAAAATGTGTGCAGATAAAGATGGCTGTATTTATAAGTTTTGTGTCCCAAGTTGTAAAGAATAAATCTGCTAAAGAGTGGTTGTCCAAACTGGTAATTTCATAAGCATTATTGCCAGTTCTTATGGGTAAAGTCATTAACTATGTGTGTTACCACATCTGAACAAGAGTGTTAAAGCTAAAAGCCATACAAACAGAGCAGTTTCTTTCATTTACAACAGCAACTTTTCTTTGTAACAATAAAAGTCTGAGTGAATATGGAAAACAATGATATATTACCGAAACTGCACTTTTTATCTTAAAATATGTTAGGCTGTTAACATATATTTGTGGATGAATCCATAAATATGACCATTTTCATAATGTATCTCTTGGATGTGGTGCACGAATTAAAATAGGCTTGATACCCCTATGCCAAAAGTGTAAATAATAACGTTCTGAGGTTGATATATAGTTGAAAAAACGTCAACATTCTATTATTTTTAAACCAGGTCAACAACGTAAAAAACTCATTTACTAAACTAGTTAACATTTTGATGTGGTTATAGTGCAAAAGAAAAGGTCAGAAAATCATCGAAGTGATTATGATTCATTATCTGAGGGACTATGAATATCTGTGTGTCATACAGAGACTGTATATAAAAGATGGGCATAACAACTGAAACATTAGCAGCTGGCTAGCAGCAAACCCTGTTGATTGAGATCATAGCTAAAACACGTCAGGAAAGTGTCAACATAGGGCACAAGAAACTAAACTGTTAACTATTCAACTGGAGAAGTCACTCCCTGCTGGCCATTAGAAAGAATTGAGGTGTAAAGCACTTCCACATTGGCTACACTCTTTAGATCTGGTAACTTTGTTTATATTTAGTCTACTGGTGTATTAACAATGCACAGTTGTTGAGGAATTTAACTCAAAAACACCAAAAATCAAGTTTATGGGCTCCTGGCTAAAAGGTTAACAGATCATCAGAGTCTTTAGGACTGATCTTCTGGGGTGTGAAAGATTATATTAGGGTTTCATCATAAAATATCCAATAATCCTGAAATATTCCAGGTCAAAATTACACTGCTGTTTGTAGAGCCACTAGTGTAGACAAATTATACTGTAGGTACCATCAGCTCACAGAAAACCCTGTTTATGTACTGTACGAGAAAAAAAATGCTACTTTTGATACTGGGACTACAACTTGCACAGTATTGTGTAAGCAGCATATAATAGCAGCAGATGGTAAATGGACACTTCTCAAGCACACCCCACTGGCAGCATAAGGGGCAGCCTGGGGTTTAGCATCTTTCCTAAAGACACTTCACGCAGACAAAAAGAGTTAGGGTTTGAAATCCCAACTCTGACACTACGGAGGAAAACCTAACAAAGTCATCAAAACCATCCTGACACCACAGCAAAAAACTGGTAAAATATGCCTTGTGGTAATGCCAAGTTTGCAGTGATGGTGAAAAATCAATGAAAATCAGAAAAGCAGAAGGTTACAACCAACAGATCAGAGGTTAAAATGCATAGCATGCAGATTAAAGTTTTCAGATTAGTATCTTATTAGAGATGGCACGATACCACTTTTTTATGTCCGATACCGATATCATAAATTTGGATATCTGCCGATACCGATATGAATCCGATATAGTGTGTTTTTTAATCAATAAAACTTTTGATATCTTGCTGCATTTTGTATAAGTTCATACTCAAGTTTAAATAAACAACAATACTAAAGCTATTCTGTTATACCTGTATGTAAAAAATACACTGCACCCAAAATATTTCATAGTAAAAGCAATACTGATCAGTCTAATAAACTTAAACCTGCACCATCCTCCCTATTCTGGTATTTTAAAGAGTACTTAGCAGAAATATTAAGCAACCAAACTAATAGGGTTGCAAACTCCCAGCAAAAAAAAAAATAGGGAACCACCCCCACCCTATGATACTTAATCGACGTAATCAACTTTAATTTGATGCAGTGTGAAAAAAAATGCACAGAAATAAATAATTTTTGGCTTGGCCTCACCTATGGCCACGAGCTGTGGGTAGTGACCGAAAGAACGAGATCGCGGATACAAGCGGCAGAAATGAGCTTCCTCCGAAGGGTGGCTGGCCTCTCCCTTAGAGATAGGGTGAGAAGTTCGGCCATCCGGGAGGGGCTCAGAGTAGAGCAGCTGCTGCTCCACATCGAAAGGAGCCAGCTGAGGTGGTTCGGGCATCTGACAAGGATGCCCCCTGGGCGCCTCCTGGGCGAGGTGTTCCAGGCATGTCCCACCGGGAGGAGGCCCCGGGGCAGACCCAGGACACGCTGGAGAGATTATATCTCTCGGCTTGCCTGGGAACGCCTTGGTATTCCCCCGGATAAGCTGGAGGAGGTGGCTGGGGAGAGGGAGGTCTGGGCCTCTTTGCTTAGGCTGCTGCCCCCGGGACCCGGCCCCGGACAAAGCGGATGAAAATGGATGGATGGATAAATTATTTTTCAAGAATAATTAAATAGATTCAACATCTTTCTTCTACAGAACTGCAGACTGCACAGATCGTACCTTCCCAAAGGAAAAAGTACTATAGCTTACTAGGGTATATTAGACTTAACAGTTACTCTATGCAGTAATGGACTTCTATACATTTTACATAAGATTAAAACTTTGGATGTACGATTCAGATAATTATTTATTAAAAGCTACACATTTTAAATGATAATAAGAAAGAAAAGTATGTCTTTGTGCCCCCTTTTCCCCGTTCATGCCCTATTGGCCCCCCTGGCTAAACTTTGCTAGATCCGCCCCTGCACAGTTACCAGCCGTCAGCTACATAGAAAAAGATCCTGGTGTAGAAAGTAATGTTAAATAAAAAAATCTAACAACAGCTTATCAAGCTTAAACGTTCTGCTGTTGTTCAGCCGCTGGTTTCCTCTTTCTGGTGCAAAGTGATCCAAAAACAAAGAAGAGAGACAGACTCGCGACAGAAAAGCCGATCAGCTGATCATTAATCAGTTTCATGATTGCAGTAGCAGCAGGAGAGGGAGGGAGAGAGAAGAGGCAGTCGCTCCATATAATAGTTGTTAAGCTTAATGCGGGAATGCTTTACAAACATTCAGAGATGAACTTACACACTTGCTTTACTTCTCTCTGGGATAACTTCCTCGGAGATAAAATGCCGGTTTGGTACCCAGGCTACAAATTTTGTGAGGTGCTTTTTTGATATTTAATGGATCGGATTACATTTCTTATTTCTCTCCGATATCCGAGCCAGTGATTTACGTCAGTATCGGACCGATACGTAATATCGGATCGGTACATCTCTAGAATCTATTACTGCAAAGTGAATCCAAAGCTCTGAGAGCAGCCACTGAAATGGACATACACACTTTTAAAAATGCACAGTGTACGTCTGCTTGTTTGGACCCCTTCTAAAACATGACTGTGATCTTACCAGCAGCCAAGCACTTAAACTTAAAATCTTTCAAATAGTGAGAACATTTATGCTCGTCTGACATTGAGCATTTTAGCCGCTTCAATCAGCGTCACTGCTCTGATCCAGACTCATGACTCATGACTTTAGGCTCTGCGTGAATAAAGCAAGCTAATACTTCACCTAGCTACAACCAACCTCAAAGGGACTCATTATCAGCCGCTCTATAGACACAAATCCTGTTGCCAGGGGTTCCATCTCATCAGCCCACCCCAGAGACACACACTGTCACCAAGAAAACCCAGTTAAACTTGCTCACCAGTGTGGGCCTTGCCTTAGTATTTTACTGTATTTACTGTAACCGCAACATGATATAATCAAAATATCAATTATGCATTTATGTATAATTATTCTGGTCTAATGAATTTAACTGAGACAATTAACTGCAAAGAAGAATATACTGGAGAACTTGTCAAAAGCAAAGCTGTGATGGGCTGAGAAGTATTGATAGTGAAGAAAAATGCATTAAATGAAATAAATCTGTCTTATCTTAACAGACAAAGCTGCACTCTACTTTTATGTCATAAGTTGAAAATTGAGAAGAGCCTTGTCTCTGATAAACACACTGCCAGACAGCAGAGCTGTTCAAACACAATAATTGAATTGGCCTTTACAGGCCCGTCTCACTATAATCACTCAACATGGACATCTGAAAAAAGGAAGCCAAGAGAAATAGAGAGAAATTAATACAGATTAACTAAATTGTCTAGAATTAAATTCAAGCTGAGGGTGGTGAAAAAGGAAGGAAAATTGTCTCTAGCATTATAAAAGAGTAGGTAATGAGAAATCTGCCCAGCCAAGGAGTCAGACAAAAGAAAGTAGCAGAAATTTCTCCCATTTATCCAATCATCCTCTGCTAATCTAATCCACTCCCACCCACTCCCTCCCACTATCTCGTTTCATTTTCACAGCATAATGCAATCACAAGCTCCCTCCAGAGGATCTCCTCCCCACTGGTGTGAACATGCTGGCTCCAGACTGTCAGCAAAGAGGAGTCGAATGGCAGCACAATGGGAGGCAACAGGTTGATGGATTACATTCAGCTCAGCGTCACCGTTGCTGCTTGTGCTGTTGGTCTGCCAATTAATAAAAGGACAAATGTACTCAGTTTTCCTTTTTTTGTTCTTGTGATTCATACAAGAGCCTGCAGACAATAAATTAAGGCTTTCAAGAGAAGCTCAAGACCTTCAAGACATTCTGATGCTCCTTATGAGCTAATCGCTGGAATAATCGAACCTGATGCTGTTAACTTTTCTGAGGCTAACTTGGGTCTTCATCTGTTTCAAGTTGGTCTTTATGTGTCTATAAGAGTATTTTTCTACTAAATTCTGGTGGATGAAAAGTCCAAATTGTGTTGATCTCACAAGAAGCCAACCTACCAATGAGAAAAGGGAAAACTGTAAAGCACTTGTTTAAACTGATTACAACCATCAAAGCCTCATGTTAGTTATACACACACAAAAAATCCATTAAAAAACACATTATGAAACTTGATCTTTTAAACGACTGAACTGGAGGAAGAACTTTAAATATGTGTAGGCAGGTGTAGGGCTGCTCAATTAATCGAATTTTAATCACGATTACGATCTGGGCTTTCAACGATCATTAAAAATGACTGAGCCGATTATTAGCCCCTCCCTAATTTATCCGCGACACCTTAAAGGCCGGTCCGTGAAAATATTGTCGGGCATAAACTGGTCCGTGGCGCAAAAAAGGTTGGAGACCGCTGGTTAAGAGGACCCGAGGGAAGCTCGGAAAGCTAAGCAGAAGTTATTTGGAGAGTGACTGCCGTTGGTTGAAAAGAGAGTTTAAAAAAAAACAAACTTCAGTGGTGTTGCACACTATTTTATATTATTTTTTTAAAGTCATTGTTAACCCTTTAAAGCCGGTCAGAGCAGCACGCTCCGTTTTGCGTAACTATTTTTAAATCCCTGTAGAACCTGAACCGTGTAAGCTAGCGCAATAATTTGTTTTGCATATGAAACCGGAGGAGTTGTACTTACATCTGATGCCATCAGCTTGTCCTCGGTCACGGTTTCGTTCCACATATAGCTTTGCAAAAACTGCATAAAAAGCGCTTGCAGGAACAAAAACATAATATTCCAGAAACACGCTTTGCCGTTCCTATCAGCTGTTCGTAACACTTCCCACAGTGAAATGATGCACATGCTGTTTTCTTTGCAAATTTGCATCATAGGATTGTTTTTTGTTTTTCCTGCAGTATATAAAAATTGCTGTATCTCCAAAATAAAACTATGAAGACACTCAAAATAAATTTCCTGTGGTGGGAAACTATTTTTTGCAACTTTATTGTATTTAAAGTTTTGAGGGATAAACCTCTTAAACTTCTCCAAGTAGAAATATATGTAAACAAAACAAAAGCAATTTTCAATTTTTTTTGTAGTTTATTGCACTTTTTTGCAATTTATGTAATTACTATGCACTTAATGCATACATATTATTAAAATATGGGCTATAACAGTTGTATTGATGTATAGCAACTTGAAATGCTCCCACAAATGGCACTACAGCATGTAAAAAAAATAATATAAGCTCTGGTGGACTTGGTTCTATAGTAGGTCTTAAAGGGTTAAATAAACATCGTCAAATAATCGTGATCTCAATTTCAGTGAAAATAATCGTGATTATCATTTTTGCCATAATCGAGCAGCCCTAGGCAGGTGTGTAACTGCTGTCTTTTTCTTTTAATAAAACTAGTGATATAAAATGACCATTTATTGGGACATATGATGTCTATGATCTTTTAAAATACAGAAGGCTCGGCTGGATCCTGTTTATCCCTGCAGTGAAATCCAGAGTGCTGAGAACCAAGCCGACATTGATTTCCTCATCCAGACTGAGCCTGAGGAGTTTCAAATAAAACAACCGTCTGCCTGCCCGGGGAAACCTAAACCTAATTCTGCAGAATGAAATACACCAAACTCACAAACAGATACAGCTTTGTAAACACATACATAAGCTCAGCGCTTCAGCACGTTTTAGTAATATATTGGTATATATTGCCCTCTAGTGTCTTCCCAGCATATTACCTTGCATTCGTAATGCTGTGCAGGAGTCTCTCGGTTTGCTCTGAGAGGTCGGAGGGCACCAGGATTTCGACAGGATTGATTTTAAGGACACGGCATTCCAGCTCAGAGCGAGAGGGACCGTCAGGAAAACAGTCCAGAAGCACGTCGCCGGTGCTGGGCTGAACTGCCTGCAGACACAAACACATGCTGTGAATCAGATGATGTCAAAGATGTGCAGCTACAGCTCCAAGTTGACAGTTATACACTGTATAAACTGAAAAATGGCAAAGCATGTTCAAATTTTATTAAAGTAACTTTTTGTCTTAAGTGAGCTATTAATCAAGATTTAATTTCTTTACAATTTCTTCTTCACTACAAGTGAGTGTGTGGTGTTATTACACTATCAGCATGCAAAGAAACTGAACAGTGAACATTAAATTATTTTAAAATAATACACAACAGTCCCCTAATGTGTGTTGAACAAAAAGCCAAGGGGTAACTCTACTTTTAAATTAAATTTTTGATTTTCATCTCTTATACACAGAATACCTGAAGAACAACCAGCCTAATGGCCAGGTGGGATTTATGGATTGACTTATGAAACTCACCACAAGGCCTACAGTGAGCTGCTTCTTCAGTTTGTCCCAATTCTCACTAATACAAAGCAGGAAACTGTCGGGAGGGTCCGACACAACATCATCACAGCCCCCCTCCTCCACATCCCCGAGTCTGCAGACCGGATTTACATCTTTTAAAAAAACTGTCAAGGAAACTGTTTCAAACAAAGAGTGACAATAAAAAGTTGTTTGAGAACACATGCACACATTCATCATCTATAAGGATACCCTCTCCCACCAAAGTGGACTTGGTGTACAGGGCGCTGAGCTGACGAGTGAACAGAGTATTTCTGTTGGCCCCTGACGCTTTGATCGCAGATGTTTCTGTCTGTTTAACTACTCCGACCTATAAATTAAAACATTAAAAAAGCCAGCAGAGCATGAGCCTAAACTGCTTGCAATTAGTAAACAGTAATCATATAAAGTCAAAGATAAAGCAGAAACCTTGTGTCCGTGAGACACCAGCCGTCTGACATGAACAAACAGGCGGTGTGTGGGGATGCTGCACGTCATGAAGTTATGATCCAGATGACAGACGATGTTCAGCTCCTTTGCAGCAATCTGTTCACAAACAAAACGTCCTTCAGCGATCAGTGAAACACAAATCAGTTGCAGAGAGCCACTGTGTTGAAAGAAGAGAATCATCTAAAACATAAGATATGTCTTTTATATTTTATACAGTTTAAATTTAAACTCCCTCTAAATGCATCACTAACACATCTGCTTTTTAGTTCTCACCTCTGCATCCTCTCCAAAGAACCTGTACTTGTAACCACACTCCACAGCCAACAAAGCATCCTTATGCTGCTGTTTCAGCTGGATCACCTGCTGCTCAAGGGGGGTGAAAATGCTCTTTGAACGCCTGGAGGAGGTGCTACAGTCCAATGGAGGACCCAGCTCTGCACACTTTCCTCCTCCTGTCTTGGCAAACTGAGAGAAGTGAACTCCCTGCAGAAATAAAAATACATCAAATCTGTTACGATGTAAAAAGTCACACTTGCTTTTTCAGTGTTATCAGGTACTTTACTTTTTGCACACCTGTTTTGCAGCAGCCAACCCCAGATCTGCCTTTTCTTTATTATCCTCCTCTTCACCTTCATGCTCCCTTTCTGCATGCTGCAGTCTGTGTGTAGTTTCAGGTTGACCTGTAGCACAACGAGGAGACCAATCACTGCTTTCCTGACCTGCATCAGCCGTCTCTGTTTCTTCCCGGGTGATGCTGCTGACGACCCTGGGCTCAGCCCCGCAGGTGAAGCCTTTCAGCTTCTCCAACGTGGAGGAGCACAGGCTGCCTGCTTTTCGGCTCAGCGTCAGCTTTGTGTCTGAAGAGAGAAGACAAGTACTACAGTCACATCAACGACAACTTCACTTTGTACCCCTCAGCTGTAAGAGGCTGGATTTGTGAATGCAATAACACGAGTATGAGGCGAGGTAGGATTCTGATATTTATAACACACGTGCTTCTACAAAAAATGTTGGACAAGTTCAAATCTCGGTTACCTCAATCTTTCTGAAAATATTGTGAATGCAGTAACTTAAGAAGGAAGTCAACAAGGATTTTTAAAATTTTACCGTAAGTGCATCTACTAGTGCATCGAGGGGTAGCACTGGAGGCCAAATAAATGCGTTGTGGGCAGAGTTATCTCATCGCAATCTATACCAGTGCACATGTTGTTTGGAGAACTGTGATGCTGCTGGGCACTGGACAGATATAAGTGACTTTAATGAGGGTTTAGAAGATCATGACATATTTTTCTGTCTGAAGTCAACACTCACCTTTAATGCCCTGACAGGACGCAGGCTCACACTCCACATCCTCCGCCTGGTGGTCCTTTGGAGAAGGCTTAACTCGTTTTCTTGGCAATTCCAATTCATCATCAGATGAAAGCTTCTGCTGGAGGACAAAAATGAACTGCACTTCAGTAATTAGCATTGAGTGAAGCATGTCTGATATGTGCGTGTGAAGCTCAACTCACGTTGCCTCTTGAAAGTTGCTGCTCTGCAGGATTTGGGTTAATCCCGCGCTGCTTGTTGGAGGCAAAGCTGCTGCTGCTGCTGCTCAATCCTCCGAAGTACCTGCTGGAGGTCTGAGTGGTGCAGGACTTTTTCAGAGACTTTGGCATGCTTTAATGTTCGCTTACATTTGATCCATAATAACAAGTCGCATAAAAATGAATTTGCTTGTACAATAAAGTGCAGAGCTTTGACAGCCGCTGTCCAGCTTTTCAAAATATAGCAGCGCATACGATGAGGTCACAGACGCGTAAATGACGCGCGCCTTCTTCTTCCTCTTTGGTTAGCAGAGGTTGGCGGCTCCAGGAGCGTTGCTGCCTCCTCCTGGTTTCGCCAAATATTCTACTCAATGCATTCTGCTCTGTGAAATCTTACAATTATACACTCTTCATCACCGGAACTCCTTCTGTAACGTGTATTGTAGTTGATTTCAAGTTTATTTCATCCTGAAAAAGTAAAAGACTGAATTGTAAACTGTTGTTTTTGCAAAACTTGTCGTATTTTTTGAACATTTTTCATTTTTCTCATGGGCCGGATTTCAAGTAACGAATATGAACAATGACGTGTCTGTCAGCAGTTTGAATGATTGTATGCATGTTAAACAAACATAAACAAAGGATTAGGAGGAGAGGAAGCAGATCTGGACGGGCTGATTTGTAAACCCAGCCTGCTCAGGTGCACCGCACTTCTACTTGGGTTATGTCTGGAAGACAGAACAGCACAGCAGAAAGCAGGCGGCACAAGGGGGCAGTCTTGTGTTTTAGAGCAGCAGATAACTGAAACAATCTGTCAAACTTCATACAAGCCCAAATGCATTTTTTTGTCCCTCTGCAAACATTACTTTAAAAAATGCCATCATTTCCATCCGAGGTAACAGCTGTTTTGCCACCGCGTGTCAGGCACTCTATAAACTTTCAGAGGTTTTAATCGTGTTTGCATATTTTTGACTGCAAGTAAGTCATAATTATAACTTAAAAACTTGTTTAGAGCTCTGTTAAAAAAAAGAGAATGATACAGATTCATAAGTAAAGCTGTGTAAAAAGATGCCTTAATTTTTTTCTCTAAAAACAACAAGGAAATAGCTCCTTTAAAGTCTGGTATTCTAGTAGTCTAGTAATTGTCGAATAGAATACTTATTTAGCTTATAGGATTTAAACTAATAAATAAAATTATAAACAAGGAAACCAGAACACTTCAACTTGTGAACATCAGCCCATCTTAACCTGCCTGTTGATTGACCAGTGCTAAATTCCTTTTAAAATACATAAAGAATTATTAACAAAAAAAAACTCCCAATAAAGAAATAAGAAACACATGCACACACAAACAAACACAAATACACACGTCTAAATATATTTTCTGTTTGGATTTTTATTTGCTTTAGGAAAAGTGAATATTCCAGAAATAAAATATTTGAACAGGACAGACCCTGATTAAATTGGAATGACATATCAAAATGTCAGTGACAATTTTATGTCGCGTTATTGCACCGTTCATAGAGTCAGAAAAAAGTGCAGCATGGAAGCAAAAACATTACATTTAAGCAATGCAGTTTCTGGATAAGTCACACCCAGAACCCAGCCGATGAAAGTAGCATTGATAGTTTTATTTCATATTAAGCACTTCAAAGTTGTTTATTTCTTCCCTGCTGGTACAAAATGTGCAGTTTGGAAACAACATCATTCCTCAGTCTCAGAAAAGAAATTTGAGGATGGCTGAAGATACCAGCAGCAGGATGGCACTGGGACCAGTTGGAATAGCGCTGTTATACAGCTCCGCTTCACAGCAAGACATAGGCCAAACACATGCTGCACTGTTCAGGCAGCCCTTTGTAACTGCATTAAGAGCTGTAAGACATGAGGGGAAAATTCTCAGAAAGAACTTTAAAAAACATGATGTGACCAGGAGCCAGCAGACATTCAGCATTTGTGTTTAGTTTTAGACAGAGCTTCAGATATGAGATAACAACTCACCCAGTACTCTGACGGTGTAACAACGGTCAAAGCCATAACCACAAGATGTGGTCTCTGTGCAGGAATTAGGATTGGTGTTCAAGCAATTCACTTGTATTTTTAATTTTATTTTTATTCCTATTTATTCTATTTATCCCCTTCGTATATTTTATTTATATATGTCTCTGTATTTATATATGTGTGTGTGTATATATATATATAATATTCTGCTCACGCTCTGTAACTTCTGTCGGTGCTGTGCTTTTGGAAACCGAATTTCCCAGAGGAACCCACCCGAGGGATTAATAAAGTTTTATCTTATCTTATCTTAAGCATGTGTAGCATTTCAATCCACATGCTATAGAAATAAGAAGAACACAATTTCACACACATTAGAAATTACAGGGGGTATTTCTTTTTTTATTCTGAAGTGTTGTCAGAAAATGGGTCATATATAAGGGGTGAAATCTTAAGAAGTCTTCTTAGTCTGGAAAATATCCCCTACTCACCACAAAATAAGTAAATATGTTTGTTATTATAGTAATAATAATGTATGTATAATATATACCTTTATTGATCACCATGGGGAAATTCCTCTTTGCATTTAATCTATTCACTCAGTGAAGCAGTGGGCAGCCAGCAATCTAGCACCCAGAGAGCAGTGTGTAGCGACAGTACCTTGCTCATGGGTACCTCAGGATAGCCATTCAGTGGATTGGAACCCCAGGCCACCACTCTACCTACTGAGCTATCCCTGTATCTATTCCTTTCTTGACCAGGAAAATTAACCAGGAAATGAATCCTATGTAGTCTGGTGTATTCTACATTTTTTAGACCTAAAGTTTCAATTATTAAACAAAAAATATATAAAATCATATCTGTTTCCACACAAGCCTCACTAACTCATTATTGAGTTGTTACACTATTTCTTTAACCTTTAACCTTTAAACATTTTTCTTACCTGCAGACAGAGTCACACTCAGGATCACAGCTCCATAAAGCTGCATCATGAACTTTTCTTTCTCAGCTCAACTTTCTAGTTCACTTTCAGAACCGGAGCTTTTGTATCTCTTTAAAGAGCATCCTACCAAGTGGTTGTTATAACCACGCCCCCTAAAGTGACACCACTGTAACCCTCACCATCTTTGAAAATGAAGACCAGAGTTTAAACTAAGCTAGAGTGTTACTCAATAAACTATCATACCCAAACAAAGAGAAAAAAACAGTGAGAAAATAAGTAGCAAAAAAAGGAAAAACTTGGGTCAAAAGTTATTTTGATAAGAAATGGTAAATTTCATCGTATTTCTTCTGAATCACATTATTGCACCAATCAGAAAATCAGAAAAAAGTGCAGAATGGAAACAAAAACATTACATTCACGCAATACAGTATTTTGACAGGTCAAACCCCGAACATCTCTAAATGAAAGCTGAAAATACCAATGACAGTTTTATTTTATTTCAGGCACTTCACAGTTGTTTATTTTCTTCCCCTAAAATTAGGGGGAAAAAAGTGGATCACGGAAACAACATCATTCCACAGCCTCAGAAAAGACATTTGAGGATGGCTGAAGATACAGGCAGTAGGATGACACTGGGACCAGTAGGAATAGCGCTATTACACAGGTTACCTGCACATCAAAACATAAGCCCAGCACATAATGCACTGGTTTGGCAGCCCTTTGAAATTATTTTAACACCTGCAAGACATATTGTTACTAACAGCTGGTTGACATTCAGCATTAGTACTCAGTTTTAGATAGAGCTTCTGACATGAGAGAAAAACCATGATCTATGCTGCTAGTGTAACAACAGTATAAGGTGTCAGGATTTTGCATCAAGTGCAATGCATGAATAGCACCTTAACCCAGATGTTATAGAAAGAAGCAGAACACAGATTGAGAAACAGATATAAAAAATGCACATCCCCCCCTTTCAGCAGGAAGTGGTGGTGGTGTGCTCCAATCATCCTCTCAGTGTACTTAAGTGTTTTAAACCCTGGCCACCATCTTTTGTCTGGCAACTCCCAGGGATCATGACAAGAAGCCGGTAAAAGAAACAAAGATTAGTGAAAATAAAACCAAAAATAAGAAATGAATTGGTATAAATACAGTGGGGCAAAAAAGTATTTAGTCAGCCACCGATTGTGCAAGTTCCCCCCCCCCCCCCCCCCCCCCCCCCCCAAAAAAAATGATGACAGAGGTCAGTAATTTGCACCAGAGGTACACTTCAACTGTGAGAGACAGAATGTGAAAAAAAAAATCCATGAATTCACATGGTAGGATTTGTAAAGAATTTATCCGTAAATCAGGGTGGCAAATAAGTATTTGGTCACCTCAAACATGGAAAATCTCTGGCTCCCACAGACCTGTAACGTCTTCTGTAAGACGCTTTTCTGTCCCCCACTCGTTACCTGTATGACTGGCACCTGTTTGAACTCATCATCTGTATAAAAGACACCTGTCCACAGCCTCAAACAGTCAGACTCCAAACTCCGCCATGGCCAAGACCAAAGAGCTCTCGAAGAACACCAGGAACAGGATTGTAGACCTGCACCAGACTGGGAAGAGTGAATCTACAATAGGCAAGCAGCTTGGTGTGAAAAAATCAACTGTGGGAGCAATCATCAGAAAATGGAAGACATACAAGACCACTGATAATCTCCCACGATCTGGGGCTCCACGCAAGATCTCATCCCGTGGGGTCAAAATGATCATGAGAACAGTGAGCAAAGATCCCAGAACCACACGGGGGGACCTGGTGAATGACCTGCAGAGAGCTGGGACCAAAGTAACAAAGGTCACCATCAGTAACACACTACAACGGCAGGGAATCAAATCCCGCAGTGCCAGACGTGTGCCGCTGCTGAAGCCAGTGCATGTCCAGGCCCGTCTGAAGTTTGCCAGAGAGCACATGGATGATACAGCAGAGGATTGGGAGAATGTCATGTGGTCAGATGAAACCAAAGTAGAACTTTTTGGTATAAACTCAACTCGTCGTGTTTGGAGGAAGAAGAATACTGAGTTGCATCCCAAGAACACCATACCTACTGTGAAGCATGGGGGTGGAAACATCATGCTATGGGGCTGTTTTTCTGCCAAGGGGACAGGACGACTGATCCGTGTTAAGGACAGAATGAATGGGGCCATGTATCGTGAGATTTTGAGCCAAAACCTCCTTCCATCAGTGAGAACTTTGAAGATGAAATGAGGCTGGGTCTTCCAGCATGACAATGATCCAAAACACACCGCCCGGGCAACAAAGGAGTGGCTCCGTAAGAAGCATTTGAAAGTCCTGGAGTGGCCTAGCCAGTCTCCAGACCTCAACCCCATAGAAAATCTGTGGCGGGAGTTGAAAGTCCGTGTTGCTCGGCGACAGCCCCAAAACATCACTGCTCTCGAGAAGATCTGCATGGAGGAATGGGCCAAAATACCAGCTACTGTGTGTGCAAACCTGGAAAAGACCTATAGTAAACGTTTGACCTCTGTTATTGCCAACAAAGGTTATGTTACAAAGTATTGAGTTGTATTTTTGTTATTGACCAAATACTTATTTGCCACCCTGATTTACGAATAAATTCTTTACAAATCCTACCATGTGAATTCATGTATTTTTTCACATTCTGTCTCTCACAGTTGACGTGTACCTCTGGTGCAAATTACTGACCTCTGTCATCATTTTGGGGGGGGAACTTGCACAATCGGTGGCTGACTAAATACTTTTTTGCCCCACTGTATATAAGTAGATTAAATGTGCGCACTTACAAATACAACTAATGTATTTAAACCAATAAATCAACTTACTGTAAACCAAAGTGCGCAATTGTGTTCAGATGAAGAAATAAATAAAAATACATAAGAGTGACTGACTTTTAGAGTGTGACCATGGGTGTGTCCATCACAGTATGGCTCACCCATACTGCTGTTTCTCTCTTGTTACAGGCCTATCCTGCTGTGTTCTTGTTGCTGTTGACTTTTATTGTCTTGTCATTTCTAGTGTTTTCTTGTGTCTGCTGGTGCTTTGTTTTGGTTTAACTTTCTTTTGTCATATTAATCTTGCTATGGTCCATTTGTGTGTCACTGCTACATCGCACTTTGTTGGTGCCCAGCTTGGGTGTGCCTGATGGTGCTTTTAATTGGAGTTTTATTTTAAAGGTGTTGTGTGTATGTACTCGTGTTTTTATATTATTCACTGAGCTGTTGCTTCTGTCTTTATTGCTTGATTTATAGGTTTATTTTACTTTTTTTTAGTAGAGACACAGCCTAAACAGAATTGGTCCTAGCACTTAACCCTGTGGAACTCCATAATTAACCTCAGTGTGTGAAGAGGACTCTCCATTTACATAAACAAATTGGAGTCTATTAGATAGATATGATACAAACCACTGCAGCGCAGTACCTGTAATACCTACCGCATGTTCTAATCGCTCTAATAGGATACTATGGTCAACAGTATCGAACGCAGCACTAAGGTCTAGCAGGACAAGCACAGAGATGAGTCCACTGTCCACTGAGATTTGCTGTGACCCTCTTCATGCATGTCTCCCCATCATGATGGCTTATGCTCATAAGTATTGAATTGTATGGAAATAAATGATTGTTGATTGAGCATTTATACACCGAGTACTGTCCTTCCTTCAGCCCAAAGATTCAAAGAATTGGGAGATTTTCAACAACTGCTATGCTGTGTATCACAAAGAGCAGCAGCCCACCATAACTCTTAAAGTAGGAAAACAAGAAGCTTCATCAACTATTCTTTATCTATTTTCCATATTATTACAGACATGTTTTAAGTTTTCATCTGGGAAATTAGAACAAAATGATGATTTTATAATCCTATCTTGAAATCAGAGTACTCTGAATTTTACCTATGTAAAAGTTCAGCAACAACTAAAATAATTATTTGGCAGACGAAACTTTTTGATGATGATGTTTATGTTTAAGTTCATTAGGTTTGCCAAGTTCACTTGTTTATTAGATGCCCCTCGTGTTTTCTACCCCTGTATTGAAGTTTACCTCACCCTTTATGTGTTTCATGTTTGTGTGTCTTATGTTATCAAGTCCTCCAGTCTTCGCTGTGTGTTCGTGTTTAATCTGTTTTATCGAAGAATTGAAGTTTCTTTTGTTAATTTTTTTAAATGATATGTAGCGAGCCTGAGGCTCAGTGCCCTTTTATCCTTTTAATGTGTTGTGTCCTGTGCAGTGATGGGCAGTGATGTGTTACAGTAATCAGATTACTTTTTTCAAGTAACGAGTAAAGTAAGGGATTACTATTGCAAAAAAGGTAATTAGATTACTGTTACTCTCCGTAAGCGTTACTAAACCTTGATTTTGTTTGCGAGAGTGTCTTATGACAATGACGTAAGCGCATGCCACGTTCATGGTGAGTCTTTGATTTTATTTATTTTCTGCTGTGTTTTACTTGCAGAAAATGGGAACCCTGAATCACTTCAGTTGCCAGTTCCAGTGTGTGGGGAGCTATACCGGTGGGTGATGGGCTCCGCCAGGGCTGCCCTTTGTCACCGGTTCTGTTCATAATTTTTATGGACAGGATTTCTAGGTGCAGCCAAGTGGCGGAGGGCTTTTACTTCGGTGGCCTCAGAATCTCATCTCTACTTTTTGCGGATGATGTGCTTCTGTTGGCTTCATCGGGTGAGGGCCTCCAGCTCGCACTGGAACGGTTTGCAGCCGAGTGTGAAGCAGCGGGAATGAGGATCAGCACCTCCAAATCTGAGGCCATGGTTCTCAGCCGGAAAAGGATGGAGTGCCCACTCCGGGTCAGGGACGAGATCCTGCCCTAAGTGGAGGAGTTCAAGTATCTCGGGGCCTCTTTCATGAGTGATGGGAAAGGGGATCTGGAGATCGACAGGTGGATTGGTGCTGCGGCTACAGTGATGCGGACGCTGCACCAGTTCGTCATGGTAAAGAGGGAGCTGAGTGTAAAAGTGAAGCTCTCAATTTACCGGTCGATCTACGCCCCTACCCTCAACTATAGTCACGAGCTGTATGTTGTGACCGAAAGAAAGGATTGCGGATACAAGTGGCTGAAATGAGCTTCCTCCGAAGGGTGGCTGGCCTCTCCCTTAGAGATAGGGTGAGAAGTTCAGCCATCCGGGAGAGACTCAGAGTAGAGCCGCTGCTGCTCCACATCGAAAGGAGCCAGCTGAGGTGGTTCGGGAATCTGATAAGGATGCCTCCTGGGCGAGGTGTTCCGGGCATGTCCCACCGGGAGGAGGCCCCAGGGAAACAAGCAGGACACGCTGGAGAGATTATATCTCTCGGCTGGCCTGGGAACGCCTTGGTGTTCCCCCGGATAAGCTACAGGACATGGCTGGGGAGAGGGAGGTCTGGGCTTCTCTGCTTAGGCTGCTGCCCCCGCGACCCGGCCCCGGATAAAGCGAAAGAGGATGGATGGATGTTTTACTTGCATCTATTTGAAAGAGTGAGTGTAAATGCAAAAAATATTTTATCTTATATGCTGGAATATGCAGAAAATAGATCAACAATTTCTTCAAGTCAAAGACTGTTGTATATAATTAATTTTTGCTTGATGCAATTTGCATTAAGTTAAAAGATTAAAACTAATAAAACAAAAATTGAAAAGAGACTTTTTCATTCGATTACATTTTATATGATGGATTATGCATAGAAAATAGAATTGGGCTAAAGGTCTATAGCTTTATTACCTATTCAGGTTGTGTATCATGTTTTTAAAAACTAACTAAGTAACTAATTACTTTTAAAAATAAGTAATCAGTAAAGTAAAGGGATTACTTTTTGGGAGAAGCAATCAGTAATTAATTACTAATTATTTTTTTCAAGTAACTTGACCAACACTGGTCCTGTGCTTTTCTTTTTTTTTTTAGTGAATGAAGAATGCGCCAGTGTCCCTGGGACCGTAGGTGGTGAGTCGTTTCCACACACTTCTATTATTTGTACAGCGCTGGGTGACTAGGCTGTGGTGATTTTCCCATGTGATTTTGTCAAAGACAATGCTACATTCAGTGTTTTCTATTGTTTTTTATTCCTTGTTTATCCCCCTGGCTATAAATACAATTGTATTAATATTGAGCACACTGTGTGCATGCTTGAACTTGTGTGAGCCCTCTTTATTTGTTTCTATCTCTTTTTAATATATATTTTCTGGGGGTGAAGTTCCCTTAGGTGGCGTTTTTATTTAACCCCTCAGACCACTTTACACTACTGTCATCAGTCATTTTGTTTAAAAACTGGGGCCTGGCTGAGCTTAATGTTGAAGTTCACGCATGCTCCTAGATAAGTTTCTACTACAGGTCTATTTTTAGTCGCAAATGTTGTGTTTATGTGGTGATGACAAAGTGCTACAGAAGAACTGCAGCAAAAAAAATAAAATCATCAAGTTACCTGATGTACTTAATACATTTTTGCAGCCTTAGTATAATTATAAAGTTAGCGAGGCTTTAAATTAATGGGCTCCACACTGCTTCCCCTGGTGGATACACATGACATTATCAGTGCTGTAAATAAACTTTGCCACTCATGGTTGCATAGGCCACATCACAGACAACGTTACAGTCAAGGGCTGAATCTGAAGTGCAGTTTGGAAACAACATCATTCCACAGCCTCAGAAAAGAAATTTGAGGATGGCTGAAGATACCAGCCCCAGGATGGCACTGGGACCAGTTGAAATAGTGCTGTTACACAGGTCCCCTTCACTGCAAGATATAGAGCCAACACATGTTGCACTGTTTTGGCAGTTAAGCTACGTTAAAATGTGTAAGACATGAGAAGAAAACGCTCAGAAAACGTCGCAAAACATGATGTGACTAAGAGCCAGCAGACATTCAGCATTTATGTTATTTTATAACATAGTTATTTTCACAATAAAATAGAATTTTATTGTATTAAAAAAATATGTTTAATATCAGTATAAGTTCTCATATACAAAAAAGAAAACTGCCTAGAGTTGAACTCTGATCTGAGTCTCATTAACTCATTAACTTATGTAAGGGAACTACTCTTTTGTGTTGCTGCTGATAGACTCACAGTAGTTTATGTTAGCTAACTAGTGACAGAAGAGATAGCTCAGTGGAGAAAAGGGGGCTGGGGACTTAAAGGCAGTATAAGAGGGGCACATTTGTATAGCTCCTGGCTGCAACAATAAGTTTTATATTAAAAAACAAAATAAAAAGAAAGCTTGAATGAGTCACTGACTGTCTGATTACACCCTAAAATTAGAAGAATTATATGGCAAGTTGTAATTGTCAAATACAGTGATGATTCAGCTTATAAGTTTCAAATGATTGAAAATAAAATTGTAAACAAGGAAACCAAGAATCTTCAGTTTGTAACAGCTCTATTTAATGTGTACTATTTAAAAATATATCAGAGATAACATAAATACAGCAAAAAATCTGAACCTTCAATGTTTAGGAAGTCAGGACTTCCTTGTGTTAAGTTCCTCTTAAAGTATAAAAAAGAAGTACTCTGTAAATTAGCATAAAGTTTTTACATTTGTTTTTTTTAAACCAGCTGGTAACATTACAGAGCAAACTACCTCTGCTCGGAGCCCTCATTGGCTGTAGTAAAATTAAATGAACAAAAATATTTTGGTATAATCCCAAACACAGTTCAGAGTATTCAAAAAATATGCAAATATATTTTCTGTATTTTTATTTGCTTTAGGAAAACATTACATTCACCAATACAGTATTTTGATAGGTCAAACCCACAACTTCCCTGAATGACAGATAAAAATAGCAATGGCAGTTTTATTTCAGGCACTTCAAAGTTTTCTTCCCTACTTGTCACGATCTGAGGAGACAGACTGTGCGGTGGTGTGTGTGGTGGACCCAGGTGCGAACACAAGAGAGTAGACCGGAGTAAACTTAAGCTGAAAGCGAGCCTTTATTATGGCTGATGACAGGTCTCACACAAAGCAGAAACACCGTGACTAAACTCAACTTAACTAAACTGGGAAACAGATACTGATAAACTAAGTAGACTCAAAGGACCATGATGATGAGTGTAAAGCCTGGCCGTGAGGACATGGAGGGTGGGAACACAGACGACGTGACACAGACTGCATGAAACACAGAGACTAAATACACATGAGGGATGATCAGGGGAAGTGGCCACACATGGGAGCACATCTGACACACATGAACCTAAAGACAGGACAGGAGAAGTGAAACTAAATACACTGACATTGAATACAGAGTTTCAAAGTAAAACAGGAAACATGGAGATTAGACATGACATGAACTAAACATAACCCCGCAGACATGACGCATGACAGGTAGACGCACGAACCAGGGAGACTGAGTACAGGGAGATGACATAAACAACTAAGAAACAAAGGGCTAAACAGCACCCTAGAAATTAACTAGACGAACTAAGCTAAAGCATAAATGAAAACAAAAGATACATAAAACTCCTCAACACTGGATCACACGACCCAGGACCATGACACTACTGATACAAAATAGAGTCAGAAAACAGTGCAGCAAGGAAACAACATCATTCCACAGCCTCAGAAAAAAAAATTGAGGATGGCTGAAGATACCAGCAGGAGGATGGCACTGGGACCAATTGGAATAGCGCTGTTACACAGGTCCCTTTCACAGCAAGACACAGGCCCAACACATAATGCACTGGTTTGGCAGCCCTTTGTAACTACATTAAGACCTGTAAGACATGAGGGGAAAATTCTCAGACAGAAACTTTACAAAGCGTGATGTGACCAAGAGCCAGCAGACATTCAGCATTTAGTTTTAGATAGAGCTTGTGATATGTGATAACATCTCACCTACTACTTTGAGAGAGAAACAACGGTCGAAGGCGAAAGCACAAGCTTTGGTGTCTATGCAGGATTTAGGATCGGCAGCTGTGCATGTGTAGCATCTTAATCCACATACTATAGAAATAAAAACACAATTTCACACACATTAGAAATTATTGAGAGTTTTTTATGCCCTTTGAGAGAGTTGCCAGAAATTGGGTCATATATAAGAAGTGAAATCTTAAGAAGTCTTCTCAGTCTGTAAAATATTCCTCTACTGACCACAAAATAAGTAAATATGTTTGTATTTTTAAGCCTGTTTTCTATGCCCCAATATTTACCAAGAAATGACTCCTTTAAAGTCTGCTGTATTCTACATATCTTTAAAACCACAAACAGTTGGTTTTAAAGATATTTTTCTTACCTGCAGACAGAGTCACACTCAGGATCAGAGCTCCATAAAGCTGCATCATGAACTCAAATTGCTGATCAGTCTCGTGAGAGAAAAAGCTGCTGCTAATCTTTTCTTTCTCAGCTCAACTTTCATGTTTGCTTTCAGAACCTGAGCTTTTGTATCTCTTCAAAGAGCCTCCTACCAAGTGATCCATATAACCACACCCCCTCACTGTCAGTCACTGTGAGTCATAGCCAAAGGACAGGAAAGCTTCCTCGTATAATTTAATAACAATAAATAAAAACTTCTATTTAGATAGCCCTTTTGAGATAACCCAATATTGTTTTACATTTAAAAAGCTTTAAAACAGGACAGTAGCATAAGTGTGAAGTTTATGCATTCTCCACAAGAACAGATTCTCGATTCCTATACTTCCGAGTGCTGAGCCTTTCTTTCTTAGCTCAACTTCCTAATTTCTTTTCAGACCTGAGCATTTGCATCTCTTCAAAAAGCCTCCTAGCAAGTGCCCAAATAACCACACCCTGTTAAATGTCAGCACTGTCAGACTATCAATTTATGGAAGGGAAGACAAGAACTAAGGTTATGCATCAGATTCTTGCCAAATACTTTAAATCATCCATCCATCCATCTTCATCCGCTTTATCCGAGGCCGGGTCGCGGGGGCAGCAGCCTAAGCAGAGAAGCCCAGACCTCCCTCTCCCCAGCCACCTCCTCCAGCTTATCCGGGGGAACACTAAGGCGTTCCCAGGCCAGCCGAGAGATATAATCTCTCCAGCGTGTCCTGGGTCTGCCCCGGGGCCTCCTCCCGGTGGGCCATGCCCGGAACACCTCAGCCAGGAGGCGCCCAGGGGGCATCCTTGTCAGATGCCCGAACCACCTCAGCTGGCTCCTTTCGATGTGGAGCAGCAGCGGCTCTACTCTGAGCCCCTCGCAGGTGGCCGAACTTCTCATCTCTAAGGGAGAGGCCAGCCACCCTTCGGAGGAAGCTCATTTCCGCCACTTGTATCCACGATCCTTTCTTTCGGTCACTACCCACAGCTTGTGACTATAGTTGAGGGTAGGGGCGTAGATCGACCGGTAAATTGAGAGCTTCACTTTTACACTCAGCTCCCTCTTCACCACGACGGACCGGTGCAGCGTCCGCATCACTGCAGCCGCAGCACCAATCCATCTGTCGATCTCCGGCTCCCTTCTCCCATCACTTGCGAACAAGACCCCGAGATACTTGAACTCCTCCACTTGGGGCAGGAACTCATCCCCGACCCGGAGTGGGCACTCCACCCTTTTCCGGCTGAGAACCATGGCCTCAGATTTGGATGTGCTGATCCTCATTCCCGCTCCAATGAAATTTATACATCCTTTCTTTCCTGTAAAATACTTGAAGCTATTCACTAATGAACAAATACTAACACTTAAGACTTTTATGTTAACACTTCAATTTTGTTTCTCGTTTCCCTTAAATCTGCAGTTGTTAAACTCTTGATCAACTGCTTTTCAAGTATTACAAGGAACTGTTAAGTATTGTTAGGTACTGATACAGAGAATCAGAAAAAAATAATAATCCTTAAGTAAAATATGTCCCCTTAATGTAGAAGAATTGCATAGTGTTGAAAAATGACACCATAAATCTTATGAGAAGCTATAAGCTTCCAATAAAGCTGGAAACAAGATGCTTGAAACTTCAACTTGAATCAGATCAACTTTATATAAAAATGAAAGCTAAAAACTGTTATTTGAAGCTTCGTGTTTAGGAAATATTTAAGTGGTGACTTTCTCATGTCGAGTTCCTCTTACTGACCTAAAATTCACCCTTTTCTCCACTCCTACTTTGATTCCTACTTTGCTTAAGTAAAATGAAATAAACAAAAGAAATCCTGCCTTCTTCTCAATCCTAGTTCAAACTACTGAAATAAACATGCAAATATATTTTCTGTTTGCATTTTCATTTGCTTTAAGAAAAACATTGCATTCAAGCAATACATAATTTGAATTCCTCAAAGTCTGAACTTCTCTAAGTGACAGATGAAAATAGCAGTAACAGTTTTTGTTTCATTTTATACGTCTGTGAAGGTTCTCAGTCATCCAGGTCATCGTAGTCAAAGGAGCTTGCAAAGAAAAGTGTCTGGACTTCTTTAAGTTGCTTGAAGACGTTTCACCTCTCATCCGAGAAGCTTCTTCAGTTCTAAGGTCAAATGGTGGAGAGTCCCAGATATAAACCTAGTGGGAGTAACCCCCCACAGAGGGACCACAGGACCCCTGATGATCCTCTAATCGCCTGAGCCAAGGTGTGAAACTGGGTGTGGGTCCCAATCAGCCAGAGTTTCAGGTGAGTTCATTGTGAAACCTGGCCCCACCTTATCATGCAAATTCCTGAGGTCAGATGGCCCAGGATTATAGATGGCAGACAGTTGGTGTCGTAAACCCCCGCCTCTGTTCAAAGATGGTCGCTCACAGTGGACATAGATGGCTTCTTTCACTCCTCTTTCAAACCATCTGTCCTCTCTGTCCAAAATGTGAACATTGGCATCCTCGAAAGAGTGTCCTTTATCCTTAAGATGCAGATGGACAGCTGAGTCTTGTCCTGTGGAGGTGGCTCTTCTATGTTGTGCCATACGCTTGTGAAGTGGCTGTTTGGTCTCTCCAATGTAGAGGTCTGGGCATTCCTCGCTGCACTGTACAGCATACACCACGTTGCTAAGTCTGTGTTTTGGAGTTTTGTCTTTCGGGTGAACCAGTTTCTGTCTGAGAGTGTTGCTGGGTCTGAAATGCACCGGGATGTCATGCTTGGAGAAAACTCTCCCGAGTTTTTCTGATACACCGGCTACATACATCTCATTTCACTCCAAAGCTGTTTCTTTCATCCTTAGTTCTACAAAATAAAATCAGAAAAAAGTGCAGCATGGAAAGATCATTCCAAAAGCCTCAGAAAAGGAATTTGATGATGCCTGAGGATAACAGCACCAGGATGGCACTGGGCGCTGTTACACAGGTCGTCTTTATAGCAAGTCATAAAGAAAAGTTATAAATCAGGCCAAAACATAATGCCAATACCAAGGTAGCCCTTGGTGACTATGTTAGCACCTGCAAGACATGAGGGGAAAACTTCCAAAACGAGTGAACTACTCACTGCCAATTCTGACAGACTAACAACGGTTGGAGATGACAGGACAAGATGTGGTGTTTGTGCAGGGTTTAGGGTCCGCAACTGTGCACCTATAGCACATTAATCCGCGTGCTGTAGAATGAAGCAGAACGCAATGTCAGACAATTTCATACATTTATAATAACTAGAAATATGTTTCTTTCGTTTTCATTTTGATTTGCTTTTTTTTATTTGTTATCCTTTTTTTCACTTTAAAATCTGGGATCAATGTAACACCCGTAAAACTAAACAGTTGTTGTTTGCTGTTCGCTTAAGCTAGTATTATAACTCATTATTGACCTGCTAACTTTGTGTTTACTTAACCTTTTAGTTTCCTTCAAGCTTTTAAGATCATCTTTAAACCCCACTACATTTCTTTATCTGTCAAGGCACGCATGACCATCATGAAATATTTTTCTTATTGACAGACAGTCACACACAGGATCAGAGCTCCATAAAGCTGCATCATGAACTCAGATTGATGATCAGTCTTGTGAAAGAAAAATCTGGTACTCCCTTTCTTTCTTAGCTCAGTTTCCTGTTTAGTTGTCAGTACCTGAGCATTTGCATGTATTCAAAAAGCTTCCTACCAAGTAACTTAACCATGACCCTGTACGTGAAATCACTGCACACACCCACTGTTTTTCATAATGAAGACATGAAGCAAGATAATGCTATAGAAGGTTACTGAATAAAATATCAGGGGCAACTTGGAAATTGCAAAGAAAAGGAAATGTGACGTCACAAGTTTTTTTCATAGTAAAATATAAATTTCATCGCTTTTTTCCACAAGCTGTGTTTAATTTACATACATTTATACAAATACAGTTTAATTTGATCAGATCAGATTTTTGTTCATTATGCTTTGGAATGAAAAGTTGTTTTTCAGTCTGTTGGGATTTTTTTTTATCAGCTAGGCTAAAGTATCTTTTTTTTGTCAAGGGTGGGGGTGTTTCCAGGGCAAACTCTGGCAGTTAAGTTCTGAACTGCTGTCGCTTTTCCAGGGTTTTATTAGGCAGAATAAACAGTACATCACTGCAGGTCGTGATGAAGGCCTGAATGAGGGTTTCAGCTGCAGAGTCTTTAGGTTGTAGAAGGCAAATTTAGAGATGGATTTGATACAGTGGGGCAAAAAAGTATTTAGTCAGCCACCGATTGTGCAAGTTCCCCCACTTAAAATGATGACAGAGGTCAGTAATTTGCACCAGAGGTACACTTCAACTGTGAGAGACAGAATGTGAAAAAAAAATCCATGAATTCACATGGTAGGACTTGTAAAGAATTTATTCGTAAATTAGGGTGGAAAATAAGTATTTGGTCACCTCAAACAAGGAAAATCTCTGGCTCTCACAGACCTGTAACGTCTTCTGTAAGAAGCTTTTCTGTCCCCCACTCGTTACCTGTATGAATGGCACCTGTTTGAACTCATAATCTGTATAAAAGACACCTGTCCACAGCCTCAAAGAGTGAATAGTGAATCTACAATAGGCAAGCAGCTTGGTGTGAAAAAATCAACTGTGGGAGCAACCATCAGAAAATGGAAGACATACAAGACCACTGATAATCTCCCTCGATCTGGGGCTCCACGCAAGATCTCATCCCGTGGGGTCAAAATGATCATGAGAACGGTGAGCAAAGATCCCAGAACCACACAGGGGGACCTGGTGAATGACCTGCAGAGAGCTGGGACCAAAGTAACAAAGGTCACCATCAGTAACACACTACAACGGCAGGGAATCAAATCCCGCAGTGCCAGACGTGTGCCGCTGCTGAAGCCAGTGCATGTCCAGGCCCGTCTGAAGTTTGCCAGAGAGCACATGGATGATACAGCAGAGGATTGGGAGAATGTCATGTGGTCAGATGAAACCAAAGTAGAACTTTTTGGTATAAACTCAACTCGTCGTGTTTGGAGGAAGAAGAATACTGAGTTGCATCCCAAGAACACCATACCTACTGTGAAGCATGGGGGTGGAAACATCATGCTATGGGGCTGTTTTTCTGCCAAGGGGACAGGTCGACTGATCCGTGTTAAGGACAGAATGAATGGGGCCATGTATCGTGAGATTTTGAGCCAAAACCTCCTTCCATCAGTGAGAACTTTGAAGATGAAACGAGGCTGGGTCTTCCAACATGACAATGATCCAAAACACACCGCCCGGGCAACAAAGGAGTGGCTCCGTAAGAAGCATTTGAAAGTCCTGGAGTGGCCTAGCCAGTCTCCAGACCTCAACCCCATAGAAAATCTGTGGCGGGAGTTGAAAGTCCGTGTTGCTCGGCGACAGCCCCAAAACATCACTGCTCTCGAGAAGATCTGCATGGAGGAATGGGCCAAAATACCAGCTACTGTGTGTGCAAACCTGGTAAAGACCTATAGTAAACGTTTGACCTCTGTTATTGCCAACAAAGGTTATGTTACAAAGTATTGAGTTGTATTTTTGTTATTGACCAAATACTTATTTTCCACCCTAATTTACGAATAAATTCTTTACAAATCCTACCATGTGGATTCATGGATTTTTTTTTCACATTCTGTCTCTCACAGTTGAAGTGTACCTCTGGTGCAAATTACTGACCTCTGTCATCATTTTAGGTGGGGGAACTTGCACAATCGGTGGCTGACTAAATACTTTTTTGCCCCACTGTATGTGATGAGACTGACAGGGTGGAGTCCAGGTTGAAATTAGGAGTGCCCTACATCAGTGAGGCCAGCATAGTTAGCTTGGTGGTCAAAGAAGATAAAATGGGAGAATGTTTCAAAAGCTGCTGAAAGTGCCAGAAAAATGAGGACGCTGATGTGGTCTGATTTTTAATCTTGATGAGAGAAGTTTTGGTGCTGTTCAAAAGGTTCATGAAGAGGCACGCTTTGCTGGAGTTGCGCAATGACTGCTTTTTTCCAGGATTTTAGTGATGAATGTAAGGTTTCAAATTGGGCAGAGGTTACTGTGGTCTTCAGGGTCCACACCAGGTGTTTTGAGAATGGGGAGACAGCAGCTATTTTATTTAACAGAAACTCTCTTTATATGGAGCTATTGCTCATGTCAACTATGATGGGCCACAGGGTGGTTAGGCAAGACTTGACTATGGTTTTTGGCAGATGGAAGACTTGACTTGACTTGACCTCCCTCTCCCCAGCCACCTCCTCCAGCTTGTCCGGGAGAACACCAAGGTGTTCCCAGGCCAGCTGAGAGATATAATCTCTCCAGCGTGTCCTGGGTCTGCCCCGAGGTGTCCTCCCAGTGGGACATGACTTTTCCAGGAGCTATCCTTATCAGATGCCCAAACCACCTCAACTGGTTCCTTTCGAGGTGACGGAGCAGCGGCTCTACTCTGAGCCCGTCCCGGATGGCTGAACTCCTCACCCTATGTGTAAGGGAGAGGCCAGCCACCTTTCAGAGGAAGCCCATTTCTGCTGCTTGTATCCGTGATGTCGTTCTTTCAGTCACTACTTACAGCTCATGACTCATAGCTGAGGATAGGGGCATAGATCGACTGTGGCTGCGAACCATTCCAGTGCAAGCTGGAGGCCATCAACTGATGAAGTTTTATGGTAAAAAAAAATGTATATTTTAGAAACGTAGTTTTATTTTTCTACTGCCTTGACTCCCCCACTACTCTCCCCGTTTTAGAAGGGTTTCCCTTCTGATAGAACTGCGTAACATATAGATTAAAAAAGCTTTATTTTGTGAAAAACTGAAATCTGGAAATTTGAGTTGTTTCCTATTATGTTTTTACATTTATAGATTAGAAAGATAGATAGAAGGAAGAGAAGCAAGAGGAGGAACCGTCATGGAAGGACAAGTACCTCCACGGTATGTACCTCAGCAGGTGGAGGATGTGGCTGAAATCCAAAAATCCTATCAGTGGCTGGACAAAGCTGGACTGAAAGACAGCACAGAGGCACTAATCTTGGCAGCACAGGAACAAGCTCTGAGCACAAGATCCATAGAGGCAGCGGTCTATCACATCAGGCAAGATCACAGGTGCAGGCTGTGTAAAGATGCCCCTGAGACAATCCAGCACATAACAGCAGAGCGCAAGATGCTAGCAGGAAGGGAATACTGTACATGCAACGCCATAACCAAGTGGCCAGCATTGTATAGAGAAACATCTGTGCTGAGTATAGCTGGAAGTCCCAAGGTCAAAGTAGAGGGTGGTCCAGAATTACCTTGCTAAGATCCTGTGGGATCCTTCCTTCCAGATGCAGACGGAAAACATGGTGATAGCTAACCTGCCAGACATAGTAGTGGTTGACAAGCGGAGGAAGACGGCTGTAGTGATAGATTTAGCAACACCGAATGACAGCAACGTCAGGAAGAAGGAACATTAGAAGCTGGGCTTAGAGAAGAGCTGGAGAAGATGCGGACAGTTGTGGTAACAGTGGTTCAAGTGGTAATCGGAGCACTAGGTGCAGTGAGCTTGAAGGATAGACCAACGAGACAGGAATTTTTGAATAAAAAAAATAAATGTATTCTATGCATCAAATAAACAGAAGACCGGATGCATCATTTATAGATAAAATTTTTCTTTTTCTTTTTTTTCTTTTTCTTTTTTTGTGTCCCGTTTGGATCTTTAGCCATCAGAATTGTTGTCTTAAGGCCAAGAAAGATGCCAAGCGGATTTATTTTACCAAGTGGATCATCATGGCCTTGCCATATTGGTCCATTTGATTGACCTTTATTATAATTATGTATTTATTTTATTTTCAGTTGCTACAAACGGGACAGACATGACTGGGGGATAGGACAGGGAGAAAGAATGAAAGAAAGAGAGGGAGAGAAAGAAAACCAGAGGGGAGAAGAGACTGTGAGAAAGTGGGGAAGAAAGAAAAAAACAAACAAAACACCTGGATCACCTGTATGGAGAAAAAAAAAACAGAAGAGAAAGCAAACAAAAAAAGAGCAACATAATAAATACAGCACCATCACGATAAACTAGCTAGCAGTAGATAACAGTAGATACTGAATATTAAACGATATTGTGCAGCACGCAAGATAGACAGCGCACAATGTGCTTAGAGGCAGCAGCCAAGAAAGGTGTAGTCCACGTCTGTGAACACCCATGTGTACACCTGTGTGCATACCTGTGTGGATCAGCATGCTTGTATTCCAAAGGTTTCTCCATGTAACGATCTGCTAGGGAGTGTGGGGAGCCATAGCCCCGTCCCCCAGGGCATGAAGCAGGTATGGAGGAGATCCAGGCCCCCGACATCCAGAGGCCCCAGAGTACGAGGACCCGAGGAGGACCACCAAAAGGGGGGGGAACCGTGCCACCCTTCTGGGAAGAGCTGAGTAGAGCCCCAAAGAGGTCACCCAGCAGCTACGGAGCAGAGGCCAGAGGGGGTTGCAGTGGCGTGCCCGCAGGCTCTGCCGGCAGCTGTGCCAGAGGGACCGAGCTTCAGGCCCAGAGGCCTGAGGGCACCCCACCCCCCGGAAGGGGCCCAGCCGGGCCACAGGCACCAGGCCCCGCCAATCGGCCACCAGGCTACATAAATGAGCGCCCAGCCCCAGTCGACAAGGACCACCAACACACCAACGTCTGAGGGCATCAGCCACCGGCAGGGAGTGTGGTGAGGGGAGAATTTTGCTTTCTAATTATACCGTCTTCATTTTCACTTCTCACTCTGGCTTCATTGGTTCATATTTCTGCACTGAATTCATCTGCAACAACTGCAGCAACACAACAGCAAACCAACCAAATGAGAGCTGGTGCACATTCTGTACGAGCTTATTGTATTTTTCTGACTTTTGTATTCTAATGGTTTAAGTTTCAGTTTAGGTTATTTTTGGCTTTCCAATTTTGCAGTTTATTCTCTGTGAGGTTCCTCTTGTGTGTTTGTCTCACCCCTGTTTTGCCTATGTGAGTCTGTCGTGTCATCTGCTTTTTTGTCTCACTTCCCCGCGTGTAGGCGTATTGACTCTCGCGTTTCCTGTGTGTCCCTCTCTCTTACTCACTCCCTTGCCCTTTTTGTGTCTTAGTGAGAGAAATCTGAAACAGCTGCAGTTAAAACATATCAATCAAAAAATATACAAAGGTATTTTCTGGTTGCGTTTTTATTTGCTTTAGGAAAACTTAACGCTGAAGCAATACAGTATTTGAATAGGACCCTGAATTCATTTGACTAAGATCAAAATGTCAAGGACAATTTTGCTTCAAATGATGGTACACAAAATGTATTTATTCTTCAGTTGTACAAAATAAAAGCAGAAAGCAGGACAAAAACAGAAAAACAACATCATTCCACGGCCTCAGAAAAGAAATTTGAGGATGGCTGAAGATACCAACAGTAGCAAAGCACTGGGACCAGTTGGAGCAGTGCTGTTACACAGGTCCCCTTCACAGCAAGCCATAGCACCACCACAAATTGCACTGGTTTGGCAGCCTTTTGTAACCAAGTTATAACCTGCAAGACATGAGGAGAAAACTCTCAGAAACCACTTCAAAGCATGCTGTGTAGCATCACTGTGCATGCTTGGGCTTCTCAGTTATCAAGTCTGATGTGAGAAAACGACTCACCGTCTACTCTGAGAGAGAAACAACGGTTGAAGATGACGGCACAAGATTTGCTGTCTATGCAGGATTTAGGATCAGCAGCTGTACATGTGTAGCATCGTAATCCACATACTATAGAAACAAACAACACACTTTCACATGTCCTTGTAATTATTTTGGGGTTTATATTTCCATTTTATACCTCTTGATGAGAGCTGGCAGAAAATGGGAAGTGAAAAAAAATAAAACAGGAAATCCTTAAAGTCTTGCATAAAGTAAATACTAATTAAAACTTAAACAATTGTTTTTAAATGTATTAAATAATTTCTATAACAACTAAACTCTTCATATATAATTTAACAACATATATAATTTGTCTGTTTCTGTTTCCTCACAGTCTGGCCATTGAGTTTTTTAACTTTCACTTTCCTTACAGGCTTTAAGACCACCATTAACAATCGATACATTTGTTTATCTGTCAAAGCACACAGGACCAACATGAAATATTCTCTTACCTGCAGACAGAGTCACACACAGAATCAGAGCTCGATAAAGCTGCATCATGAACTCAGTTTGATAATCAGTCTTACAGGGAAAAAAGCTGTGGCTAAGCCTTTCTTTCTTAGTGAAACTTTCACGGTTTTGTTCTGACAATCTGAGAATTTGCATTTCTTCACAAAGCTTTCTAAGAAGTGACCTGAATAACAGTGGCCCCTTAAGTGACCTCACTGCCAGACTCACCATTTTTGGAAATAAAGGCGAGAACTAGGGTGTTACAGCCAATAGGACTGCTCCTGACTAAGCATCACTTATATTAAAAAAAAATATGTGTAAAACTTGAGTTTAAATGGTTTTATTTTCATAGTTAAAAAAAAGAAATTTTATAAGAAAAATCTGTTTACTGAAATACAGTTTTGTTTTTCTTTGTTTTTCAATAAGCAGCTGAAAGATGCTGATGAGGCAAATCTAAAGGAAGTTTCAACATAGAACATCAGTATTGTATCACTGATCTCATGACTGCTCAGAAGGAAGAACGAGTTTGATACCTACTGGTATTTTTAGACGTCCGTTGTCTTCACTGTTGCCGTTTGGTCAGTTTTAGAAAATGATCATGGTTTGTATTAAATTCAGAAGGCAAACTCAACTTTTCCATCGATCTTATTTTTCCTGTGAGATGTAAAAAAAGATTTTTATAAAGCCTATATTTCAAAATCAGCAAAAAAAACCTGAACACAGTGGTCATTACTAACGATCACAAAACAAAGTTCGGAGATAAGACTTAGATTCCAATTTTTTTCTTAAAGAAAAATTAGATTAGATTAGATTAGATTAGATTAGATTAGATTAGATAAAACTTTATTAATCCCTCGGGTGGGTTCCTCTGGGAAATTCAGTTTCTAATAGCACAGCACCGACAGAAGTTACAGAATGTGAGCAGAATACTATATATACACATATATAAATACAGAGACATATATAAATAAAATATACAAAAGGGATAAATAGAATAAATAGGAATAAGAATACAAGGGAATTGCACATTTCAAGTATTGAAGTCTATTGCACTGATGGCTATTAACAAAAAGTATTGCACAAAAAGTATTGCACAGTGAAGAGAAGAGGCACTACAGCTTAGTTGTCTCCCCCTCCTTTGTCCTCCTGTTTCCCCTCCCTTTCCCCTCCAGAGAGGAGTTAAACAGTCTGATGGCGTGTGGGACAAAGGAGTTTTTAAGTCTGTTGGTTCTTGTCTTTGGGAGAAGCAACCTGTCACTGAACAGACTCCTCTGGTTGTTTATGGCCGTGTGCAGAGGATGCCCAGCATTGTCCATAATGTCCAGCAATTTTTTTTAGTGTCCTTTTCTCTGCCACTGTCACCAGAGTGTCCAGCTTCGTGCCGACCACAGAGCCAGCCTTCCTGATCAGCACTGTGCTTCATCAAAGTCTTTATAGAGGAAGGCCTCTTCACTAGGCACATACTTTGCCTCGAGGTACTTATGTGGGCAGTCAATGCATCTAAATTTGTCTTTCAGATTTCTCTTAAAGACTGTCTGCAGTTTCTCTCTTATTTTGCCTTGGGCTTCATTTAATGTTCTTCTCAGTTTGTCCTTTAGCGCCCTCAGGCTGTCTTTCTCTGCAACAACAAAACACATGGGCTACAGAGGAAACGATTCAAAGGAGTCTTCAACTGGCATGGCTTCATGTCAGTGTTAGTGAACCAGCTTTGCAGTTGAGTGCAACCCTTGCGAGTCCAAGCCCATCCAAAAATGCCTCTTCAGCTGAATGCTATTCTGATGTGCTTTTATGCTACAAATACAATTAAATCTTAAAGTCTGACAATGAAAGTCTTAAACACCCACACTGCCATTAAATCAGCGCAGTTACAACAAGGCTCAATCTAATAATTCTGTTTAAAGTATATATTATGGTATCCACAGTGATAAAGATAAAGCATGATTGTGGATATTAGCCCACCACTGAAGCTCAGCAGCTAAGACTTGCATTTACCTTGCTGGTTCTGATCCTACTTTGGAGTGAAAAAGCAGCCATTCAATCAAAACATTAAAAGCAAATTGAACTGTGCTGATTCTGAACCTGTTTGCAGTTTGGTATTTCTGGCTATAGCTCATTAAGTGCACCACACATTTATGGGGCTAATATAAATACCAGTTCTGGACATGATTTAGAGGAGACTGCTTATTCTTAAATGTCTTGTGTATTCTGTCAAATAGTTTAATTGTGTTTAGTTTATTAAAAATTTTAATAAACCACATAATTAGGCACTCCTCTTCAGCTGCTCCTTAAAATCACATGGCAGCACCTCAATACATTGAGGCGTGTAAACATGGTCAAAAATACCTGCTGAAGCTCAAATCCAACATCAGAATGGAGAAAAAAAAAAAGATTATTTAAGTGACTTTAAACACCTTGTTGAGGTCAGAGGAGAATAGCCAGACTGACTGCTTTAGGCTGATAGGAACAACAGCAAGTCGAAAAACCAACTGTTACAACTAATGTATGCAGAAGGGCATCTTTCAATGCACAAAGCAGATGGGCTACAGCAGCAGAAGAGCACGCTGGGTCTGTCAGCTTTGCAGCATAATGTGAAGCTGACAAATCTTCCACAGCTGTGTAATGCTAACATAGACGGAAGTCTCAAAGGAATGTTTGCAGAACCTTGTTGAATTTATGTAATAGAGAATTAAGGCAATTCTGAAAGCGTGCCTAACCAAGTACTGCTCAGATATACTTACTGAAGTAGCTGGTGAATGCATCACCTCCTCAGTATGACTGTAAATGCACACTTTGCGTACTTGTAAATGTTTATAGCAGTTTATCATCTTATTTGGCCATGAAACCCTTCACCATCTTCCAGGTGTGAGGTGTATGAGGAAATGAAAACTTTCCTGATAAAACCTTTTGAGATACTGAGAAATGAGCCAAGTGTCTGTGTGCAGTCATCCTCTTACATCGTGTGTTTCTCTCTTTCTTCCAAAATGAAACTGTTCAGAGCTCTGATCCTGTTTTTGACTCTGTCCTCAGGTAGGCTGTATGTTAAAATTATTATATGAATGAATTTCTTTCCATTTAGTAAAACTGTAAATGACACAAAGGTAATCGAAGGATAGCAAGACCACCTTGAAAAGCACAACTGAACCATGATTGTTAAGTGATAGAGAAAAATTGCCATTTATCAAATTTTCTCTTTCTCCTTTGTTTTTCTTGCTGAACGTTTTCTGGGAATTAAAAATAAAGTTGCTTTATTCTAAAAATGAAAGTGTGAAGTGAACATTAAAGATACAGGGAGTGCAGAATTATTAGGCAAGTTGTATTTTTGAGGAATAATTTTATTATTGAACAACAACAATGTTCTCAATGAACCCAAAAAACTCATTAATATCAAAGCTGAATGTTTTTGGAAGTAGTTTTTAGTTTTAGCTATTTTAGGGGGATATCTGTGTGTGCAGGTGACTATTACTGTGCATAATTATTAGGCAACTTAACAAAAAACAAATATATACCCATTTCAATTATTTATTTTTACCAGTGAAACCAATATAACATCTCCACATTCACAAATATACATTTCTGACATTCAAACACAAAACAAAAACAAATCAGCGACCAATATAGCCACCTTTCTTTGCAAGGACACTCAAAAGCCTGCCATCCATGGATTCTGTCAGTGTTTTGATCTGTTCACCATCAACATTGCGTGCAGCAGCAACCACAGCCTCCCAGACACTGTTCAGAGAGGTGTACTGTTTTCCCTCCTTGTAAATCTCACATTTGATGATGGACCACAGGTTCTCAATGGGGTTCAGATCAGGTGAACAAGGAGGCCATGTCATTAGTTTTTCTTCTTTTATACCCTTTCTTGCCAGCCACGCTGTGGAGTACTTGGACGCGTGTGATGGAGCATTGTCCTGCATGAAAATCATGTTTTTCTTGAAGGATGCAGACTTCTTCCTGTACCACTGCTTGAAGAAGGTGTCTTCCAGAAACTGGCAGTAGGACTGGGAGTTGAGCTTGACTCCATCCTCAACCCGAAAAGGCCCCACAAGCTCATCTTTGATGATACCAGCCCAAACCAGTACTCCACCTCCACCTTGCTGGCATCTGAGTCGGACTGGAGCTCTCTGTCCTTTACCAATCCAGCCACGGGCCCATCCATCTGGCCCATCAAGACTCACTCTCATTTCAGTCCATAAAACCTTAGAAAAATCAGTCTTGAGATATTTCTTGGCCCAGTCTTGACGTTTCAGCTTGTGTGTCTTGTTCAGTGGTGGTCGTCTTTCAGCCTTTCTTACCTTGGCCATGTCTCTGAGTATTGCACACCTTGTGCTTTTGGGCACTCCAGTGATGTTGCAGCTCTGAAATATGGCCAAACTGGTGGCAAGTGGCATCTTGGCAGCTGCACGCTTGACTTTTCTCAGTTCATGGGCAGTTATTTTGTGCCTTGGTTTTTCCACATGCTTCTTGTGACCCTGTTGACTATTTTGAATGAAATGCTTGATTATTCGATGATCACGCTTCAGAAGCTTTGCAATTTTGAGACTGCTGCATCCCTCTGCAAGATATCTCACTATTTTTGACTTTTCTGAGCCTGTCAATACCTTCTTTTGACCCATTTTGCCAAAGGAAAGGAAGTTGCCTAATAATTATGCACACCTGATATAGAGTGTTGATGTCATTAGACCACACCCCTTTTCATTACAGAGATGCACATCACCTAATATGCTTAATTGGTAGTAGGCTGTCGAGCCTATACAGCTTAGAGTAAGACAACATGCATGAAGAGGATGATGTGGACAAAATACTCATTTGTCTAATAATTCTGCACTCCCTGTATAGTACTCAAGTTGTGATTAGTTATCACATTTCTTCCAGATAGCTCTACTAAAAAATAAAACAAATAGAAAACCTTCATGACTGTCTTCCTGCGATAAAGAGGATAATCCAGGTGAGTCAGTGTCACCAATAGGTCACTTAGACCACGGCTGGCTAAACAATAAAAACAAAGATCACTCCAGTCTTCCTCCTTCAGATCTGATTCAAGGCCAGTTTACTTTGAGACTGGTAAGTTCCTGTGTTTACGTACCCAGTGACCTTTTGTGAATTATAGCTGCAACTTTTTATCTGTTCTCCCACTTCTCACTTGTCTTTCCAATCTTTTTAATCAAATTTTGATTTGATCTAAACTTGACAGAAATATTGCCAAACCATGTGATACCATAACGGATGATAAATTCAACATTTATCATTTACCTATAAAATAGTAACATGATGTATTTATCCACTGAATGGACCCTTTTTACACAATACAAGCGCTGTCTAATTGGCCCACACACATACTCCATGTGATGTAACTTAAATGGTTCACTAGCTTGTGTGTCAGTCCTATGAGCTGCTGTGAAGGGAACTTGTCCCAACTGGTCCCAGTGTCGTGTTCCTGCTGGTGTCTTCAGCCATAATCACCATCTTCCTCTGAAGCTCTGGAACAACTACATCTTAATCATGTTTTACTTTGTTCTTAACCAAAATTACAATCCAGGAATAATAAATGATTTTCTAACAATGTAAAAGGTATCAGTTACTGTTCTGTCAGGTATATATTCAATTAAATCAGAATAATGCTTTGATTGCTGGATTGTTTAACTACTTGTGTTCTGCATTTTGTATCATTAAATAAAAACAGTTTTGTGATGAGCTGTAAATAAATAAAAAAAAACAGGACAGAGCAAATATGAGCATTTTGCAGAATGATACTTTTGCAGTATCATTCCTGTGTATCTTAGCAACAGTGATTATTCGGTAGCATTAACTTCTTTTGTGAACATATTGCACAAGTGCAGATGTGCACATAAATGAAAATAATATTGAGTCCACTCAGAGTGACCTGAACTTCTCAAGAGGGGAGGGGCTTCAGTACCATGCTACTCACTTTCTGAGAAACTGAAACTGAAGAGCTGAACAAAGCCTACTTAACCTGTCCTCCTCGCACATCGTGTACTTCTTTCTTATTCTCACCATGAAGCTTCTTGGAGCTCTGATCCTGGTTTTGAGTTTGTCCACAGGTAAGAGCAGTTTATGATTGGTTTGTCTTGTTCTTTACCAGATAATCAGATACTCACTGATCCTTTCAGCTCTTCTATTTTTATACTAAACTGTAGGAGACATGAAACTGAAGAGAGGTTCAGATCACCTTGAAAAGCACATCTGAACTACAATTCTTCTGTGATGTGAAAAAAAAGAAAGAATACATTTTTTAAAATGGATGACTTTGTAACTTTTGTACTATTAACAGTTTGATTTAAAATACACTATAGTCATGTGCAGATGCAAAACTATTTAAAAATGCCTTTATAAATCAAATTATGGAGCTCACTGTATTTTGTAATAGAAACGGCAGATCCTGAAGGCCCTTTTACATATGACACGGCATGCCCAGCGCTGCGCTCTAAAAACACATTCATTTCTATTGCTTGCACCACAAAGGGCTATTTACCTGCATATACTCTATAGATCTGCAGGGTATTATTTTATCTAATCTGGGTTATTATTGTTGGGTTGTTATTATTATTGTCTTTGGGATTTTTAAAAAATAAAACTCCTGGTCCAGTTCTATTTTCTTTCTCTCTCTCTCTTTTAATTTCCTGTTGCATTCTCTGAGCTGTGGTACCACAAACTTTATGAGAAGCCTTTTCTCTGAATGAAAAAAAGCTTTTCTGGATCTCATTAAGACATCTGCAGTCTAATGGATGATGCTTTGTATTTGGAGAATCTTCATCTATGAATGACAGCTTTCTTTGTTTCTCTGCAGCATGTGGATTAAAATGCTATGTATGTGCACTCTCTGACCCTCACTCCTGCACTAATGCCTTAACTTGTCCTGCTGGTATGGACCGATGTTTCAGCCTTACTACAAGCGGTAAGTTGTTCTGCAGTGTATTAAGTGTTTAAAGCTGTAAATCATACATTTTATGAGCTGAAACGGAGGTTTTACCATCATGTCTTACAGGTACCGTCACTAAGGGCTGCCAGTTCACTAGCTTGTGTGTCAGTCCTATGAGCTGCTGTGAAGGGAACTTGTGCAACAGTGCTATCCCAACTGGTCCCAGTGTCGTGTTCCTGCTGGTGTCTTCAGCCATAATCACCATCTTCCTCTGAAGCTCTGGAACAACTACATCTTAATCATGTTTTACTTTGTTCTTAACCAAAATTACAATCCAGGAATAATAAATGATTTTCTAACAATGTAAAAGGTATCAGTTACTGTTCTGTCAGGTATATATTCAATTAAATCAGAATAATGCTTTGATTGCTGGATTGTTTAACTACTTGTGTTCTGCATTTTGTATCATTAAATAAAAACAGTTTTGTGATGAGCTGTAAATAAATAAAAAAAAACAGGACAGAGCAAATATGAGCATTTTGCAGAATGATACTTTTGCAGTATCATTCCTGTGTATCTTAGCAACAGTGATTATTCGGTAGCATTAACTTCTTTTGTGAACATATTGCACAAGTGCAGATGTGCACATAAATGAAAATAATATTGAGTCCACTCAGAGTGACCTGAACTTCTCAAGAGGGGAGGGGCTTCAGTACCATGCTACTCACTTTCTGAGAAACTGAAACTGAAGAGCTGAACAAAGCCTACTTAACCTGTCCTCCTCGCACATCGTGTACTTCTTTCTTATTCTCACCATGAAGCTTCTTGGAGCTCTGATCCTGGTTTTGAGTTTGTCCACAGGTAAGAGCAGTTTATGATTGGTTTGTCTTGTTCTTTACCAGATAATCAGATACTCACTGATCCTTTCAGCTCTTCTATTTTTATACTAAACTGTAGGAGACATGAAACTGAAGAGAGGTTCAGATCACCTTGAAAAGCACATCTGAACTACAATTCTTCTGTGATGTGAAAAAAAAGAAAGAATACATTTTTTAAAATGGATGACTTTGTAACTTTTGTACTATTAACAGTTTGATTTAAAATACACTATAGTCATGTGCAGATGCAAAACTATTTAAAAATGCCTTTATAAATCAAATTATGGAGCTCACTGTATTTCGTAATAGAAACGGCAGATCCTGAAGGCCCTTTTACATATGACACGGCATGCCCAGCGCTGCGCTCTAAAAACACATTCATTTCTATTGCTTGCACCACAAAGGGCTATTTACCTGCATATACTCTATAGATCTGCAGGGTATTATTTTATCTAATCTGGGTTATTATTGTTGGGTTGTTATTATTATTGTCTTTGGGATTTTTAAAAAATAAAACTCCTGGTCCAGTTCTATTTTCTTTCTCTCTCTCTCTTTTAATTTCCTGTTGCATTCTCTGAGCTGTGGTACCACAAACTTTATGAGAAGCCTTTTCTCTGAATGAAAAAAAGCTTTTCTGGATCTCATTAAGACATCTGCAGTCTAATGGATGATGCTTTGTATTTGGAGAATCTTCATCTATGAATGACAGCTTTCTTTGTTTCTCTGCAGCATGTGGATTAAAATGCTATGTATGTGCACTCTCTGACCCTCACTCCTGCACTAATGCCTTAACTTGTCCTGCTGGTATGGACCGATGTTTCAGCCTTACTACAAGCGGTAAGTTGTTCTGCAGTGTATTAAGTGTTTAAAGCTGTAAATCATACATTTTATGAGCTGAAACGGAGGTTTTACCATCATGTCTTACAGGTACCGTCACTAAGGGCTGCCAGTTCACTAGCTTGTGTGTCAGTCCTATGAGCTGCTGTGAAGGGAACTTGTGCAACAGTGCTATCCCAACTGGTCCCAGTGTCGTGTTCCTGCTGGTGTCTTCAGCCATAATCACCATCTTCCTCTGAAGCTCTGGAACAACTACATCTTAATCATGTTTTACTTTGTTCTTAACCAAAATTACAATCCAGGAATAATAAATGATTTTCTAACAATGTAAAAGGTATCAGTTACTGTTCTGTCAGGTATATATTCAATTAAATCAGAATAATGCTTTGATTGCTGGATTGTTTAACTACTTGTGTTCTGCATTTTGTATCATTAAATAAAAACAGTTTTGTGATGAGCTGTAAATAAATAAAAAAAAACAGGACAGAGGAAATATGAGCATTTTGCAGAATGATACTTTTGCAGTATCATTCCTGTGTATCTTAGCAACAGTGATTATTCGGTAGCATTAACTTCTTTTGTGAACATATTGCACAAGTGCAGATGTGCACATAAATGAAAGTAATATTGAGTCCACTCAGAGTGACCTGAACTTCTCAAGAGGGGAGGGGCTTCAGTACCATGCTACTCACTTTCTGAGAAACTGAAACTGAAGAGCTGAACAAAGCCTACTTAACCTGTCCTCCTCGCACATCGTGTACTTCTTTCTTATTCTCACCATGAAGCTTCTTGGAGCTCTGATCCTGGTTTTGAGTTTGTCCACAGGTAAGAGCAGTTTATGATTGGTTTGTCTTGTTCTTTACCAGATAATCAGATACTCACTGATCCTTTCAGCTCTTCTATTTTTATACTAAACTGTAGGAGACATGAAACTGAAGAGAGGTTCAGATCACCTTGAAAAGCACATCTGAACTACAATTCTTCTGTGATGTGAAAAAAAAGAAAGAATAAATTTTTTAAAATGGATGACTTTGTAACTTTTGTACTATTAACAGTTTGATTTAAAATACACTATAGTCATGTGCAGATGCAAAACTATTTAAAAATGCCTTTATAAATCAAATTATGGAGCTCACTGTATTTTGTAATAGAAACGGCAGATCCTGAAGGCCATTTTACATATGACACGGCATGCCCAGCGCTGCGCTCTAAAAACACATTCATTTCTATTGCTTGCACCACAAAGGGCTATTTACCTGCATATACTCTATAGATCTGCAGGGTATTATTTTATCTAATCTGGGTTATTATTGTTGGGTTGTTATTATTATTGTCTTTGGGATTTTTAAAAAATAAAACTCCTGGTCCAGTTCTATTTTCTTTCTCTCTCTCTCTTTTAATTTCCTGTTGCATTCTCTGAGCTGTGGTACCACGAACTTTATGAGAAGCCTTTTCTCTGAATGAAAAAAAGCTTTTCTGGATCTCATTAAGACATCTGCAGTCTAATGGATGATGCTTTGTATTTGGAGAATCTTCATCTATGAATGACAGCTTTCTTTGTTTCTCTGCAGCATGTGGATTAAAATGCTATGTATGTGCACTCTCTGACCCTCACTCCTGCACTAATGCCTTAACTTGTCCTGCTGGTATGGACCGATGTTTCAGCCTTACTACAAGCGGTAAGTTGTTCTGCAGTGTATTAAGAAGTGTTTAAAGCTGTAAATCATACATTTTATGAGCTGAAACGGAGGTTTTACCATCATGTCTTACAGGTACCGTCACTAAGGGCTGCCAGTTCACTAGCTTGTGTGTCAGTCCTATGAGCTGCTGTGAAGGGAACTTGTGCAACAGTGCTATCCCAACTGGTCCCAGTGTCGTGCTCCTGCTGGTGTCTTCAGCCATAATCACCATCTTCCTCTGAAGCTCTGGAACAACTACATCTTAATCATGTTTTACTTTGTTCTTCACCAAAATCTACAATCCATGAATAACTTCTAAAAAACTAACAATGTAAAAGATGTTATTTACTGTACTGTTGGTTATATTTTCAGTATAATCAGAATAATGCTTTGATTTGTTTAATTAAATCGAAAACAGATTTGTTGTTGCTGTAAATTTAAAATAAAAAAACAGGACAGATAAAATATGAGCATTTCTTATAATTCATGTGGCTGGTTGATAAGGATGGACAAAGCTCACTTTAAGATTTTCAAACTCCATAATGTTTGGGACAAAGATGCAATTTTTGTAGTTTTACCACAGTTTTCATTTAAATCAGTCAATATGTGACTGAAGTGCAGGCATCCAGTTTTCTCTGAAGGAGGCAGGACTATCATTGTCAAAGTCGAGGTACCTGATTGTCAAGAGATATTTTCAGGAATACAGTACATACACTGAGAATTTACAACAAAGTGCAAACAACTAGTTACACTTAAGAAAAGGAAGGTCGAATTAGACTTTGCCAAAAAAAACATCTAAAGGAGTCTGCACAGTCTGAAAAATTCTATGCAGATGAAACCAAAGTGAACTCATACAAGAATGATGAGAAGAGAGAAGTTTGGAGAAGATAAATGTTTCATAATGTAAAACACATCATCTGTCAAACATGGTGGAGGAAATATTACAGCTTTTATGGCTACCAGTGGATCCAGGTCACCAATTCTTATTCATGGTGTGATTGCTAAAAGAAGCAGCAGGATGAATTCTGAAGTGTGCAGTGCTGCACTCAGATTCAGGCAAGTTCTTGTCAGCTTTTTGAATGTTGGTTTAATTTGATGTTTTTGATTTATATTTAAGTCCTTGAGGTTAAGTAGTTTATTTTCTATTATACCAAAGTTGCGGTTATAGTTTATAGTTTTTCAGATTCCCCTTGTGTCTTCTACCCCTGTGTTTCAAGTTTCCCTCACCCTTCATGTGTTTCATGTTTGTGTGTCTTATGTTATCAAGTTCGTGTTGTCATCTCTGCATTCCATGCTGTTTCCTGTTTTATTGTGAAAGTCCTTGTTCTGTGTGCAGTGTGTCCAGTTTTGCTTCCCCTTGTCTCGTTAGGTCTGATTTGTCCCAGCTTTGTTCCCACCTGTTCCCCATCCCCTCATTATCTCTCTGTGTATTTAAGTCCTCTGTCCTCTTTTGTTCAGTATCAGGCTGTCTGTTGTGTTACGGTTCCATGTTCCCGGTGTCGGTGTATCCATGCAGCGGTTCATGTGTTGGGTTTTTTATGTTTAGTTTCCCCAGTTTAGGTTATTGTTTATTCTCGTCTTTGTTTGCCTTATGCATTACTTTGTATTTCTTCATCAGCGCATTAAACGGCTCACTTTTTCTTAATACTCAGGTTTTGGTTCCACGTTCCTTTGTGTCTGCATTTTGGGTCCACTCTTCACAAATGTTTACAGTCTGCTTTGGCAAACTGTGACACTTGCTTCATCCAAGTATTAAAAATCATGCCAGTTCGTCCAGTTAATTTTGAAAAGTATTACATGTGGAATATGTGCTAGTGATGGGTCGGTCGCGAACGAAATGGCTCTTAGAGCCGGATCTTTGAAGTGAACGATGCGAGCCGGCTCCTTATTGGGAGCTGTGGGTTTTTTGTTTTGTTTTTTTCCTTTCTCTTGCCCTCTCTTTCACTTTTTTCGCTTCACGCTGCAAGTCACCCTTGTGTTTGCGCCAGGGGCGGAGCGTGGGGGTGGCTTACTGGGCTTAAGCCCGGGTTGTTTTGTCAGAAGCCCGGGGTCCTTTGGAGTGTAATTTTTTCATAGTTAGATGCCTGGCTGACAACTGTATAAAACAAAAAGTACACATAATATTCGAAGCACATAGTGCACACTGTGGGAATTTACGACTGTGCGTGAATCCCCCCTGATATTGGTATGATCCGAGCTCAGGCACTAAGCGACTGAGCGAGGGGGCGGGGCAGCTGCTACCTGTCAGTGCGCTGTTGGAGAAACAGAGCCAGCCATACTAAGGAGAGCTTAAGTTTGACCAGGTACCAAAGAAAATCATTCGTACCATACAAATAATGTAAATATGACGGTGCATCACGAAAGATTGATATCAAACTGATCACTTGACCAATATTACGTTACTTGCTCTTCAAGTGAATCAACAAATGGCGAAATGAAAAGCCGAACAAATGCTATTTTTTTTAGAGAGTCTTAGCTTACGTGTGTTTATTTCATATTTTCAGTTCTTACCCTCCCCGACTAAATCGGTTTCAGTTATGCGTCTGGTTGAATTGGGGTTTAGTCCTCGTGTCTTGATACAGCCCCGACTTCGTTCTGCCTTGCTGCTTAATTAAAAAACTAGTTTAAGGTGTCCTGCATGTGTGATATATATTTTTCCCTATATGAAGTCATTCTTTTTTGAACAAAACTCAAAACAGAGCCAATTAATCTTTCAGTCATTTCTAAGCCCCCCCCCCCAAAAAAAAAAAAAAATCCCACATGCATACTACCCTTTAGGGCTAAGCCCCGGGTGTTTCAAATGTCTGGCTCCGCCTCTGGTTTGCGCTGAGCAGAGATGGCGAGCAGAGATGGCAAACAGAGCCTTGTGTTTGCACCCCTCCCCCCTCTGCTCAGCGCTGAGCTGAGGGGGCAGGGCGGTAGTTACACTCGCAACAGCAGTAGCACACAACAAGAACAGGAGGGAGAGGGAAAGAAAGACAGCCGGGAGCAACAACAAGAGTCAACACAGTCACATTGGAAAGGTACAGTAAAGAAAATGAGTGACATCAAGAAATGTAGCAAAGTCTGGAGCCATTTCAATCTTACTGACAAAACAAAGGCAGAGTGTAGAGTCTACAAGAAAAGGATATCATATAGAGCTGGCTCCACAAACAACATGCACAGGCACCTAAGAACTGTCCACCCATCAGTGCAATAGGAAGATAAAACACAGTCAGTTGAGTGTGATATTAATATTTCTAAATGCCAACCTTTCCCGTAATTAAAGATCTTGGTGTTCTTTTTTCCCCCTTTTTTTTTCCATATTTTAATTTATATTTTATTGTGTTGTGGTTTGCAGTGTTTTGTGTTGTTTCACTTTAAATTTGTTTAAAAGGAAAAAGCTGAAAATTTAAGTAGTTAAAAGTTGAAATGTATGAAATGTAAATAGTTGGTTTTTGTACTTTATAATTTATTTATTACATTTTATGTGGAGTGAATAAATAAAAGTATATTTACAGTGGCCCCTAGAGACAAAGCACGTACAAACTCCAAAACACAACGGAAGTGCTCCAGGATGCTAGGGGCCGTGTTGAGCTTTTGTTACCTAGTGGCTACACAAGCCAGGAAGTACCAACATTCGGATTGGGTGTGTGGTAGTAACAGGTAAATTAAGTTGTTTTTTTTTTATTATTATGTATTAATACAAAAACAATAGACAATTTAAGTGATCTAGGTAGCTCTGTTTTGGAAGTTCAGTTAACGCTAGAAATGTGTTTTGGAGTTTGTACGCGTTTCGTCTCTAGGGGCCCCCATAAATATTTATATATAAACATACATAAAGAAAACCACGTTTTTTTACATTACTAATTCCTTTTGTGCATAATTTTATATTGTTGTCCATAATTAATTCATTAAATCAACAAAACAACCTGATGAGCCGATTGGGAGCCGAAAGAGCCGGCTCTTTTTAGTGAGCCGAGCCGAAAGAGCCGGTTCTCTAAAAAGAGCCGGAAATCCCATCACTAATATGTGCACTGTGCTTCACCAAAGTCTTTATACAGGAAGGTCTCTCCACCAGGCAGAAACTTTAGAATGCCTCAAGGTACTTATGTGGGCAGTCAATGCATCTACATTTGTCACATTTCACCTCTAAAATAAGGGTTTTAAACTCTTCTCTGAAAGACTGTTTGCAGTCTCTCTCCTATATTGTCTTGGGTTTAATTTAATCATGTTCTTTTCAGTTCTGTGCTCTAGCACTATCAAGGGGTTTTTCTCTGCAACAACACATCAAATCAGCTATCAAGGAAACCATTCAATAGAGTCTTAAACTGGCATGGCTCCATGTCAGTATTAGTGAGTCCAAGGGCGTAGATTTGGTTTTGGCATTGGTGGGGACGGATGATTCAACCACTGAACCCTGCCCTGTTTCTTTTTTTTTCCCTTTTTGTCTTTGCTTCTTGATTTTAAAAAAAAAGGAGAAATATACTTGCCTACATATGCTATTCTGCGTGCTTTTAAACCATTTAAAATTACAGTTCATAGTTTTATATGTGAATTATATAATGTTAAATTACTATTAAACAAATGACTGACTAAGTATTTTAGGCTTTAGTTTACTCTAGCTATATTCCATATAAATCAGGTATCATACAAACATAAAAAATAGCTTCAAATACAGTCATGACAATAAAAGAATATGACTTTAAGAACTTAACAACATTACTTCAGTTATACTACACCAACATCTGTTATATTTTGGCACTAAGGAAACACTGAATGACCTGGTGGTTTTTGTCCATAAAACTACTCATCTAAGATTACCACAAAGTAAAAGATCTCTCAGCAAAATTATGCAACAGTTTAGGCACACAATTGCCCCGATCAAGTCAGTGAGCTGGGATTTTTTATTCAAAACATGAACTACTGTTACAGCAACAGACATGGACTACTGGTGTCCCACACAACAACTCAATGTCCACTATGTGAAGGAGCCAAACACATGCCTGCTCCTCTCGTTAACTGAGATAAACTGCTGCCATATTTGTTTTACATCTATACTGTCCAGTCTCTCCTGGTGGACATGGCATACAGCAGCATTGTTTAATCTCATTTGAGTCATTGTTAACCTTAGCCATCTTTTTAGTCTTCTGAGAGCACTGAAGCTTCTTTCGGCCTCAGTACATGCGTTTTATCCTCAGATTAAAATTATTATTCTGTGCTTGATGTGCCTCAGCTTTGGCCCTGGCTCTTCCCCTCTGACTGCACTAGGACATATTGCCACCTGATAAAATAACACATTGATTCGTGCCATATAAAAAGTGAGACATGTCAATTCAGATTCTTTGTCAAATATACACTAATGAATCAATTTACATCAGCAGCCTAACAATTGTTATGATAATAAATACTAGTTAATCTATAGCACCAAATCATCAGTCAGTCACCCGTGACCTCGCCTCTTCACCTCTGTCAGAGCTACAACATGGCAGAGCTGCCTCTGTCACCTGATAAATAACAGTGAGACATTCCAAATACATGCAGTCACACATGTGCTTCAAATACAGTAATGAACCTTTCTTAAATAGATAACTATCATATCTGATATCATATCTCACAGTACAATAATATTGAATGGGTTGCATTGTTGTATTTTGTCATGTTTCTCAGGTCTTTGTCTGAATTTCTACGAACATTATTGCTAAGGATTGTCTTATTGCATTGGAGTCACACTGGGTTAAATATGTACACTTGAGTTTTAAGGGGTATTTATTATTTTCTTCTTTTTTTTGGGTTGTATGGAAGCCCCAAACGCAATTTCATTGTTCTTGACAATGACAATAAATAAATACTACTACTACAACCAACAAGTCATCATCCAATTTCACCTGTGATCTTGTATCACCATTGCTCTCTATCACCTGACAAATAGGACATACGTGACAATAAGAATAAAATGTGCACCTGCTTCAGTGTTTCTGTCAATTTGTGCAGATCTTGACTCATCAGTAATGTTTGTAGGCTGAGTGCATTTTTAAAACAATTTGTGCAAACTGCACTCCAAGGTGGACTGAATGAGACGTTGACAGATCGGTTTTTTTTTTTTCTTTTTATCGGGTTTGTTTTTCTTTACTCGAAGAGATTAAATTATTGGTGGAGACATGTCTTTTCCGTCCATGCCAAATCTACGCCCTTGAGTGAGTCAGCTTCGCTGATAAAGGCAGGCCTTGCAAATCCAGACCCGTCCAAAAATGCCTCTCTGCCCCCTCAATTGAATGCTATACTGATGTTCTTTTGTGTTAGAAATACAATTAATTCCTAAAGTCTGACAATAAATGTCTTAAACATCCACACTGGCAATAAGTCAGTGCAGTTACAACTCAAGTTAATTATTCTGCTATTTCAAGTATTAAAAATTATGCTAGTTTGTCCAATTAAGTTAAGCCTCTGAAAAGGTGAAATTGTGTCATTTCCAAACAGCTCCAAACTGTTTTTGTTAAAAATAAATAAATAAAAGACAGCTCCTACTGTATTTGTACACTTCTTTGGGTGTCACAAGGCTTTTCAAAAAAAAGAAGAACATATATGTTTAAAGATTGCCTACCTTCACATTGTACTAAGAATTTGTTCATCATAGATGTATACAGGAGACTTTCACTTTAGTGGTCACAGTTGTGTTGTGTCACACTTTCACCATCAAACAGCCAACAGTACATTATTGTCCAATTAATTTATGCAGTTTTAAATAAAATGCTCTGTGTAAAAAGTAAAATAGAACAGTAACTTGAGTTAAAATTTTCCTTCTTTCATAATTATATATAAATGTATAATATTTTTGCAGATTGATTTTGTCCGGGGTTTTTTTTGTTGTTGTTGTTGTTTTCATAACCGTTATTTTATTATTATGATAAAATGCAAATAGAATTATCACATTTTATCATAATAAAACCTTTGGTTTCATCAGGTCACCTTTCCTGACAGACCGACAGGGAATTAAACATTTAGCCCTTATAAGTTAAAGCAGCCTAGCTGATTGTTGTTGCTGACCATATCCATCCCTTTATGACCACAGTGTACTCATGTTCCAATGACACACAATCTCACAAAGTTCAAATTTTCTCAAACTGGTTTCTTAAATGCAACATAAACGGTCACCAGATTGTAGTTCAATAGAGTAGCCGATCTTTGGAATGTGGTGGAATGGGCCATTTATCTCATGGGTGTACAATAGCTGTGTGAGGCTATCATGTCAACAATCTCTGAGGAATGTTTCAAGCACTTTGTTGAATTGATGCCATCATAGAATTAAGGCACTTCTGGTGATGAAATGAGGTCCAACCAAGTAGAAGCAAGCTATTCTTCTTTTTTTTTTGGCCTGTCCCGTTTGGCTCTTTTGCCATCAGAATTGTTGTCTAAAGGCAAAGAAAGATACCCAACGGATTTACTTTACCAAATTGACCATCCCAGCCTTGCCGTAATGGTCCATTTGATTCACCTTTTATTGTTTATTTTATTTTCACTTACTGAATACGGGACAGACTTGACTGGGGGAAAGAAGGGGAGAAAGAAAGAGGGAAAGAGAAACAGCTGAGAAGAGGGACGGGGGAGAAGGGCAAAAAACAAAAACCAACAGAATGAGCAGGAAAAAAAAAAGAAAAAAAAGAAAAAAAAAATGCATATATCAATCACCTGGATCACCTGCTGAGAAAGAAAAAAGAAAACAAGCAGAAGAGAACAAGAGTAATAGAATAAACAGCATCACAATGATATATGGGAATATGACAGTAAATACTAAATATTAAACATTATTGTGCAGCACATAAGATCAACAGAACACAGTGTGCTTTGAGGTAGGAGCCAAAAAGGGTGTAGTTTGTGGGTGTGATCACCCGTGTGTACACCTGCGAGCATGGACGCGCTTGTTTTTTTGTTTTTTGTTTTTAAAAGGTTCCTTCATGTAATGATCTGCTAGAGGGTGTGGGGGGGCCACAGCCCCGTCCTCCAGGGCATGAAGCAGGTATGGAGGAGATCAAAACTCCAGACATCCAGAGGCCCCCAGAACACAAGAGACCAAGGAAGACCAACAGAGGGGCAGCCGCGCCACTGTCCCAGAAAGAGCTGAGGAGAGTCCCAGATGAGGGCTCACTCAGCAGCCGCGGAGCAAAAGCCAGGGGGAGTTGCAGTGACGCGCCCGTGAGCTCCGCCGGCAGCCAGCCGTGCCTGAGTGACCGAGCCCCAGGCCGAGAGGCCGGGGGCACCCCACCTCCAAAGTGGCCCGAGCGAGCCCCAGGCTCCAGGCCCCGATAAGCGGCCGCCAAGGAGTGAGCCGGTGTGTACCTGGACGCCCATCCCCGGACACAAAGAACCACCAATGCACCGACACCTGAGGGAGTCCGCCACTGGCAGGGGAAGTGGTGGTAGGGGGAGATAGGCCTCCAAACCTTGGAGGGCCTAAGATGTCCCCAGAGAGGTGGCGCCTTACACCCAACCTGACATATAGACACAGAAATACAGGCACACACATATACAAACATCCATTCCCACCCTCATGCTCTCATATGCACTTAGAAGCAAGCTATTCTTAATGAAGTGATCATTTGGTAGCATTAACTTATTTTCTAAACATATTGCGCAGTGTTGCATCAACACAAAGTTAAATTACCCCCTCAACGGGGCGGGGTGTTCAGTACCGTTCTACTCACTTTCTGAGGAATTGAAACTGAAGAGCTGAACAAAGCCTATTTCACTTTCTGTCCTGACACATCGTGTACTTCTTTCTTACTTTTCACCATGAAACCTTTTGGAGCTCTGATCCTGGTTTTTGTCCACTTATGAGCTTATGATTCATTTGTCTTGTTCTTTAGATAATCAGATAATCACTGGTCCTTTCAGCTCTTCCATTTTTAGACCAAACTGTAAGAGACATGATCACCTTGAAAAGCACATCTGAACCACAATCATTCTGTGATGGAAAAAAAAAGCATAACTCTTAAAAAATTAGGTGAATATGTAAGATGTTTTTCCATTGACAGTTTGATTTAAAATACACTATAGTCATGTACAGATGCAAAACTAATTTTAAAAATTGCCTTTTTAAATAAATATATCAAATTATGGAGCTCACAGTATTTTGCAATAGAAATGGCAGATCCTGAAGGCCCCACAGCCCGTAGTACGTGCAGCACTGCGCTCTGAAACGAATTAATTTCAATTGCTTGCACCTCGCAATAAGGTTTCACTTTTCTTTTTGTTGAACTTGAAATTGAATCTTAACAAAAAAGCTATTTACCTGCATGTACTCTATAGATCTGCAGGTTATTATTTTATCTAATCTGGTTCTTGTTGATTTGTTTCTTTATTAATATAAGTCTTGGTCCTTTGCCTTTTCTTTTCTTTTTTTTTCTTTTCCTGGTGCATTCTCTGAGCTGTGGTACCACGAACTTTATGAGAAGCCTTTTCTCTGAATGAAAAGAAAAAGCTTTTCTTCATCTCATTAAGACATCTGCAGTCTAATGGATCATGCTTTGTATTTGGAGAATCTTCATCCATGTATGACAGCTGTATTTGTTTCTCTGCAGCATGTGGATTAAAATGCTACGGATGTGCACTCTCTGACCCTCACTCCTGCACTGATGTCTTAACTTGTCCTGCTGGTATGGACCGATGTTTCAGCCTTACTACAAGCGGTAAGTTGTTCTGCAGTGTATTAAGAAGTGTTTAAAGCTGTAAATCATACATTTTATGAACATAGCATTAGTTAAACTGAGGTTTTCCCATCATGTCTTACAGGTATCGTCACTAAAAGCTGCATAAACAGTGTCTCATGTGTCAGTCCTATGAGCTGCTGTGAAGGGAACTTGTGCAACAGTGCTATACCAACTGGTCCCAGTGCTATGCTCCTGCTGATGTATTCAGCCATAATCACCATCTTCCTCTGAAGCTCTGGAACAACTACATCTTAATCATGTTTTACTTTGTTCTTAACTAAAAATTACAACCCAGGAATAGTTAACAACTGGTTCATAAGGATGGGCAAAGTTCCCTTTGAGATTTTCAAACTCCATAATGCTTTGGACAAAGATTTTTTTATAGTTTACCAGAGTTTTCCTCACAGCTGATTTTAAATCAGTCAATATGTGACTGAAGTGCAGGCATCCAGCTTTCTCTGAATATGTGCACTGTGCTTCACCAAAGTCTTTAAACAGGAAGGTCTCTCCACCAGGCAGAAACCTTAGAATGCCTCAAGGTACTTATGTGGGCAGTCAATGCATCTACATTTGTCACATTTCACCTCTAAAATAAGGGTTTTAAACTCTTCTCTGAAAGACTGTTTGCAGTCTCTCTCCTATATTGTCTTGGGTTTCATTTAATCATGTTCTTCTACATCTAGGAAACGATTCAAAGGAGTCTTAAACTGGGATTGCTCCATGTAAGCGTTAGTGAGTCAGCTTTGCTAATAAGGGCAGGCCTTGCAAATCCAGACCTGTCCAAAAATGCCTCTCTACCTCCTCAACTTTTATGTTATAAATACAATTAAATCTTAAATTCTGACAATGAAAGTCTTAAATATCCACACTGGCAATAAGTCAGTGCAGTTACAACTCAAGTTAATAATCCTGCTATTTCAAGTATTAAAAATTATGCTAGTTTGTCCAGTTAATTTAAGCCTCTGAAAAGGCGAGTCTGTGTAATCTCCAAACAGTTAATACTGTTTTTGTAAAAGCCCTTAAATTAAAGCTTAAAGTATGCACTTCAAATGCATATAGCTGTGCGTTTAAAATACACTACACACCACAAAAACTGCTTTTATCCAACAAACTGTACCAAACTGGAACTACGCAGGTGCAGCTGTCTATTTTCCCACCTCAGACATGAAGTTGGACTGAACTTACCAACAATGTTATTTTGTCTTTTGTAAAAGACAGTATCAGGAATATATATGGCACTACACAAAAATGTCTGTGTGGATGAGTAGGCTGGAAAAAAACACCATTAATGTTAACAGCTTTCATTTAATAACGTCTAACATTCTTACCAGTTATACTACATACAATACTTCTTTGTGTGTCAAAGAGCTTTTCAAAAAAAACAAAACAAAGAACATATATGTTTAAAGCACTTCTGGTAGTAAACTGAGGTCCAACCGAGTAGTAGTAACCTATTCTTAATTAACTTTATGATTGCTGCCTTTTGCAGCACTGCAAATCTATCCTGTGTATCTTAATAGTGGTGATCATTTGGTAGCATTAACATCTTTTGGAGAACATGTGGTGCAAGAAGATAATAAGAGTAATGTTGCATCGACATAAGGTGTGTACCTGGACGCCCATCCCCGGACACAAAGAACCACCAATGCACCGACACCTGAGGGAGTCCGCCACTGGCAGGGGAAGTGGTGGTAGGGGGAGATAGGCCTCCAAACCTTGGAGGGCCTAAGATGTCCCCAGAGAGGTGGCGCCTGACACCCAACCTGACATATAGACACAGACATACAGGCACACACATATACAAACATCCATTCCCACCCTCATGCTCTCATATGCACTTAGAAGCAAGCTATTCTTAATGAAGTGATCATTTGGTAGCATTAACTTATTTTCTAAACATATTGCGCAGTGTTGCATCAACACAAAGTTAAATTACCCCCTCAACGGGGCGGGGTGTTCAGTACCGTTCTACTCACTTTCTGAGGAATTGAAACTGAAGAGCTGAACAAAGCCTATTTCACTTTCTGTCCTGACACATCGTGTACTTCTTTCTTACTTTTCACCATGAAACCTTTTGGAGCTCTGATCCTGGTTTTTGTCCACTTATGAGCTTATGATTCATTTGTCTTGTTCTTTAGATAATCAGATAATCACTGGTCCTTTCAGCTCTTCCATTTTTAGACCAAACTGTAAGAGACATGATCACCTTGAAAAGCACATCTGAACCACAATCATTCTGTGATGGAAAAAAAAAGCATAACTCTTAAAAAATTTGGTGAATATGTAAGATGTTTTTCCATTGACAGTTTGATTTAAAATACACTATAGTCTTGAGAATTCACCTTCTCAAGAGGGTGGGGTGTTCAATACCGTCCTACTCACTTTCTGAGGAATTGAAACTGAAGAGCTGAACAAAGCCTATTTGACTGTCTGTCCTCCTGACACATCGTGTACTTCTTTCTTACGTCTCACCATGAAACTTCTTGGAGCTCTGATCCTGGTTTTGAGTTTGTCTGCAGGTAAGAGCAACTTATGATTTATTCGTCTTGTTCTTTACCAGATAATCAGATAATCACTGGTCCTTTCAGCTCTTCTAATTTTAAACCAAGATTTTTTTTTCCAATAAAAGTTTGATTTAAAATACACTATAGTCATGTACAGCAAGCTATTATTAATGAAGTTTATGATTGCTGCCTTTTGCAGTAAAGGAAATCCATCTATGTGCATCTTAAAACTAGTGATCATTTGGTAGCATTAACTTTTTTGTAAACATATTGCACAATGTTGCATCAGCACAAAGTTTAAATTACCTCCTAAACAAGGCGGGGTGTTCAGTACCATCCTACTCACTTTCTGAGGAATTGAAATTGAAGAGCTGAAACATTAAAAGTTTGATTTAAAATACACTATAGTCATGTACAGATGCAAAACTATTTTAAAAATTGCCTTTATAAATCAAATTATGGAGCTCACTGTATTTTGTAATAGAAATGGCAGATCCTAAAGGCCTTTTCCCACAGCACCCAACACGCAGCGCTGCGCTTTGAAACACATTAATTTCAATTGCTTGCACTGCACAATAAGGTTCCATTTGCTTTTTATTGAAGAGCAGGGGCGGAGCCAGACATTTGAAACACCCGGGGCTTAGCCCTAAAGGGTAGTATGCATGTGGGATTTCTTTTCTTTTTTTTTGGGGGGGGGGGGGGGGGGGGGGGGGGGGGGGGGTTTAGAAATGATTGAAAGATTAATTGGCTCTGTTTTGAGTTTTGTTCAAAAAAGAGTGACTTCATATAGGGAAAAATATATATCACATATGCAGGCCACCTTAAACTAGTTTTTTAATTAAGCAGCAAGGCAGAACAAAGTCGGGGCTGTATCAAGACACGAGGACTGAACCCCAATTCAACCAGACCCAGAACAGGACTACAACAGTTCAAAATCAGGACTACTGAGGACTTAACCAAGACAGAACCAGAATCAGAACTAGATGATAGTAGCACTAAAAATCATCATATACCTGCACTACACTTATTTTTTTAATTCTACCAAAGTCCACTATTTAGATTGAGAGACGTTTATATAATTATTTAGCCTTGTTGTGCAAACAAGCCTGCATAACTTAATAAATGTAGAATTTGAAAAATAGCAAACCTAAAAAGAAACACTAGGTACGAGATACATGAGTACCTATGATACGGTGATACTTTTGGTATATATATATATATATATATATATATATATATATATATATATATATATATATATATATATATATATATACATAGAGGAGTTTTTTTGTTTCCTGTTCTCATGCTGTCCTCCCATAGGTTGCCCAGTGTGTGAAGAGGTCTCTTTTTTTCCTCTTGTTCTCTTCCCATTGTTGTGTAATTTTTTCAGTGTTATTCTCCCAACGCTGCCGATCTCCGACTGTATTCCCATGTGATGTCTTTGTTGTTGTGTGTGTAAGTCGGGGGGGGGGTCCTATTCCTCTGTGGGGCAACCTGCATATGGCCAATAAAGCATTCATTCATTCATTCATTCATTCATTCTCTGAGCTGTGGTACCACAAACTTTATAAGAAGCCTTTTCTCTGAATGAAAAAAAGCTTTTCTTCATCTCATTAAGGCATCTGCAGTCTAATGGATGATGCTTTGTATTTGGAGAATCTTCATCTATGAATGACAGCTGTCTTTGTTTCTCTGCAGCATGTGGATTAAAATGCTACGTATGTGCACTCTCTGACCCTCACTCCTGCACTGATGTCTTAACTTGTCCTGCTGGTATGGACCGATGTTTCAGCCTTACTACAAGCGGTAAGTTGTTCTGCAGTGTATTAAGAAGTGTTTAAAGCTGTAAATCATACATTTTATGAGCTGAAACGGAGGTTTTACCATCATGTCTTACAGGTACCGTCACTAAGGGCTGCCAGTTCACTAGCTTGTGTGTCAGTCCTATGAGCTGCTGTGAAGGGAACTTGTGCAACAGTGCTATACCAACTGGTCCCAGTGCTATGCTCCTGCTGGTGTCTTCAGCCATAATCACCATCTTCCTCTGAAGCTCTGGAACAACTACATCTTAATTGTGTTTTACTTTGTTCTTAACTAAAAAATTACAACCCAGGAATATTAAGCCATTTTTTAAATAATGTATGGATATTTCTTTTCAATAAAACCACAATAATGTATCAACTACTGAATTGTTTAATTCCTAGGATTCTGCAATTCACATCACTACAGCAGAAAGATTTTTTTGTGAGCTCTAACAGAAAGACAAACAGGACAGAAAAATAGACGTTATTGCGAGCAGATCAATCATTTATTTTTTTAGCTGTCTGATAAAGACTTATTTAATTACTTTTTACAGTTATTTCCACAAATGCAGAAATCACTTTTCCCACCCATTTGATGTGCTCACTCTGTGACTGAGATGACTCTTTCATAAGAGACGCATCAGGCATATACAGTGTTTGCAACTGTGAAAAACAGGTCTTTAAACATGAATAACCTGAAAAAGTCAACATTGATGCAAAAGTCAGGTAGGTGAATTTCACCTAGTCTGATCGCAGGTAAATACACATAAGTCATTCATGACAATACATACAGTACTTCTCTAGATGTCACACGAAAAACAAACATATACCATATGCATAAATAAAATTAAATATTTGTTCTTTGGCAGTCTACCCTCTAATTGTGCCAAGCACTCAATCACGGGAGGGGAGGGGGGGGGGCAACAACAACAAAATATTTTTACACAGAAAACTTTCCCTTTAACATTCACATCTGTTATGTCACGTTGATGATTTCACCATCACACCTAAAGCATCAAACAGTATGTGATCGCCAAATCCACTTATTGTGTTTTAAGTGAATGTCCTTTTAAAAACCTTCATAGATACATGTTATATTTTACATTTTGCGATCTAACCTATTTAACATAGGTTAGATTCTCACACAATCTCACACAAGCTTTCCTGGTTTCACAACAAAGATGACAAAGTAAGGTTACTAAAAAGAAGAATGAAATTATGTATGCATCCATTTACTTATTCATTTGAAGAAATGCTGCTGTGTACTGTGTCAGTAAAAACCATTCTATGTAAAATTTTAACATTTCCTGTGGTAGGATCAAGAATGCAAGAAAAAAAAACTTAAACACGGCCAATTTATAGGATTTATCATTTGTAAGTTGCTGTAATTCCAAGACAAATTCATATACAATAACACTGCTGTTTTCATTATTTTCAAGCAAGGCATTCAAATTACTTGGTGTGCTTTACTCTCATGCTGGCAATCACTATGAAAGAGCAGACAAACATTTAAACTCTTCATGCGCTTTGCAATGTCACTGCTTTGAAACACTGCATCAAAAACATCAATGTATGTAGAAATGTGTTTTATCCCTCTGGTTCTCTTTGCTAAGGTTGGCATACCATAGATTAGCTAATAAGGCAAATGAAGCCACAAGGCAGACATAGATGGCACACTAATATATGGCATCTTTGAGAATAATAACTGTTTTACAAGGTAAATCACTTATAATAATAGAGTGCTGTGCAAAAGTCTTGAGCCACCCCTCATTTCTCTTTATTTTAAAGTTATGACTAGGAAATAGGACAGCAATTTATTGAAATTTGCAAACATACAGAGAAAAACCAACAAATAAGGCAAAAACAGAGTTTGTACAATTCTACTAAGTTTGAAAGTCAGTATTTGGTACGACCACCTTTATTCTTTAACACCGCCTGAACTCTCTTAGGTAAGCTTTTGTGTCATTTCTTTAAGTAGTCTGCTGATCCCCAACACTACTGGCTAAAATATATCCCCAAACCCTGACAGTGACTTGACTGTGCTATAGACACTCGCCATTGTACCTCTGTCTTCACCTCATCCGTAAATACCGTTGATGATTTGATCGCCCCCAAAAAATTTGGATTCATCACTCCGTCAGATTGCCACTGATTTTCAGTCCAATTCTTTTGTAATTAGACACACCTCAGCCTTTTCTCCCTATTTCTCTTGCTTAAGAATGGCTTCTTGACAGCCACCCTTTTACTGAGACCATTTCTGATAAGGCCTGAGTGAACAGTAGATGAAATGAAGCACAAATTTCTTAAGGACACAACTTAAGAAACAGAGATTGTTCATCCGCTGCCGACAGCTATTTCTGTCTGTAATTTCTTTTGTCCGATTGTCCAGTTTCCCTTAATGTTTTTAAGGACACACCGCACACCACCAAGTACCAAGTTTTCTCTTATAACCTTGGTGGTGCAAAAATACAATTTTATGCCTGTCAAACTGTGTAAACCTTGGATTTTTGTTGATTCGGCTAAAAAAAACAAAAAAAAACAAAAACGGAAATATTTATATGTTTTTGAGACCGGCTGGTAGCAAAACAGTCCCTAAGATACAGTTTAAAATTGGTTCCTTACAAAGTTGTCTGTGATAAACACAACAGTAGTTCATCCCTTGTGTTAGGTGTCTTCCTTTAAGCTCTAGTTATTCATAGGTCAGTGTTAAGTGGCTTCGCAAACAATAAACACATCTAAAAATAGTCAGCTACACGACTTGGGCTGAAAACAAGTAAAAGCCAAAATCCATAGAAAAAAAAATCTGAAAGACCTTCAGACAAGCCTGGACAACTATTGCCCAAAAAACACTTAAAAATTGCAAGAAAGTTTGGCTCCTTCGAATTAAAATAAGACAATGAGAAGCGGTGCAAGACTTTTGCACAGTAATGTATAACAAATATATTACTGTGGATCAATAATAAATATCTTTTAAATGTACCCTGAGCAGTTAAGTTGACTTGTGCAGACTTTTTTAATAAAAAGCATAAAGCAGTAGATTTTGGCACTAAAATAATATAATGGCACTATAGGTTATGGGACTTACTGACATAAAAGTATTTGCAGCTTATTGTTAACCCCTTTATTCATCCCCAGAATCATGCATATTTAAAAACATCCAACAGTATCCACAAATAAAAATTAATAAATATAAAGAGCAATTAATCAAAAGACTGTAAAATGTAGATGTCAGTGCAATACAAATTAATGCATGTTAGCTTAAAAAGTTAAAAACACAGACTTAAGTATGGCTATAGTGCATTTTTTATTGCCTAACCCAGTCACCCCCAAAAAGACCCCCTAAATGGTACAGTTACTTCTATTAATAAGCTAATGGAAATAATATTAACCCAAAACCGCCGCCATGCTTGCTGTAGAGCTTTGGGCTTTGAGAAAAAAAAAAAACGCAGTATTAGATGGCCACTAAGGCTAAGAATGGTGATGATACAAGCACAGATCGGATCTTCTATTGGCTGTGAAAGGCACACAAGGATGAGTATTAGCTTAAGGATGCAAAATGAGAATTAGAAGGTAATTCTAATTCTTTGGGCGGAGGGTTTTAATCTGCAGGCAGAAGTTCTGACAAAGAGCAGGATGGAAGAGACATGAGGTTAATCTTCATTAAAATGTCACTCTACTCTCAACTCAAGCTTCTGGTGGTGCCTCCCTGCTTTTACTTGGCATGTGTGCTCAAACTAATGTGTGCGGACGCGTGCGTGTGTGTGTCAGTCCGGTTTTCAATTCTTTAATGCCTTCAAAGAACCCTTGTAAAGAAAGCGATCTCATCCAGGTCCACAGGGTAATCAGTGAGGTACATGGGACCTTTATCATAATGTTCCCCCTTGTAGCTTTTCCATCGTCCTGCAGGCAAGTAGATATCCCTCTCTTGCTTTCCTGGCTCCAACACTGGCGCCACCATGAGGTCATCCCCAATCAGGAACTGGGAGTCGATCTTATAGGCAGCCTCATCATCATTGGCAATCCACCAGAGGGGCCTTATGATTGGGTCTCCTGTATCAAGAACCACATGTGCCAATTCAAGAACTTTTGGTGCCACCAGAGTTTCATGGAGCCCTGTGAACTTCTGTGCTATCTTTACCACCTGCAGATGCACAAAGACATTGAGTTAGCATGGAGCAGAGGCCACCTAACAGACAGCAGAGTAATAAAACCATCCACACGTCCTGCTTCAATTTATGCATCAAAGCACATAGAAAAAGAACTGACTTATTGTTTTTGACTTGTGATCAGTACTTGTATATTTTCTAGGAGAAATATTTGTTAATGAAAATGGCATTTTATTTATTCTTTTTTTTTTTTTGAGAAAAATCTGATTTTCTTTAGCGCTTTACGGTGTACGGAGGTCAGAAGAAGGTAAGGCAACATTCACTAAGCCAGAGAGACACAAGAAA